>NC_142514.1:50071086-50376413 GCF_057876585.1 Rhinolophus sinicus
AAAGCCCAGCATAAAAGTAAGTAATGTAATTTCTCTGGGTCTCAGATTCTCCATTTATGAGTTGGGCATAAAATCTTACTCATAGGTTTGTTGTGAAGATTAAATAGAAATAACATGCAGAACACCTAGTGCCTGAAAGTCATACACTAGGTTCTTAATAAGAGAAATTGTTTTTATGATTGTACATTTGCCTACTTTTGATAACAAAAATGAAAGCCTGGGTCAAATATGACCTCCAATCCTATAAATGACGATGAGAGGTCTGGCTGCTACTAAAATGGAGCATGACATGTGTTTAAGGGCTAAGTAAAATGGATTGTTAATATACAGTCATACTTTGGATGGCTTCTCAGAAATTCAAGTCTGTTAGGTACCTAAGGAAATGGAAAAGCCAAAAATTTCTGGCACCTGGCCTAATGGCCTGGAATCTTTTGGGTCAATATAGTTTGTCCTCTTTGTTCTTATTTCACAGAAGTTATGTACTGGGTACAACTCATTTCTATATTACTTCACCATGGGATGCCTCCCTGAGTTTGCACAGCACAGAACAGAGGCTAAACAGAAGGAAGACATCGTATTGATGGAAATGGGAGTTGCATAATTGAAATTGAGATTTATTCATTCTTCCATTCACTCAGTAAACATTTACTGAGCTCTGTGCACTGTGACTATGTATGAAGACACTGCATCAAGACAAACAGAACCCTGACCTCACATAGGGTCAAAAAGGAAATAAATACATAAATAGAGATAATTACAAGTTGTGATAAGTGTGATGCAGAAAGTACGCACAGTGAGGTGACAGAGACTGATAGTGGTATTTAGAGAAGGCGTCTTATAACAGAAAGTATTCAAGATGAGACCAAAAGCCAGCCAGGCGAAGAACAGTCAAGAGAGGAGCTTTCCAGGCAGCAAGGGTGCTGAGGTGGAAAAGAGCCGGGAAAGTTCTAAAAACTTCTAGAAAGCCAGAATGACTGGAGTATAATTAAGGAAAGAAGGGGAAAGGAAGGCAAGAACCACATCACACAAGCCTTTGTAATCATAATAAGGTATTTGCAGATTTTCTAAGTTTATGGAAAGCCATTGAGGGCTTTGAAGTAGGGGAGTGACACAAACTGGTTTACATTTTCAAAAACGTCTTTGTAATGAGGAGCGATGTGAGAGGGACAAGAGTGGGTGCAGTGGGGCTGCTATGAGGGGGCACAGGTGAAAACAGACGGTGGCTTAGAGCAGAGAAGACTAGGAGTTTCAGGTATATTTTGGAGGCAGAGCCAATAGTACTTGCTGACAGATTGTGAAGAATAAGAGAAAGGAAAAAAAAACCTTTTTTTTTTTTTTTTTTTTTTTTGCTTTAGCAACTGTTCAGGTACGTCTGTCATTTTCAGAGAAAGGTAAGACTATGATATTATCAGTGTGGATGTTGGGTGATGAGGGAATTGCATGTTTCTTCTTTGGAAATACTAAGTTTGGGATGTCAGTGAGACTGGCAAGCAGATATTTCAAAAAGTCACTTGGAGATAGAAGAAAGTCTGGAGCTCAGAGGAGACTGCTAAGTTGGAGAGAGAAGTTTGAGTCTTCAGAAATGACTTTGTACATCAAGTCCTCATTTAAGGTCCTTGAAACAGGGACTTTAAGTGAAACAATATATAAGGAAACCAATTTACCATGGGCTAATTGATAGTGTTTCCCCGAAAATAAGACCGGGTCTTATATTAAGGTTTGCTCCAAAAGACGCATTAGGGCTTATGTTCAGGGGATGTCATCCTGAAAAATCATGCTAGGGCTTATTTTCTGGTTAGGTCTTATTTTCGGGGAAACACGGTATAAACAAGACTTAAGTTCCTATAGCATATTTCTGCTCACAAAAACATCACCAAACTTATAAAGACCCAAGGCACTTGTAATATTAAACATTGAAATATGTGAGCTATATATACATTTAAGAAAGATTAATTAAAAAAAAAAGTCAGATAATGACTTTGCAACCTGGTCATTCCAATTCAGAGTTGAGGGTGGACTGACCCTCTCTTGGCAGCTCAGGGCACAAGGTGGGAACTAACCCCAGAGAGGTCACCCTTCCATCACGGGCTGCTCTCTCTCTCTCTCTCTCTCTCTCTCTCTCTCTCTCTCTGTCTCTCTCTCGGAATGGGACAATGTAGACACACCAATTCACCCAACGTGCACATCTTTAGGATGAAGGAGGAAACTGGAGTACCCATAAAAACCCCACATACGTGGGGAGAATGTGCTAAATCCACATAGGGAGAGGCCCCAGTCGTGAATCAATTTTTTCCCCTCATTAACATTATAATGAAACATGTTGAATAAAATGATGTCTTTTGAGGACCTGCTGTATTTGAATCCAAGGGGATGGATAAAATTATTAATATATAGGGAGAGAAGGAAGAAAAAAGAGCCCAGGATTTGTCCTTTGTGGCTCCAACATTAAGATGATTGTAGAGGAAAAGAAACTAGCATAGGAAACCAAAAAGCTATTGCCTTGAGGTAGGAGGAAACTCATAAGTGATGACAATAGGAAAAAAACCCAAAACCCTAGGAAAGGAAGTGTTATAGGAATGGAGTAGTCAACTGTTTTGGAATCCATTTGTAACCCCCAAACTTCTTTATATAATAGTCAACAACACCCATTGAGTCAAGGTTGATCTTGGCTAAATCCCTTACCAGTGTCAATGGATAGTTTGTTCAAGCTTTTTAAAAAGTCAATATAGGAACTTTATTATTTTTTGAATTTCAGCTTTATTGAGGTACCATTGAATTATTTAACATTTCTGAGTGTTAGTTTCCTCTAAAATAGGGGCAAGGCATACACTTCACAGGCATTTGTAAACATCAAATGAGATAATTTACATAAACTATTCAAAGAATACTAGGTATACGTGATGCTCCTGCATCACGACAAATGCACCAGCTCACACAGCACTGTCTGTGATGGAGTTTTTAGCCAGTAGACAAATAAGGGTTTGGAACACCCTTCCTACTCACCTGATCTGGCCCCCAGTGACTTCTTTCTTTACCAGAAGATAAAGCAAATATTGAAAGGGAAGATATTTTGGTGACATTCAGGACATCAAGGGTAATACAATGACAGCTCTGATGGCCATTCCAGATAAAGAGCTCCAAAATTGCTTTGAAGGGTGGACTAGGTGCCGGCATCAGTGCATAGCTTCCCAAGGGGAGTACTTGGAAGGTGACCATAGTGATATTCAGCAAGGAGGTATGTAGCACTTTCTCTAGGATGAGTTTGCAGACTTAATTTTCAGACCCTAGTACAGTGCTCTGGATAAATGGCAGCTATTATCATGAAATAGCATTATTTAGACACCAGAAGATTCCCTTTCTAGTGTAGATCGTGCATCTTACAGTTATTTCCTTGGACAAATACTAATCATTTGAATTTCAATTTCCTTACCAGTAAAATGGGGGCAATCTCCTGTTCTGTATTCCTTTCCCTTTGGCTGTCCGAAGGATTAAATGTTGTAGTGAATAAGAGAGGGCTGTATAAGCTATGCCGTGCTAAGGAGACATGAGGAATCCCTATTTGTCAGGTAGAATTTCTATTTGTCCAGCTTTCAAATCAGTTGAATGAGTGCACTTTAGGAGTTCTAGGAATAGGATGAGGGAGGCAATAGGCAAAACTTTGGAAAATGACACTTGTAGCTAGACTCAGGCTTATCAGATTTAAGATTCAGCACTCTGTTTCCTTTACTTTCTTTTGGAGGGAGCCACAAGTATCAAGATATTAATGCAAGCAGAGACTACTGTTTGCTGAGGACATGGGCTCACTTCCTAAGATACCTAATTCATTGTAGATGTTCAAGACTTAGCCTTTGATGGATTGGGAATGCCCAACCAGCGTGATCCAGAGGAAGAGGAATGCTTCTCTTTCAAGTTGTGACTATGTCTCCTTAGCATTCCTTGACTCAGGAAGAGGCAGGTAGAATGGGAAAAGGGAAGCCAGGAAGAAGAAAACAGGACAGAAATAGAATAATGTGTGGAGAGGAAGGGAAAGTGGAACTCTTGGAATTGGGAAGAGGAAACACCACCCTCAAGTTAACTTTGCTGGCATGAAAGGATGCTGGAGTGAAGGGATGTTGAAGGGAAGGGATGCTGAAGTGTCTCTGGACCTCTCACAATGTTTGCTCATGAAGAAACTAAAGTTAGAGTGGTAAAATGACCAATTCAGGATTACTCATAAAGGCTGATACTTTAGCAATCACTGGTGGTTTTCTATGGTGTTTAAAAAACCACAAAAAACCTGGATGTTATCTTGACCTTTCTCCCTCTGTCTCTCACACTCAAATTCATCCATAAACAAATTCATTTGAACCTATTTTAAAATATACTCCGAACCCGCCCACTCCTCATCACCTGCACCACTACCATCCTAGGCAGGCCATCTTCTCTCCCCTGAATTAGTGAATGGTCTCATGTTTTCCCCTTGTCCCCAAGTACAGGCTCTTCACACAGCAGCTAGAATGATCTTTGCAAAACCTTAGGATGATGTTGCTACCTCTCTGCTTAACACATCTACTGGCTTCCCATCTCAGAGTAAAATTCAGAGAGTTAACCATCACTTGTGAATCCCTGAATACATTTGCTTCCCCACGCTTCTTCCATTTCATATCCTACCACTCCTCTCCCTTAGCTGCTCACTCCATTCCCGCCACACTATCTCTGGCATCCCTTTGCCAAAAGCAGCATGCTCCTCCCTCACGGCCCTTGAACTTGGTGGTTCCCTCTGCCTGGTATCATTCTACCTTCAGATACCTGCACGGCTCCCTCCTCACCCCTTCAGCTCTACTCAAGGGTCTGCTTATCAGACCACTTTCCATACCAGCTTCTTAAAATTAGCACAAACATACACACACTTAGCACCCCAGTCCTCTACTTCACTTTATTTTCCTTTTAGCATTGTCACCATTGTACATGTTTCATATTTAGTCAGTATCGTTCTCCATTAGAATATAAATTCTTTGAGGAAAGACATTTGTCTATTTCTTCAATCTTTTATTTGTAAACTCTAGCATATATTTGTCACTGAATAAATGTTGTTGAATGAGTGAATAAATGAATCAAAATTTGATGTCTCAGAGCAAAGGAGCAAAGACAGTAGTAGTTTTAAAAAGATGTGGTGATGACTCTTAATTCTGTCATTTACGGACTGTGAGCCTTTAGGCATATTATCAGTCTCAGTTTTTCCAGTCTCTTACATGCGGACAATACTTGACTACATTCCTTACAGAGTTGTGAGGATTGAAGGAGACATTGAATTTAACTTGAATCAGGGCAAGAGAATTAACATTTATTGAGCACCCTCTATGAGCTGGACCTTTTACATAATGTCATTCTCGTAACTACTCTTGTAAGGCAGATAGCATTTTCCCCATTTAACTAGGTTCAGTCTGAAACTCAGAGAGCTGTTACCCGAACAGTCAATGGTGGAGTTAAGATTTTCATCCAGTGCCCTGTGACCCTTAAATTCATGTCCATCTCACCATGGGCTGTCTTCAGATATTGGTTGTTATTTCTGGGACAGCATCAGGAGCCAAATGGGGAAGCCAGTTTTGCACATTTAGTTGTTGTCATCAAACCTTGATAATAGAGCAACAATGTGAAATAAGGGATTTTAGCTGGTGAAACGTATCCTTGTTGTGGTACAACCTTGCAAAGGAAACTGTAGCTGACTCTCTTGAAAGAGCTGTAGCCAACCCATAGGGTCAGTAATGGCTTCCTGTCTGCCTAAGCAGTGGTCATGACTTGGTTCAAAGCCACTCTGCTACTTTGGGAGGCTACTTTTACCTCTGCTCTTCAGCAGATGTGGGCCTGCCATTAATGGAAGAAATGTTCTCCTCTTTGCATGCTTCCTTCATGTCAGGCAAAATGGAGGGGGAAGGGCGAGGTCAAAGCAAAATCCTGGTTTTCTTCTTTCTCAGCCCTCTCTAATGCATGTTGTGATCACTGCCCAAGGCTCAGGGAATTTAATTTTCAGCTCTTTTATGTCCCAAATACATTCTTGGTGAATGATGTCTTCTCCCCTTCAGGGTCACTAAGCCAGTTGGGTCCAGGTGAGTCCTTATCTGTCTCAAAGGAATGCTGTTGAATCTGATCAGAAGCTTCATAAATATGGATCTCTATGTCGCTAGTCTTACGTTCATTTTGGTTGTATTAGATGGGAAAGTGCTTTTTTTTTTTAACGCAATCAATTGCTTTAACAAGCAGGATTTCCCATTTGTTTCTCATCTTAGGTGGGATGGCAAGTCTGGTCAAGTAAATAGGTTTCTTAGAAGATCAGTTCTCACACTTTGCATGTGGGTGGTATTTTTAGTGGCACTACTTGAAAGGATTAAAAGACCAACAACAGTAAACTAGTTAACTGTCATTACTGATCAGTCTGAACTACAGAAAATAATACAGTCTCACATTTTAATTTGCTTTTCAGTATTCCCTTGATCTTCCTGCGACACTGTTGCTGTTTGATAGAAATGTTTACTATCCTAACTACTCCTTCTTATATAGCAGGAAACAATGTTCTCAAGTGTTCCAGTAAACACTTCTTTACTTGACACCTGCTTAAATCTGTGATATAATCCTTTTTGGTTTACAGCGAGTTTTGATTTGACCTATACCATGCTGCAAAACCCAACAAACGCAATGCTTGATAGCCAAAATGTATTGGGCATATTGATAAAAAATTAGTAAGACACCTAAAATTTTTTAGATACATATGTGTTCTGTGTCCTACTATTTAGCCACTGGGCTGTGCAAATGCAGTTGAAGATTTTGAATTTCTCTCTTTTTAATTTTTTTCTTCTACGTGTGACTGCATTTAACTTGTGTTCTTGCCCAGATGGTTTGAGGTTATTTTCTCCCCAAATACCAATCTTCCTTTTCTGTGAGTCGAATGAGCTCACAAAATAATAATATCTAAACGTAATTCTGGTTCTCAATAAAAGAGTCCAGTTTGGAGAAATTACATTAGTGATACAAATATGAGCTTGATTCCAAGCCACGTGGTAATTGGGCGGTGTTGATCTGCACTCCCATTCCTTCCTCTGTAAAATAGAGAGAATAATGCTACCGACCTGTGAAGATTAGAAGACATGATATGTGGATTGTATGTGGCGTAGAGCACAATGCTTAGTCAGTGTTAGCTTCTTTTTCTTTATGGCCCTACCCACTTCTGGGTACCTTTATGTGTCCACTACTGGCACCACTGTCTGAAAGACTTGCGTCAGGTCTAAAGAATGGATGCCATGTTGGAATTGACAGCCAACCAGCAAGCAAGCAAGAGGCTGACTTCCTGAAGTGGAGAAAAGATGTATACTAACTCTGTTCTTCATAGGATGTTCAAACATAGCCCCCTTTTTTTATACACCTGGATTTTTTTTTTTTCAGGGAAATCTTAGTAATTTTATTCTCCCCTGGCCTGGGTTCTCCTAACCCTACATAGTATAGATGAGAAAGAAGGAGAGCAAGATGGGGAAAGTGGGGGAAAAGACAATAAAAAGGTACATTATCAAGCTGGCCATATGTGGTATCAAGTGAAACTCTTACCTGGTCTCATTGGACTTTCTTCTGAAAGACCATAAAAACAATTGTTTTTCAAGTCAGTCCTTCCCAAGGAGGAAGGAAGGAGAATTTATTCATTAGCCCCAATTCCTCATTGGTCAAATGTTTGCTCCTTAGGGCATTCATTCTTTTATACTTCTGGGTTGTGCATATGTGGTACCTAGCAGGTCTCACATCATCGCATCCCTCAACATCAGCTGGAGCAGGAGATAAAATGTGCATAGTGTGGGCATGTGGAAAATGCTGTTAGGTTGTGTCCCCATGAAATCAGTTAGAGTCCAACCAGTTTGTCCATACAGTGACTATTGGTGCTGAAACAAGTGTAACAATGATAGAAAACATGTGAGATCAAGAGAATATGAAGCCATGATAACGTAAGTGCTATATGATACAGTCTGGCTCTTGCACAACTCATGTGCTCTCACTGCATCTGGGTACCATATCCCATACTACAATGAGACCAGTGTGTGTGCGTGTGTGTGTGTGTGTGTGTGTGTGTGTGTGTACAGCATGCTGTCAGCTACAACTGATCTCAAGGCTATAGTAGATATCTATCATCTCCTTTCTTTACCATCTAGTCCAGAATTCCCTCACCTTCAGTGGTTTGCCTGCAGGAAAGACATGGATCCCCATCTCTGAAGGTATACACCCATAGTTTCCTTGCCCTTGTAAGGCTGTGGTTGATGCAATTGATCCTTTACTGGGGATAAAACCTCAGAGAATTCCTCGATTCATGACACATCCCTTTTTATCCCCTTTGTGTAGTAGCAATTCTTTGTTCTTTCCCATGATAGTTAGGCTTGATTACCCCTGACAAGGCATTTAACATCTTTCTTTGCCTGTTGGTTTCTGGTATAAGAAGCTTCAAGTGAACAGGTAGGTCATAGCTTCCAATTCAGTTAGGGATCTTTCTGTGTCATCATGGAAGCATTCTCCTCTACCTATCTGATTCCCAGAAACCACAATCTCTAACCTAAGATTGGAAAGTACAAATTCTGTGAGTTTTAGAAATTATGGTGGGAGAACTTAGTTCTGTTTTGACCTTTTGTTCCCCAGACACGACCCATGTATTCTTGCTATTTAGGACAAAGCATCACCATATATCTGGTAGTTATCAACACATACTTTGCATCCTAGAGGACAGCAACCAATCCTGAGCTGGTGCCTCAGCTGAACCTTTAACAAGGCTTTAGACAGCTGCTCTTGTTGAGGGTATACATAGGAGGAACAGCAGTTCCTGTAGATGTGCATCCATTGTAGCACTTCCTTTGGCATAAATAAGGATCTTGCTTCAAGGGACTGTTATACGGAGCACAATGCTAATAGATCAGACATTCTGTGAACCAAAGGATGATGGTATGGAGGAAAGTGCAAGAGAAGGCAAACTAACATCGTAAGTAGATTTTTATTCCAGTGAGACCAAATCACTACTCTTTTCATGGTGGATGTGGCCCATTATAATTGAGCTATCCCTAAACTTGAGGTTGCCTTAGGGGATGGTACCATGTTAATCACTCAGATTCGGTCTCCTCTCCTGTGAGATCAGATATTCTATGACATCTATAGCTGATATTCTATAACAGTTGTTACATGTCTCAGTGAGAGAAAGTCCATTCTCTGAGACCAGTCCAGTGTGTCTTCATTCCTACGAAGTGGCCATTCTGTTGACTGGCCCATTTCATCAACCTTTAGGTTGCTAAGGAAAGGGGCACACTGACATCTACAGAAACAGTCATTTTGTCTCCTTAATTGTTGAGAGTTTCCTCTTAAGTGAGGCACAAACATGTGCACACTTTGTGCCCATTCCTATAGATTTGTTTACATCCCTCTTCCCCAGAACTAGTCCTCCTAGAACTTCCAGTGTTATTACTTTAGGTCCCTTAACAATTAGGCAAGTCATGCATCACTTACTAAGAGTGTAAGTACCTCAAGCTACATCTTGCTCCATTAGAACTGGATGACCAAGTGTTCTGCTAGCAACTCTGTCCACTGAGAAGATTTCCCTTCATCACTGTCTTTTAGAAATATTCTCGAGTGAAATTATAATGACAGCTGTCTGTTTTCAGTCAGCACCAATATATTATGCCAACCTATCTGGACTAAGCCCAATTTCTTTCCTCCTTTGACAATTGGTTGTAGGGGACCTTCTCTATGAGCTATAGGTTTGAGTTTTAGGAGAGGCATTGGTGCAGTAGGGATAGGTAACTTGGGAGTCTGTTTATGCAATTTATTTGTACGTTCCTGAATTACTTGAACCAAATCCCCAATGTACCATTTCCATAGAATAATGGATAGCATTGTGCCTGCTGGCATTTATAACACAGTGGATGAAACAATATCCAAGATCTGATGGGCAGCTCTACTCACATTGTTCTTGATGTCAATTCTCAGTCCCTCCTAGGGTCTAGCAGAATGTCAGGTGTTGATTTTCAAACAGAAAGTTCTCTGCTGCCTAATGCATGGCCTTACTCAAAGCTCTAGGAGACTATGTAGCTAATCTATTGGGGCTTCCCTGTTTCTCCACCTAGCATTCTCATCTGCCACTCCTCTTTCGTTTACAGCCTGAATGGGAGGAGAGGTAGGTCCACAGCTTCAACTTGCTGCAAATTCCTCTCTTGCTCTGGGTTCCCTGTGATACTGGCAGCCTTCTGAGTCACCTGATAAATGGGTTGGAGCAGTGCTCTTAAGTGCAGTGTCTGCTGTCTCCAAAACCCAAAGAGGACAACTTAGTGTTCAGAGGTGCAACTCTTTCTTAAAGGTAGGAGGTGGAACAGTCAACACCTTGTTCTTATTGTAGAGATGTACTGTCCAATAGAGTAGCCACTTACCCCATGTGGCTATATATGTAAATTCAGTTTCACTGGCCAAAATTTCAACTGCTCAAAAGCTACATGTAGGGGTGGTTGGTTAGCTCAGTTGGTTAGAGCGTAGTGCTAATAACACCAAGGTTGCCAGTTCGATCCCCACATGGGCCACTGTGAGCTGCGCCCTCCTTAAAAAAAGGCTACATGTGAGAAAAGACTAGCTAGTGGCTAGTCTAATTGACAGCACAGATGTAGAATATTTTTATGATGGCAGAAAGTTCTATTGGACAGCCTTCAAAGCTATGTTCCCACATGACAGGTTAAGATTCAAACCCAAGTCTATCTGATGCTAAACCCCATGCTTTTTCTACTTCAGCAAGATGCAGAGGGTCTGGGTCAAGGCTGATGATTTCCTGTAGTGTGTCCAAGGGAAATATGAGTTCTCCAATCAGATATTTGTGCAACTAAGTTTTAGTTCATGCAGTATGACTATAAATTCTCTTTGTGTTTTAACAAATGAAAAAGGTATTTTATCTAAAGGCCAGATCTGCTGTGGCAACTCCTCACATCTAACCTCTTTTCCTGGGCTACAGTGGACTCATTGTAAGCAGTTTTTTTTCGTTTGTTTGTTTTGTTTTAAAGAAAGTTTTCTTACAGCTTAGAATATTATGTATTTCCAAAGAAATCGGCTGCTAAGATTCTGCAACAGACAGCAGAATTGCTCTGAAAGTTGCAGGTCTGCATTTCCATCTGCATTCTATGAAAGGCAAGGATCATTGTCCCCACAGAATGCAGCTCAATGGCAGCTGGAGCATGAATGGACAGGAAAAACCCTCTCCTCTCTCTAATAACAGCACTTATGGCAGACAGGCGAGGTTCTCTTCTGAATGTGGTAAAGAGATGCTGTTATGATAAGAGTAATTATTACACATTAGTTAGAATCCCATTTAGGGAGCGTTATATTGCTGCTATTTTAGAAGAGGTTTGCTAACCCTCCTAGTTGGAGGGAGAGATTAATTAGTGTCAATGGAAGGAGCTCCAAGATAAAAACAAATTAAGCCTCCTTATCCAGACTTGCCTGGGTGTCCTTGAGTTGCTGCTTCCTTTGTGACAGAGACAGTGTTTGGTCTGATCTATTCTGATTGAAGAGAAAGGAAGGGAACACACATTTGCTAAAGGGCATCTGATCGGCCAGGAACCACGGTAGGTATTTTAAAAGAAGAAGGCACCTTTGAACTGGGATTTCCTATTGTTCCCACCCAGCCCAATGGAGAACATTGCTGAACTGAGGCATTTGTGCCTTAGGACACTATTTGTGACATAGATTGAATCATCTGTTTTAGCTGTCCGCTCCCAAGCCATTCCTGATGATTTACTTCCATTTCATTCCAACAAGCAAAAGATAAGACACATGCACACACACACACACACACACACACACACACACACACACACACGCAGACAGACACACACGCACTTTGTTTCTTTCAAGCTCTTCCATGAATAAGAAGAACATTTGTTTCAGGATTACTGGCTTGGAGGATATTTTTAAAATATGTCAAGTCCAATTCCTACCTAAAATAAGTGTTATTGAGTTTTATCCATTTGCTCTAATATTTCATCATCTCTCACATCAAATATTTTGAACTTATAGCCTAGATTTTCTGAGACAACCTCATTTCATATACTGCTAATATTATCATGTATGGCAAAATCATATATATACACACATATATATACATATATACACATACAAAATGCATTTATATACGTATATATATATATACACATATATACATATATGTAAATGCATTTTTATTTTTTAAATCTTTGTGAGATTTAGTATGTAAATAAGATGAATCTTGTGGCGTGTGCCTAATTTTAGTTTCTGAAAATGTATGTACCTATCACCCAAATCTTTATCTAGCCCATGTATTTCAATTGGTTTTGCTAATTGTACAAGTATAACTTGAGACCAATTATGTAACCTCTCTGAGACTGTCTTTTCGACCATAAAAAAAGGATAATAAGATTTGTTTCATAGGATTGCTATGAGGCTAAAACAAGATGATGTATGAACACACTTAGTGACTTTCCTTTCAGGACAAAATTGGGACAACAGAAACCAGGCTTACTCTCCCGGCTGAAACAGACAAAAACTGGCTAAAATATATGAAGCAATAGTTTTTAAGAAATTGGGAAACAGGCAACAAAGGACAGTAATTTCCGAGAGATGGGAAACAAATGAGGTGAGTCCTTCAATTGCCCCAGCTTACTGCCTTTAAGTAGTTTCCAGGCGGTGAAGCAGGGAGGCAAAGTAAGTTTCAGCACAGAGAATATTACCAGGAGTAATGAATGTCATTTCATAATGATAAAGGGGGTTAATCTATCAAGAGGACATAGCATTCTTAAACCCTGGTGCACCTAATAACTGAGCTTCAAAATACACGAAGCCCAAACTGATAAAACTGCAAGGAGACATAGATCAATCAACCGAGAGGTTTCTTTTCTTAAACAGCTTTCAGTTTTGAATGGAACAAAAACTTAATAATATGACGGATTAAAAAATCTCAAATATTTTATAAATAAGGCTATAAAAATAAATGAAAAAATGAGTGAACAACAGCTAAGCTGCATTTACTGGAGAGGAGATTTAGATAACAGAGTATTAGGAAAACTGTGAAAGGACTTGGATAAGGAGGAACAGAAGTGGAGTTCTGTGGAGAGGTGCTAGAAATGGCAGCCAGAGCGCTGGCAAAGCTAGGTCAACCTGTGTGTAAGGTGACAGGATGGGGTATTTGACAGGAGTGTCACAGCATAAACAAAGGAGAGAGATGCAAGATGCCCAGGGGGGGAAAAAAAAAGACAGTCCTCTCTCCCTGCCACAAACACTCCTCAGACTAAACATTTTGTTAGATTGCTTTCCTTCAAGGTTGAGCCAGATGCTCATTAAAGCTCAGTGTTACCTGGATAAAAATCTAAAAGGATGATGTATCGGTCAGAATAGACTATTGTTCAAAATTCAGTGGTTTAACACAATAAACTTTTTTTTCTTTCATGTGGCAATCCAATAGCATTCTGCAGAAGG
This sequence comes from Rhinolophus sinicus, assembly GCF_057876585.1. Lineage (NCBI taxonomy): Eukaryota > Metazoa > Chordata > Mammalia > Chiroptera > Rhinolophidae > Rhinolophus > Rhinolophus sinicus. The sequence continues at coordinate 50,084,569 of NC_142514.1, forward strand.
GTTCTTCTCTGTGTTCTCCTTCAGGAACACAGGTTCCTTTTTGTCTTGTGTCTCTACTCTTTTCTTTACCTTCCCAGTTCTATCTGCTTAGCTAGTGGATGGGGAAGGAGAACCAAGAATGCATGAAGGTTTTTATATTTCAGGCCAAGAAGTGGCTCGGGTTACTTAGGTTCACATTCCATTGGTAGAAATTTTAGACACGTGACCTCAACTAGCTGTAGGATATGGTGCAGCCATGTGCCCCAAAGAGAAGCAGAACACTGGTATTTGTAAACACCAGCAACCTCTGCAACAGATGTTCTTATTCAGCCTATTTAGAGATGCTCTGGGAACCACATGCTTTGTTGAACGTGGAGCCTAACAATGCATTTTCTGAGTGAATTCAGAGGTTTTTATGACAGTAAATGCTCACGGAAAGAATTTGAACTGGAGTCAAACATGATCATTTTCTAACATGATCAAATGGCAATAAAACATTATGCAAAGACATAAAAAGGCTTGTACCTCATCAAATCTCAGAGCACCTAGAGAAGGGCAAAGGAGTCTTAAAAAACATCGAATCCAGTCTCCTAATTTGCAGCTAAGTAAACTGAGATCAAGAGAGACTAAATTATGTGTCCAAATCTATGGAGGTGATTAGTAAGAGAACTGGGGGTCGAACCCTAATTGGCATGACTTTGTGCTTTAAATTACCAACAAGAATGGAACACAATAAGATGAAAGTCTCCATGTTATACTTTGAAAAGGCATAGAACAATTAAACAGTTTAGAAATCTACTAAGTCTTTAAATTACATAGTTGCATAAAGGAACCCCACTTTTATTTTTGACAGACATTTTGCTGGTTTTACTGGTGAGAAAAGAGTCCGCTAGAGAAGTGCCTGCTGCCCATGGACTAATGAATTGGGTTGTTATAGAAGGAGTTCTTCAGGAAATAGTAGTAGATCAGTGTTCTTGGTTTTCATAATTACAAATTTAGATCAAGTCAGAAATTTGACAATGTACAGGTCTTTGCTTTAAGCATAGCAATATTTCTCAGTTTTACACATAGACTTGCTTGGCAATCAGTGTTCTTTTTCTTAGTCTCATTTATCTAGTGCTGCCATTTCCCTCATTTTCTTTTTCATCTTTTGTGTACACCATAATCCCTTACCTTTTTGGATTTGACACTAGGAAGTCCATATGAATGGATTTTCCGACAAATGAAGTTTACCAGCATTACCACAATTTAATAATTTTAAAAGGAAATCTGTCTAGACTGTATCATGGACTTATTTATCACCTTAAAAAGAGTCCTGGTATCTTCCCTTTAATACAGAGATTAGTAATTGAGAGCAGGGTCTGAAGCCAGATGGCTTAGGTTTAAGATCTGGCTGACTCTTACCAGCTCTGTGGCCTGAGGCATGTGAGTTAATTTCTCTGTGTCTCAGTTTCCTCATTTGTAAAATGAGAATACTATTAGTACATACGTCTTAAAGTAGTTGTGAAGATTATAAGTTGATATATGTACGGCACTTAACATAATGTCTGGTATATAATTAGTATTAAGTATTTGTTATCTCAAGACATCACTGCCTATGCTGTAGAGAAGGGACAGGGAAGACAGATATTAATCAATGGAAAACACAAATACATTTTCTAACTTATTACACGTGATAGGAATGTACAGTACTCAGTGCTATTACAGTGTCAACAGGGGAACACGATTTAGCCTGGCATTGTATTATAGAATTTTATACATTTTTCCTTTTTCCTACTGGTGTATAATTTTTTTGAAAGCAAGAAGCATGTCTTAATCTCCCTTACATAACAGTCAGGAAGCACAGTGTCTGGTACATAACAGGGGCTCAAGACTACTTTGGAAATCTATATTAAAGGAAGGGAAAGCAGGAAAACCTTGATTCTACAGGTATCACCATGAGAGTATAAAGATATTGGAGGCAAGCATTCGGCAAGGGGTAGAAAATTCTGTTCCTGAGGACCCCCCCACCCGTGGAGGTACAGCCCCTCCTGCATGAGGGTCGCCATCTCAGTGGTTCTGGGCAGCTGAAGTTTAATGAGGATGTATCCATTTATGCATTAAGGCTCATTCACTGTGTTCAAAGCAGCCCCTCAGGTCTTCCCGGAGGACTGGTTTGCTTATTTTATACAAGAGTCTTAGAATACTGCTGACTTGTTTGATAATGAGGGAGTCTTGTTGGGGGGCGGGGGGCTTATCTTGGGGAAAGGCAGTAAGCTGTATTTGAAGGCAGGCTTCCCTCCTCTCTTGGGAGTTGAGCAGTTTGAAACCAGGCTGCCTTCAGCCTTGCCTGGAATCCAGGGTAAAGGAGAAAATTAGGAACGCAGTACTGAAGGGGCCCTGTGGTTCTCCTGGCCTGAGGGTGAGTCGATTCCACAGATCACAGGTCTGAGGCAGCTGCATTATTTACAGAGGAAAAAGGGAGGAGCGGGTGCATGTTCCAGGTCACACAGTGGCTGAACCTGGAGTCCTCAGACCTGTATGTTTCCAGTCTGAAACCCTGCATCATAACATAGGGGAATTTGAACAGTGAAACAACTTTTAAAAATATGTAAGTAAATAAGGAGAGAAAAGGAAGAGACTGAATGGTTTGAACCTCCAATTTTAGATAGTGTTAACCTGAATGAAAGACTATTTAAAAAAAAATGCATTCAAAATATTGAACAATGACAGTAATCCCAGCAAACACTTACATGTGATTTATTATTTGCCGGGCATCATTCTGAGAATTTATATGTATAAGTTCATTTAATTTCTATAACAACCCTCTGACCTGCGTTCTGTCGTTATTCCTATTTTACAGATGAGAAAACAGAGACATGAGAGGTTAAGCAGCCTGCCCCGGGTCACACATTTAGTAGGTTGGAAAGTTAGGATAAACATTTAGTTAAACTTTAAAGGAAGACTGGGTCATTATTGAATGCCTACTGTGTGCTAGGTGCTTTCGACCTTTGTCAGGATGTACTTCTTTGTCCCTTTATAATCTGGTTCCATTCTCACTCATGGTAAAGATCCTTTAACATTATTGTACATCAAAGCTATGCTAAGAGAGGCAGTCAGGTTCAGCAAGAGAATCTGGTTTCATTGCAGGAGCTCCCGCTCAGAAGGCACCTGGAATAGGGCTTGTCCCAGGCTCAGAAAACTGAGGGACTGGCCCTAGCCATGGCCAGGACCCAGGGTAGAGGATAGAAAAGAAAAAGGAAGTAAAGAGTAACTAGAGAAGACAAATTGTGTGTGGACTGGAAGACAACCTGTTGGGAAAATAGCCAAAGAGTTCACAGTGTCTTCTGGACCAAGTGTGTTTGTGATCCAGAACCCACTTGTGACCCAGAAAACTGGGCTCTTTCTGGTAATGGTCAATCTCCACGTGCCCTTCCAGATGTTGTATTGCATAAAGGCAATGCGACATCCGTCCAACTGTCAGGCTGAGATCTAGAAAGCTTGCCAACATCAGACAGCTAGTCAAAGCAGAGGGGCTTGAGAACCTGGTCTGCAGTTTTGAAATTGATATATTTTCCATTACCCCAGATGCTGGTTAAATATCGAGCTCAGCCTATAAATGTTTCCCTTGTTAAGTGAGTTAGGATACTAGTTCTGTAAGTCTAAATTCTTGGTCCTTTTTCTGCCCCTTAGCCCCTCCTTCCAGGGGCCCTGGGCCCTGATGCTGCCCCAGAGGAGGTCTGTGAAATTACGGCCTACTTGGGAAGTCAGAGAAGGGCAGACGGCTGGCCATGTCAGTGGAGGAGCACAAGAGTGTCCGTGGACTCTCAGGGCCCCTTTTCACCACCCAAGTGCTCAGTAACAGACTGTCAATAACATCCCAAGATAGAAAGCATCAAACAGCCCAGGCCTTGGCTTTGAGTCACCACCAACCCAGGTAGCCAGCACAGGAAGCATTAGCACATTTTGCTCTTCTAGGAATAAAAGAACCGCAACCGTGTCCTTGAGTCTCTTAAACAATGTTAACTAGAGGGAGGGGTCAGGAGAGAGGTACGGAGTGGTGGTTTAATGGGCAGGAGATGAGAGAAACCACACGGCTCATTTGCCCAGCACTAATGGATCTGAAGTGAAGAGCCTTAATGCCAAGGGGACAGCTGTCTTGAAATGAGAAGAACTGAGAACAAGGGAAGTCCATTAGTGTCATGTTTGTATTTCTCCTTCTCTGAAGCTGGATTCCAGGCGCACGGGGAGAAAAGACCAACAATTTCCATCCTCAAGAGCTTCGCCGATTAGTGTCAAATTATCCCAGGAGGGAGAAGGTAAAAGAAAAAAAAAGAAAAGCAGTGTAAACAGAGGATTCAGAACCTTACTAGGAAGCCTCCCTCCTCTGCCTGGGCCATGATCTGACATCTTAGAAAGATGCTCAGTTGATAATTAGGACAGAAGCTTGTTCCTTCACCCTGTACACCTATAGACTCCTGGAAAGAGATGGCCTTACCTATACAGCCTCTGAATCAAGTCCCACTAACTAAAAAGTCATCAAAATTGCAAATATCTTAGCTCTGAGCCATCATTAATTTCTTCAAAACAAAATAGTTTTGATCTATAGAAATAAACACAAATAGCAAAAGTAAAACAATATCTAATATTCATAGGCATTTACTTTGGGCTAGGTAGTTTTAAGTGCTTTATAAGCTCTAACTCATTTAACGTTTACAGTAGAAACTGTTTATATCTCCATTTTCAATCAAGAACACCAAGGCCCAGTGGAGTGTTTCATCATCTATTATCATTTAACAAACTACTCCAACATAATTACTATTATCTCATGCTTTCTTGGTGTCATGGATTTGGACAAGGCACAGCAGAGTCAGCTCCGGTCTGCTCTAAGTCTCAAACCACAGCTGGGATCACTTGAGTGTCTGGAGGCTGGCCAGGCATCTCGTTCTCTCTGCATGGCCTCTCCACAGGAGTACCTTGAAGTTCCTTAAAGCGTCATGGCTTCACGGTAGTTGGACTTCTTCCATGGTGCCCAGAGCTCCAAAAGTACTTGTTCCAAGAGGCCTGAGCTAAAGCTTCAAGCTTCTTATGGCGTAGACTCAGAATTCCCACAAGGTGACTTCTGCCACAGGCAACTCACTAAGCTTAGCTAGGTTTGAAGGAGAAAGGAATAGGAGGGACATCAAAGAATTGAGAATTACTTGAAATCTGCCACAGTAAGGAATCAATCAAGTCCTATAGCCGGTAAGTTGGAAGACAGCATTTTAATTCAGACACCCTTAACTACTATGCCAAATTGAGCAATTTGGAGATTGAATGTACAAATCTAGTGAATGATGGATATCCTGACATTCCTTTGTAATTCAGTTGTTTGGAACACAAATGACATTTTCTTCTAAAGATGTAATGTTTCTTTCCTCTCCCCTTTCCTTAAACATTTGTTAAGCACCAGCTATGTGCCAGGCAATGACCTAGGTGTTAGGGATACAAATCAAACAAACTACTGTCCTTGCTTTTAAGGGTCTCATAGGCTAACAAGAGGGGAGTAAACATCAACTTACTTCCTGTTCACCGTGATTAGCACTGCATGATAGAAACTAATACGGAAACTGAAGAAGCACCTAATTCCATTTTCGGGGTCTGGGAAGGCTTTCCAAAGGAGATTAAGATTTGATTGTGTCTTACAGGATTCAGAGGAGCTTGCCAGGTTTTTACGGACTGAATGTTTTTGTCCCCCCTTCACCCAAATTCATATGTGAAGTCCTAACCCCAATATGACTATATTTGGAGAAAGTAATTGAGGTTAGATGAGATCATAAGGGTAGAGTCTTTATCTGAAAAGATTAGTGTCCTTTTAAAAAAATGACACTGGAGAGCTAGCTCCCTAACCTTCCCTCTGATCCTCTCACCCGCATGAACCAATGTAAGGCCGTGTGAAGACATAAGGCGAAGTCAGCCCTCTTCAAGCCAGGGAGAGAATCCTCACCAGGAACTGAATTGGCCAGACTTTGATCTTGGACTTCTAGAAACTGTGAGAAAATAAATTTGTGTTAAGCTACTCAGTCCGTGGTATTTTGTTATAGCATTTTGAGCAGATTTAAGGCACCCACTAAAAAATGAAGAGTATTCCAAAGAGAAGCAACAGCATATTTAAGTGAAAGGGGACTTAAAAGAACACAGCCTATCTAGGGAATCAGCAGTAGTTCATCAGGTCTGAAGTACTGGGCATTTGTGGGGAGGCAGTGGGAAATAGACCAGAAAGATGTTGAAATCTGGGTGCTTTGATCTGCTTGAATTGCTGGAATAACCAGCCCTGTGGCGGTCTGAACTCTGCATTTCTCCTTATGTGAGAGAAGTTTCCATAGTCTTTGAATCACCATGACCTAAGTTTTCTGCCTTTTGTATTCAAAGGCATTAAATCATTTCGGATACATTTTGGCTTTTTGTTACAAAATTCCCAGAATAATCATGATTTAAACAATGTGGAATTATAATTCTCTCTTGATCCAGCGTAGGCATACACTCCATAGTTGAAAGGCCTGGGATCCCTTTATCATGTTACTACACCATTCTCAATAGATGACTTGGGGATCATGTTCTAAGGCTCAAGTATCACAGCTACATTCCAACCAGGAAGACCAGAGGATACAGATCACATCACTTCCCTTTTTGCGGATGTAGAAACCACATTCAACACCTCTATTTGTATGCCATTGGTCAGAACTTAATCACACATGTGGAGGTTTGAGAGCTTGTTTTTACTTTGGATGGGTATGCTTCCAGACAACAACCTGCAGGTTTATTACTAAAGAAGAGGAGCAGAGATATTGAGGAATGCTTACCAAGCTCTACCACCTAGAGACTCCCCCTAACTAATCTTTGAGGGGCAGTGAGGGGGTGTGGAAATGGACTCCTGGAGGGGAACTTGTGGGTTACTGTGAGGATAAATCTGGTGTGATTGGACTTTTGCCATGGTTTCTGACATGTTACCAGTTTCCTGCTGGAAAAATATGTATTCTTTCCCAATGTTTTTAAGAAGACTTCTCTGGATTTTTATAGGATTTTCATGCAGCTATCCTTGTCGAGAAGAAAAGACATAAAATAGAGAGAATACTTTTGTTGGTGAGAGGTATGTTTTTTGCTATTTAATAGTATTTCACACTCTGTAAAGAGCTTCTGTATCATATAGCTGGACAGAGAAAACAAAAGCCCTATTAAAGAAGCATTCTGTTTTAAAGAGGAATTCTGGTTTTGACTACTGCAACCACTGAAATCTTGGCTACAATACTCAGGTAGGGCACATCAAGTTCAGATATTTATAGTAGATCTTAGAGAACTTCCTAACTCAGGCCTGGAAGGATTTGATTCAAGGATTGAATCTATACTGGGGACTGAGAACCTGTATGAGGTGTGATCAAACAATAGGTGAATGTTTAAATAAAAAAAAAAAAAATATTACAGTAAGAGACACATTGCCATTAATCCCCCTCAAAATACTTCCCCTTTCTTCGAACACACTTATCCTATTGTTCTTACCCCTTTCTGAAGCAGATCTGGAAGTCCTCTTTTGTGAGTGTCTTTACCTGCACTGTCGTGGCTGCCTCTATGTCCTGAATCGATTCAAAATGTTTACCTTTCATGGTCGTTTTGACTTTGGGGAAGAGTCATAAGTTGCACGGTGCCAGATCTGGTGAGTAAGGTGGATGAGGACACACTGTACTGTTTTTGTTTGACAGAAATTGCCATATAGCATAAGCAGTGTGTGACACCGAGCATTGTCATGATGGAGGATGAAACTGTTTGCCCATTTCATGTCAATGTGCTGTTCCTGATCCATGATTTACGGGACACTTTAAGACACAGCTTCTCTCAACCGTAGCTCACACACAACTGACTGCACTGAACAAGTTGGAACTTGTCACACACTGTTACTAAGTTTTGATGCACTGCTTCCTGTATTAAAGATCCTTGCCTTTTGTTGGATGGCACTGGGCAGCAACATTCACTGTATTTTTTGATAACAATGGAAATGCTCCGTGTCACACAGCGCTTCTGGTATGGCATTTTCTGTCAAATAAAAACATTATGGTGTGTCCTCATTCACCTTACTCACCAGATCTGTCACCGTGCAACTTCTGGTTCTTCCTCAAAGTCAAAATGATTCAGGACATCGAGGCAGCCATGACAGCACAACTAGAGACACTCACGAAAGAGGACTTCCAGAACTGCTTCAGAAAGTGGCAAGAATGATAGGATACATGTGTTTAAAATGATGGGGAGTATTTTGAGGGGGATTAATGGAAATGTGTCTTTTATTGTAATCATTTTTTTTATTTAAACATTCACCATATGGTTTGATCACACCTGGTACACTTGTCAAAGCAATGTGGTAAGATAAGTTATAAGCAACAAGAATGTGTGCTTATCAATGGGGTTTTGACTGTCACTTTCTTTTCTTTTCTTTTTTTTTTTCCCTACCTAAGGAACTGGTAAACATGCTTAGATGGTATGTTAGTTTCCTGGAGCTGTCATAACAAAGGCCCATAAACAATAGAAATTTAGGGTAGAAATAGAAATTTAGGGTAGAAGTTTGAAATCAAGGAGTTGGTAGGGTTTGTTCTTTCTGAGGGTTGTGAGAGGGAATCTGTTCCAGGATTCTCTCCTTGCTTTTGGCACTTTGCTGGCAAACTTTGGCTTGTTGATGGCCTTCTCACTGTGTTTTTACATCATCTTCCTTCTATACTTGTCTGTCTCTGTGTCTCAATTTCTCCTTTTTATAAGGACACTGGTTGTATTGGATCATATAAGGACACTCTAATAACCTCATGCTAACTTGATTACTTCTGTAAAGACTTTATTTCCAAAAACGGTCACATTCTGAGGTTCTGAGGGTTAGTACCATCATATCTTTTTCGAGGTGGATACAATCCACCCTTTAATAGATAGATATTGTTGAAGAGAGAGCTTCTATTTTGATACAGTTTAATTTTGTCTTCTTCCAGGTTCCTGATTTTCCTCTGTGCCCCACACTCTTTTTCCCATGTTACTCTATGCACAGTTGTTAGGGCACTTAGTAGTAATTGCTTATGTTGTTAAACATAATTCATGTTAAATATTCAAATTTTATCATCAGTATTGCTGAGGAGACTGGATTCCCCCAAACCTGCTGCAAAAATGCTGGGCTCCTGCTGTGCTTTCTACTGTGGGAATGGTTGCAAGGTTTTTCATCTTTGCTTCTCTCTTTTCATCTCGACACTCTGGATGCTGAATTTGTATACTGTGTTTGCCTCCTCTAGCCCTCCCTTTCACCTCCTACCCCACATATATGTTATCTTTTTTTCTTGCTACAGTGAAGGGAAACTTTTAATGAGAAGAGTTACTTTCTGACTAGAATCTAATTTCCCTAACCATGGCACTTTCTATGTAACATCAATTAAACATACCTTCAGAACGCCCAGGGGGCAGTTTCTGTTTACTACTTCTTTCTCAATACAATGTACTCATATATTCATGCCTTATTTTGAAGAGTCAGTGATGTTTCCTGCCACGTACAATCTCCCTTGGTCCATCCACAGCCTGCTAATCAGGAGAGTAGTGCTTGGCTGTTCTTTGAGTAGCAGTGACAACTGATTGGGCCAGCATGGCCCCAAGCTAGTCCATCTTGGCCTTTTTGGAGATAATCTCATGTGTGTTGGGGGGAGGGCAGGTTTCTGTTTCATAGAGGCCATGATGACTTGGCAAATCACTCAGATTGGTCCTTTTCAGGGTTCTGTCTAGACTATACAGTGAGTACCAACCAAATCAATGGAGAGAAACAGAGCTGCAATGAAAAAGAAGAGTTTGAAGGACCTCACATCCTGATGGCTCCTTGTTCCTGCTCCAGACAGTGTAAATCCTGAAAATAAATCCCCTCCCTTTTTAAAGGTGGTTCTGGAAACAAACAAAAAACCTAAGTGATTTCTAACCATTATCCTCCCCCCACCTCTGCTTTTTTTAAACTTAATTTGTTCCTTACAACAATCTCTTGAGGCTTGGAGACTTTGAGAGATTTGCCTAATGTCACACAGCTATTAAATCGTGCAACTGGGACTTAAACCTGATTCTTCCGATGACAAATGCCATATGCTTTCTACTTGAAAGTGCTACGTGCCTATTAGTAAAAATATTCCGAGAAGCAAAGCACAGAGATCCTATCATCTACTAGAGGCTGTGGTGTGCTGGGCGTGGGATAACAATAACAGTTCTCACAGAGGTTGGAGGTTTCCTTCTTTTTACCTCAGTAATTTCACTGGCTCTTCAAAGCAAACCTGTGGAGTAGAGCCACGAGACACAACTTGATCTTCAGTTTTAAATGCAGAAATTGAGCTTCTAGAAGTCAATTGACTTGACCAAGGACATAAAATCAGGAAAAAGTAGGGACAGAGATTATCATTGTTCCTTTGTTAATACCCAGCGCAATACGTGGCAAAAATGTGATGTTCAATAAATGTTTTTAGGAAAGAAGAATAGAAGAGAAGGGAAGAAGGAGAGTCTCTTTTCATAACCTCAAGCTATGGTGGATGCACGGTGAGTGAAGACTCAATGCTGGTCACCATCCCTTTAACCTAGGACACCTCCTAAAGCCATGGTCACCAGTCCACGAGCTTATTTCTTAGAAGTTCTGTGTTGGGGATACCTAAGGCCTCAGTAATTCTTGTATTCAATGAGTCATCCTCTCCTCCATCTGTTTAAATAACAAGTCTAACCACAGCCATTGTTGCTGATTACATGCTGGAAATGACATAACAATGTTTTATTTAATGGTCTCCAATCATTTCCATCTGGTCTGTGGGTGGCTGCACAGTCATTATTCATCAATGAAACTTTGCAAACACAAACACACATGTATACCTATAATAAAACCTCGATAATTTACACTAATTGGAGGGAAGGCCTATGTGAAATAACAAAAAGTAAGAAATGCTGTTTTATTACTTTCAAGCTTATGATGTAATTAACCACCTAATGAGCATGTGGCATGGTGGAAAGAGCACTGTGATGGGAGTATCATGAGCTGGACTTTGTTAAGTGGAGAGATGAGAGAAACAGAGGAGACAACGTTGTCTAGTTCATACAATATGCAATACTAGAGCACAGTGGCCACAATTCAGAGTCTGGTCCTTAGCTTTGTAGGTCCAGAAAGGTAAAATTGTTGGCATTGCTAGAAATGATCCACTCAGCAAGACTAGATGACACGTCCTACTCAACAAGTAAATGAAACATGCTAAACAAAATTATATGTGACTTAAAAATAATCCTTAATTCTAATTTGTTAGTTGTTTGAAAATTACCTTGCAGGTAGACTAGATAAATATGTTTGCTGATTAGCACATTGTCTCTCATGTAGGAAAGTCCCATGATAAACCAATTTTAATTCATCAGGTTGGCTTCTGTTGCAAGTAACAGAAACTACGGTTCAAAATAGGTGACATCAGTGGAGGAATTTGGTGGTTTTTACAATTGGAAATCCAAACTAGAATGAGACCTGGAGTTGCATTGATTTAGGCATTTACCATTTTATCAAATTCTACTTTTAGATGTATTTTCTTTGATGTGTGTGTCTCTGAGTGTGTGTGTGTGTGTGTGTGTGTGTGTGTGTTTGCACACCTGCGCTTGCGTGCACATGTGTGTGTGTGCGTGCCCATGCTCACATGCCTTTTCTCTGCCTTTTACAATGTCAGGTTCACTTTAAGGCCAGTTTCTCTTATGATGGCAAAATGACTACATTGGCTTTACATCTGCATACCACATAGCCCAGAATGGACTAGGACTGAGAGAGAGAGAGCGGTGAGAGGAGGAAGATAAAGGGAGAGGAGAGGAAGGGAGGGGAGAAAAGAGAAGAGGAAAGGAGAGAAGAGCTGGAGATTGAGAAGAAATGATAGTATCCTAATGTATATTACTCTTAGAAAGGTGCTTGGGAAGCACAGAATCAGAGGGGAAAGAATTCCCAGGGTGGAAACAGGAGCCACTATCATCCAGCTTGTGGCATCACCTCTCTTGGACAGAGATGGAGGCAACGTGGCTAATTCATCCTCTTCCATTGCTAGGCCACCCCTTCCAGTGTCATCTTTCTTTAGGAAGATTACAATAAAATTCATTAGGCCACAGCTATTTTTACCCCACAAATTGTATTCTAGTTACACCTTGCTGAGACTTCATCCCAATTATTTTGACTTGACATTGAAAACATCCATGTTTGCTAGACTCTTAAAATTTTTCCAATTTTGTGTAGATTCCAACTAGTTTTCCTCTCTTAGAGAGGATACTAGTCAACAAGTTCTGGGGGGTATTAAATCAATCCACTTGTAAGTAAGTCTTGTCTGTGTGGCATCTCCTGAAATAAATGTAAACTTAATACCATGCACATTACTTCATCTAATCCACAGAAGTATTATTCCCATCTAGAAAGGTTAAGGATCTGACCTACCAGCCCACAGCCTCTAAAAGGTGAATACATTGCTTCCCACATGTACTGCAGTTCTCTGACAAGTAAAGTAGAAATTTCAGTTTCAGCTCTGCCATTATCTATGTGTGTGGCCTTGGTTTCTTCATCTGTAAAATGACAAGGGAGGATTAGATGATCTTTGAGATTGTGTCTAATTTTAAGACGTTATGCATTCTATATGGAACTACAGTCTTACTTAATCTGCTTTTGCTGAAGAGATAAACTCAGGTATAATTAGCAATGTGTAATGTACAAATAAACATGGCAAAGGGACTTGAAAACTCTTTATTCCTTTTTACGGGTTAGATATCACTCTTGAAAATATCCTAAAAAGCCAAAAGATGAGCTCTAGCCCCACTGAAGTGGAATATGGTTACCAGAACCGGAGATTGACTTTCTTTAGGGATATGCAGGACCTTCTCCCCACTAAGAACCGTGTCCTTTCTTTCTTTGATACCTCTATGTCATTGATAGATCTAGGAAGATCTCTAGCATTTGAGTAGTCACTGAGCTAAAGTACAATTAATGAACTTCTAGCACATACTGTTTTTTTTTTTTTTTTTTTTTTTTTTTTAAAGAGGTACACAATTCTTAACAGGAAAGAAAACTAAGCAAATTCACCCAGGTGTGATTAGATTTACACTTGTGTAGCACTGGCTATTTTTTGTTTGTTTTCCCTCTACTTTCACTGTCAGCGATAACGCAGGGTGACGTCCACTGAGCCTTGATCTCTGATGTGTAACGTAAGCAAAAGACAGATCAAACATTCAGGCAAATTTTAAAAATACTACTTACAGGTGTGAACCAATTGGTTTACTTAAGAAAACGGTGCTTGATTTGCCTTCTCTATCAATCCTTTCTGCTATAAAACTAATATAGTAGTGCAATGAACACCAAACTTAGTGTCGGTCCAAGGTTGGAATCTCAAGTCTGCCACTTACTAGTTGTGTGACCTTTCATTTTAGGCATTACTATTGTTTGTTTTCCATCTCTACAAGTTTTATACAGGTCTTTTTAATATCCTTTGTTTCTTACCATGCTTATGCTTTCCTCTACCTTTTTTGAACATGTGAAGTATATTTATAAAAGCTGCCTAACGTCCTTGTCTATTAATTGTATCACCTGTGACATTTCTGTGTTCGTTTTTATTGACTAATTTTTTTCATTGAGTTTTGGGTCGTATTTTTCTGCTTCTTTGAATACTTGTTAAGTTCTCATTGGGTGGCAGACACTGTGAATTTTATGTTGCTGGGTGCAGATGTTTTCAATCCTTTAAGTATTTTTTTAGGCTTTTTTGGGGGGATGCACTTGAGTTACTTGGAAACAAATTGATCCTTTGTCTTGTTTTAAATTTCTGTTAGGCAGGTCCAGAATAGCCTTTAGTGTAGGGCTGACTTAGCCCCACTAAGACAATAATACCTTTTGAGGAGGTATATAACGGGAGATTTCTTACTCTGGCTGGCAGGAACATAAAATATTCCCACCTTTGGGTGACTTCTGGGCAGTGCTGCTTTCTGATGGTTCTTTCGCCTTGCATCGAGAGTTTCTCGAACATGTGTGCCGATTAGTACTCCGCTAAAGGTGCAAGAGGAACTGAACCCTCTGCACCTCTCTGGAGCCCCCTTCTACGTGGCTTCTTCTCTCCAGTACCCTACCCAGAAATTTTCGCTGCTTGGGCCTCCTCAAACTTCAGACCTTCTGTCCTCACATGGCTGGGCTCTGTTTGGTTTCTCCTCCCTCTGAAATAGCGTGGAAACTCTCTGCAGACAGTGACCTTGGATATCTTAGCATTCACCTCTTTTTTTACCCTCCTGTAGGGATCACTGTCCTGCTCTGCCAATTGCTGAATATCTGAAAACGATTGTTTCATAGATTTGTTCAGTTCCTTAATGGTTTAGGTGGGAAAGTAAATTGAATCCCTGTCCCCCCATCATGGCTGGATGCAAAAATCCATGTCTTCTGTTTTATGAACCACAGCTCCACTGCTCAAGGAACTCCAGGCTCCACTGGACTGAAGCAAGTCACATAACCTCTCAATCCTCAATTCCTTCATCTGTAATATGGAAATTATAGTAATACCTATTTATAATGTGTTTTTGAGAATTAAGTGAAATAATTCATATGATTTACTTAGTATATTGCTTAGCATGTCACAGCTGGTTATAAAATTATAGCAATGATGACGATATTGATCCTCAGAAGACATCTGTATATGCTGAACTTAAAACCATGAGTTTCTCTATGTCACAAGTTTCATGTCTATAAAACGACCAGAATCTATTTTGAACACTGCGACTGATCTGGGATTTATGATGCTTTTCTCTCCCTTGGCAAACTGTGGCCCATGAGCCAAATCTGGTCCTAAGCCTGTTCTGTAAATAAAGTTTCAATGCAACACAGGCACAGCCATTAGTCTATGTATTGTCTATGGCTGCTTTTGTGCTACAATGCCAGCATTGAGGAGTCACGCCAGCATTGAGAGATCATCTGACCCACAAACCCTAAAGTATTTTCTACCTCACCCTTTACAGAAAAAGTTTACCAACACCGCTTTAAAGGCTGGGCCAGACAAGTCCAAAAGACATTGGCAGATCCTGGCCTCTTTAAATCCCTGTCCCTTGCACGGGAGGATAGTGGTGGGAAAGGGCTGTATATGTTGGGCCATTTAGGAAGTTTCTCTGGAAGAGCTGGGAGTCCATGAAAGTCATGCTAGACCACACCTTCCGTAGGTCATAACTCATCTTGATTGGTTTGCCCTTCTCCATGGCAAAACCCCACTTCTTGCTCCTAGCCAGGAAATCCTGGACTGATGGGGAGTACTGAAATGTCACAGAGTTAAAGGTTACAACAAAATTCAAGAAATAAAGTGGGTTTGCAACTTTTATTTTGGCTTATTAAGAATATTTTTCATTTTTTAGAAGAAAGGACATTTGATCCCTAATGATAATTCCCCACATACAGTAAATTTAGATTTATGAAAAACTCATGGGATTATCTTTCTTTTTCTCTTTTTACTGCTAATCAGCTACCACTTTGCTCACAGACAGGTGTTTGGGAATCACTGCCCCATGTGTTCCATTTAGTTCCTGGTCCACCTCCCTCTGGAGTTCCTGATAGTACTTCAGTTCCGTGTCTGGCTCTGTGCTTCCTGTACTCTTTAGTTTAAATCCTCCTATTGCACCTTCTGTGGTACTCTACTTCCACATCGGTAATACTCATTAGACCAGCAACAGTTGCTCAAAGTCTGTTTTACTCAGTACTTCACAAGGAGTAACTTGATCATCGTCACATGCAAAGTAGCTTCCAGGTACCATACATGTTTGTTGAATTGATTTGATTTTAATCTGGGGCTGATTTTCCTTTGAAAACTTTCTCTTATTATATGCTCTCTAGTCAGGTAGCCGTGGTCTTCATTGACTGTCACACCCATTTCTCCTCATGTGAACTCAGGGACCAGAAGTCTTCTCAAACTTTTCCCTGACTCGTCCGCATGGTGGAGGAGAATGAATGGGGACTCCTGGGGAATCTAGGAGTGTAGGTCTAAGCTGCCAACCACATATGGGAAATTTCTTTGAAGTATCATGTTTTAGCTTGAAAATTTCTATGAATGTTATATTCTATTCTATAATATATTCACTTGTATAGTGAAATATATTTTTTTAGTTATTTAACAACATAGAAAGATGCTCAATATCATTAATCATTAGAGAAATGCAAATCAGCACAGTAGATAAATGCAACAACCACAATGACATACTATTTTACCATACCATCCATTAGGAAGACTAATAAAAAGAAAAATAAACAAACACTGGAATGTAAATGGTGCAGCTGCTATGGAAAACAATATGGCATTTCCTTAAAAAATTAAACATAGAATACCAAATGACTCAGCAATTCCAATTCTTGGTATATACCCAAAATAATTGAAAGCAGGGACTCAAACAGACATTTGTACATCGATGCTCACATTATTCACAATAGCCAAAAAGTAAAAATAACCCAAATATTCATTGATGGATAAATGGATAGACAAAAGGTGATATATATATATATATATATATATATATATATATATATATATATACATATATATATCCCAATGGATGGAATATTACTCAGTCTTAAAAAGGAAGGAAATTTTGACACATGCTACAACATGGATGAATGTTGATGACATTATGTTAAGTTAAATAAGAAATATAAGCCAGACACAAAAGGACAAATATTGTATGATTCCACTTATATAAAGTGTCTAGAATAGTCAAATTTACAGAGATAGAAAACAGAATGGTGGTTACTAGCGGCAAGGGGAGGAGGGATGGAGAATTATGATTTAGTGGGTACACAGTTTCCATTTAAGATGAGAAGGGTCTGGAGATGGATGGTGGTGAATAGTTGCACAGCAATGTGAATGTACTTAATGCCACAGAACTGTGTACTTAAAAATAGTTAAAATGGTTGATTTTATGTTATATATTTATATTCTCTCGTAATAAAATAAGTAACAACAGTATTAAGGATTCATTTTAGAAATTTAGAAACTACAGAGGGATGTAAAGAAGAAAACACTAATCACTTCAATTTTTATCACTAGAGATAAACGCAAAGAGTTTGATATATATTGATCTTGTCCTTTTAATACACCTGTACAGATTTTTAATGACTATGAAATCATGCTGTTTTGTATTTTTATAATTAGGGCTAGGAATTAACATTATTGAGCACTTCAATGTGCCACTTTCACTTACGCTATTTCATTTCATTTTCAGAAAAGCTCTGTAAAATGAAGAGGTTGTATATTTCCATCTCGCAGATGAGGAAACAGAAAACTTTCTTGGGTTCATGTAAATGGCAAGAACAGGACTTAAACAAGTGTGTGTGCTCACAAAGCGCACGATCTTTCCAGGATTCTACACTGCCTATGGTGCTGGGAGGCAGGGCAAGGAGTTCTTAAAGTGAGTTGCCCACACATTTGGACATTGAAAGCCTAAATCCCAAATTTTCACAAGTATTTTATGAGGCCTGAGATGTGGTTTCTCAGCGACACAGGGTCCTCAGCTGCTCCAGAGGTTGCCCCTGTTTTGGCCTGGGTCACCTGTAGCTCTTCACAGCATCATCTATAGACAGGCTGGAGAGATGTCAGCTGTCCCTTGGCATCCTATCCTAGTTCCGCCTCTTGGCTTGAAGTTAAATCGAAGTGTCTCCTTTGCACAAATGCGCTGGAGACTTTCGCTTCTCTTTCTCCTGTTACAATGTGGTAAGGCTGCACTCCAGAGCCTTGGCTTCTGCCAGTCTGGAACGTTCTGTTTGTTTTGGTCCAGTGTCCCCAAGGCAAGTCCTTCCTGAGGATAGAGATGGAGGTGGAGATGGGGAGTGGCCTAGCAACCATGTGACAATCCTGCCAGCTAGTGGCCATACAAAGTATGGGCCTAAACCCAGGACACTGCAGCCCAGGCACTAACTACCCAGGTCGATAGCATGAACTTCACCTCTTCGCTTTATAAATGATGGGAGGGAGGGAGGTCTAGGGATAGGAAGTGATGTGTCCAAGGTGTTGACAGAGTCGGGATTAAAATCTGGTCTCTCTTGGATCTCAGCTCATCTGAGACATGTATTAAGCATCTTCAGCAACCATGTGCAAGATTATTTCTTTTTCTCACAGCAATTCTCCAGTGACAATACTTGTTCATGTCTATTTTATTGATGACGAATTAAGGCCATAGAGATTACTTGTCCAAGGCCACACAGCTGTTTGGTAATAAAGTTAGGATCCACCAACAATGAGGGGGGTTCCCTAAGGTCAAAGTATCATAGTCCTTGTGCTACATTAGTAGAACACAAGTTATTTTACAATTTCTTCCAAATACTAGATAGAAAATAAGTGTTTTTTTGATAAATGCATACATTTAAAAACACTATAGTTTTGACTATAGCTAAAACCAGCAAAAGTTAAAAAACTAAAAGCCATCATGGAAGAAGTGGTATTGGAGATAGACCTTGAAGGACTGACAGGGTTTCAAAAGGCAAGTGGTCTAATAATAAAAAGCATCTAGGAAGAGTGAACTGCATTGAGGAAAAGTATGGGGACAGTTTGGGAAACAGCAAGTAAGGAAAAAATTCTTTTTGGCCAGAATCACATGTAGGCTATAATTTGGGGAGCTGTGAGATATGAGCTAGTTTGGGACCCAATTGCAAAGGGGTTAGGAGAGGAATGTGTTTCTTTTCCTTGAGTGGTTGGAAGCGATGGAAACTTTTGGTGAATAGGAACATGGCGTATGGGAAGCTACACTTTAGGAAGATTTTTCTTTGATAGTTGCATCTGAGGTGGATTATAAAGAGGCACAAACCAAAAGGAGAAGCAATAGGAGAGTAAGGGATGGGTAATATATTATATGCAGAGGGGTGCTGGTAAATATGCATGTCTAGGGAGAGAGAGAATCAGGACATGGGATATTCTGTTAAGAATAATAAAAATACCAAAGTTTTAAAAATATGCCATTATTGACAGTATATATAAAATTGATAAAAATATCAATTGCCCATATAAAATTATTACTTAAAAAATGTAAGCATGGTGAATGTGCTGTTGGAGATTATGAGAAAATTAAGGGTCCCCACCCCAAGCTACCGTGTGACACTGCCAGTGACTATAACTGACTACCTTCAAGGGAGGTCAGTCTTTTAACCTCTTGAAATCTCCTCTCTCTAGACCTGTGATCCTTTATAGTTTCCTGAGGTTTGACCAATTTTAGTCACTGAGGGTGGGGGTAGAAAGGGGGAGAGACAAGATTCTAGAGTTCCCTAGAGAAACCAACTTATGGGGAAGTAATAGCTTCGCCACACAGAGCTTGGAAAGTGGCTGAAGTGAGGTGGGAATTAACATTCACTGAGTTCCATGTGCCAAAGCTGGGCACTTTGCAAAATCTGCCTCATGTAATCTTCGTGGCAGCCTTCCAGAGTATGTATGTATTATTCTCCTTTGTAAAGATGAGGGAACTAAAACTCAGAGAAGTGAGGTCATTTTCCTGATATTTCAAGTAGATAGAGAACTAAGATTGAATTCAAGTCTGGTGAGTTCCAAATCCTGTGTCCTTTCTATTCTGCTTGAAAGATGGGAACAAGGAAATGGGGGAAAAGAAAGGAGATGAAGATAAATCCAATTTTTAAAGATTGAATAAGATAAAAAGCATGGAACTAAGGCAGGAGCATGAACTGGCTTGTTGCAGAAAAATTCAGTTTTTTACATATTGATTTTGAGTTGATACTGTCCAAATGGAATAGACAGTAGATAGTTGTTAATGAGAAGATAGGGTTTGGAGGATCTGGAGTGAGAGATAGATTTGGGAGTTAGCTGAGAAGGTCCTGAGGAACGGGGCATACAACAATTGTTCTCAGTCCTTCGATGGAACCAAAGATATTCTGTCTGTCTAGTCATCTGGCTAACTGTTCAGAAGAGTTAACTGGTGTGCTTGGTACAGCTTATACAGTGAAAAGTAAACCTTCTTTCCCTGACTTTGGTCCAGCCAGAGTCAAAGAATATGACCATTTTAATTTATAAAGGTTGTTCGAGATGCACTGTGCATAATAATAAGCACATGAGGGGAGGGGAAGAGAGAAGAAGAGAGAGGAAGAGACAGGAAGAAAGAAGATGAGAGGAGAGAGTGGGGAAGAGAGATGAATGTTTCTAATTTATTTGCCCAGAGAGAGTGCCTTTATAAATGTGTCACAAGGAACTGTTATCATTTACTGGTAACCCTGTCTCTATACACAGGCAATCCATTGCTGTTAATGTAATGCATATTTTTCTAGAGAGATTTCTTTGGCATATACAAACATAGATGTATAAGCCTCCACTCCTCCCCACCCCATGGTGTCAAGCTATGCAAATTGTTCCATTCCTTACTTTTGTCTTATAACTATCTCTCTCAAAGCTTTTTTCATGGCAGGACAGCTAGACTACCTCCTTATTTTTAGGGACTGCAGAGTGTTTTAATATTCACTGTATAACTGTATATACTACAATTTAATAAGACTTATTAAAATGAATTTATCTGTTACAAACCATACTACAGTGCATATTTTTATATCAAAGAGTTTAAACATGTGCAAGTATATCTTGTAAGATAAATTCTTAGCAGTAGATTTCCTGGCCCAAAGGGAATGTCTTTTTAATTTATACGGATATTGCCCAACTGTCTGTAATACCAAGAATCCCTGTCTTATAAGAGGTACACAAACTAACCTCAGGTAAGGTATAGCAAAATACATGGTGGTTATTGAAAATTTTAGTCTCTTTCATCTGATAGGTGAAAAGTGATGTTTTGGACTTTTTATTTGATGGTGACTCTTTAAAAAATCAAATGCTAGGATTCCACTCTTGAAGATTCTGATTGAGTAGGTCTGGAGTACGGCTTAAGCATTTGTTTTAAAAAAAGTTATCACCACTGGCATAGACAAAAGGTAATAAGGAAAAATGAATAAGTTTAGGAAATAACCCATAATTAGAAATTGAGTGAAATAAATCAATCCAGCAAAAGACAGGAGGAAGATGAGGCCCAGGAGGTAGAGAGAGAGCCAGGAGCAGACATTGCCACCAAATTCAAAGAAGCAGAGTTTTAAAACTGAAAGTTTAGTTAACAATATGTCATACTGGGAACAAGGCAAAGAGAATGAGACCTAAGCAAGCCCATTGCCTTGGGTAATAAGGAACCACTGGTAGTCTTAAAAAGAGCTCATTCCAATGAATAGTGAGTGAAGAAGTGTTCCAAGGGGAACTTATGCTATGTGATATTAACAGGTGTTCTGCAGGAAAAGGGTTTCATGGTCAAATGTGCTTGGAAAATATTTGATTAAGTTAAGAGTGTCTCTTATTTGGATACTCTGAACTTTTAGTTTGCAGATACTACATTGCCCAAGGTATATAATTCTGTATAGTTATCAACTTTTTAAAGGAACTGATATTCTATACAATGGAATTTTGGAAATGTTACACTAAAGATTTTGACTTTGCTTTGTTTTTATATTGTCATGATGGAAGAGATCTGAATATGCTTGTAGGAAGAAAAGAAGGATTTAGAAAAAAAAAAGAGCGTGAATATGCAGGGAAAAAGGCACTATCGTATTTTTAAAATAAAGATTAAGATAAAATGGGAAGAAAATACTCTTTGTTAAAAGTAGAAAAGGATATGAATTTCCCTTTAAGGAACGGTCTCTTTAAAAAAAAAGATAAAATATACGGGAATATTTTTAACAGAAATTTTTCAGAAGATGTGTGATGAAAGATATAAAAACACGGTTCAAAGACACATAAGTAGATTTAAATGAATGGTGTCTTTGTATATTAGGGCCGCCATAACAGAATACCATAGACTTAACAAAGTCTCACAGTTCGGGAGACTGGAGGTCCAAGATTAAGGCCAGTAGAGTTGGATTCCTTTGAGGCCTCTTTCCTTGTTTTGCAGATGGCCATCTTGATGTGTCCTCACCTGGCCTTTCTTTGTTCTTGAGAACCCTGGTGTCTCTCCCTTTTCTTAAAAGGACACCGTTCCTATTGAATTAGCGTTCTATTCTTATGACCTCATTCAACCTTAATTTCCTTATTTAAAGGCATTTTCTCCAAATACAGTTGCTTGGAGGATGGTGGTTAGGGCTTCACCATATGAATTTGGTGGGGGGTCGGTGGGGTGTACACAATTAAGTCCATAACAAATAGGAAGATGTTCTTTAAGGTGCTTCAACATTATAGATGTGATCCCAATAAAAATTTCAATGAGAATCTTATGGGGTTGAACAAATGGGTCCTAAACTTCATATGAAAATATAAAGACAGAATAGCTAAGGAAAACAGTTAAAAAGGAAACCACTGAGTAGAGCCTTGCTTTATCAGATATTAAAAATACAGCAAAGCCTCTATAATTAAGGCAGTAAAGAACTGTCACATGAATACACAGATCAATGGAAATGAATAGGAAATCCAGAAATAGACCGAACTACATAAAAATCTAATGTATGATATGATAAAGGTAGTATCTCAAAATACTGGGGCAAAGATAGACTTTTTAACAAATAGCTCTAATTGGGACAATTACATAGCTTTGGGGGAAAAAAAGTAAAATAAGGGCCATTCCTTCCAACATACACAAGAATAAATCCCAAATCAATCAGAGCTTTAAAAGTAAAAGCAAAACCAGGATATATAATAAGAGAATATAATATCATTGAACTTTCTCCAAACCTGGGTATAAAGAAAAGTTTTCTAACTATGACTAAAAATCTAGTTCAATAAAAGAAAATATTGTTAAATTCAACTTTAAAAAAGTAAAAACAAAAACAAAACTTTGTTTTTTAGTTCATTCATTTATTCTTTTCTTTAGATTCCATATATAAGTGAGATCATATGGTATTTGTCTTTCTCTGTCTGACTTATTTCACTTAGCCTAATGTTCCCTAGATCCATCCAAACAACAAAACTTTTGCATGGCAAAAATTCACTATAAGCAAAGTTAGAAGGAAACTGAGATAAAGTATTTTTAACATATCAGAGATTAAGGGCTAATGTCTAATTTATAAAAAACATTTTAAAGTTCAACAAAAACGCTCCAAAATCCTGTAAAAAGGGGCAAAAGACATGCAAAGATAATTCACAAAAAATATAAAATTATCCTTAAACTTATGAAAAAATGTTCAACTTCAGTCATAATAAGGGAAATACAAATGGAAACTGCACTGGGGCGCTGTTTCTCTCCTATAATGTCCACAAGAATTCCAAAGCTTCAAAGCTTTCCCTGTTGTCAAGGCTATGGGGAAACAGGCACTCCCATACATTGCTTGTGGGAATAAAAAAATTATACAAGTCATAAGGGGAGGAATCTGGCAATATTTAATAAAACTTCATACTATTACCCTCTGACCCAGCAATCCTACTTCTAGAAATTATCCCTAAACATGCATATACACAAAGTTATTCACTGCAACACTTTGTAATTGCAAAATAATGGAAACTACCTAAATGTCCAAATTACCTAAATATTGGAGTTAGTTGAATAAACTATTGTACATATGGGCAATGGAGCACTATGTTGCTGTAACAAAGAATAAAGATTACTTCTAAGAACAGATATGGAGTGATTTCCAAGAGACATTATTAAACACAAACTACAAAGTGCAAACGAGCATTTAGAGCATGCTACTTTTCATGTAAGATAGAAGGGAAAACATATACATATATGAAATAGAAAGAATGAACCAGAAAACAATAAACTTGGTTACCTACAAGGGGTTATAGGAGGTAGCGACAAAAGAGTTAGAAGGATTATAGGAGGGTGTGAAACTTCGCTGAGTATACTTTTGTGTGTAGTTTTGACTTTTGAAAGTATTTTAATACTCCACAAATTCAAAAAGTAATAATAATCATTAAGAAGGGGAAGGGCTAAACTTGAAAGCAAATGGAAACAAACCGCTCTAATTGTATTTTAAGCGAATACTATAATCTGGCAGAAGGAAGATAAGAAAAGGAATGGAAAGGAAAGGAAAAGGAGAAAGAAAGAAATCAAGTTAATTAATGAACACATTATTTGACTGTATGTATATCCTTAGTCATGGGCAGGATAAGGTGTAAATGGGTGTGTGTGTTGTGGGTGGATGGGTGCGAGGTGAGAACAGGAAATAAATCCTGAACTCTTTTTAATAGTTTCCATTTATTGTTGTAGTATTGGTAAAGAAATGCTGAAACTATTTTAGATGCATTATAAGACGCAGCAAATGAATAAATATGATGTTATTTATTCATTAGTCATCTGTGGGAGAAGAGACATGCAAATATGGAATATGGAAAAGCAAGAAAAAACTCTGAAGTATAAACTGAAATTGGAAGAATCAATGTGGACACTTGATTTCTTTAAAAAAAAAGTGTGTGTGTATCTTACATGCCTATGTATTTTTATTTTTATAGTTTTATTTATATATGCATATTTGTATGCATATGTATGTGTAGATTTCCTAGCTTTATCTGAAAGAGTCAAGAAGCAGAGACCCCCTCTGCCCCCACAGAAGGAATGAGCATACATATCACCCAGATCTTGATCTCTAATCCACACTAAAAGGAAAGTGGGCTCCTTAGAAAAATGACTGATTTCAGAATTGGATCAGGGAAGTACAAGATAGACCTGGAACATCTCGTTATACCAGATAGTAAGGAAATACTGAAAAATATAAAAGATGACACAAGGATGCAGGAGCTAAATTTGAAGAGACAATTCTGGGACAATGTAAGCAACAAAATAATTAAATTCTAACCCATTGAAAACTATAGTAATTCATGAGTCCTTACTGATGATACTGGTGGTTAGGGGGTAAAAGGGCTCTTGCTTACAGTAGAATGCCTGTTCTCCTGTTCTGAAGAGAAAAAAATAATTTTGCAACCATCATAGTGAAGATTGGATTCGGCAAGCATCATCAATAGATGCTAAATCTAGAGGGAAATTTTGCTTAGGAGCAGGATTTTTGTATGGTCTTTCAGTGTCTTCTCACGGATTGCATATTAGTTGCAAAGAGGAATAAAAAACAAATACATAGCAAAGAAGTCAGGCAAGACCTTGACCAGATGATCAAAATTAATATCTCCAATGAGGGACAGACAGAATCATGGGGTTCTGAATGTGATACCTTGAAAAGGATATAATATCACCTACACACTTGCTGGCTGAGAATAAATTTAATCATGTGAAAACTTCAAACAATCATAAAATGAGAAACTTTCTGTTTAAAAAAAGGGAGGTGGAGCTATATTTTTCAAAAATGTTAATGTCATAAAGCAACAAAGGAACAAGACAAACAAATAAGAAACAAAAACACATAGACACAGACAATAGTTTAGTGGTTGCCAGAGGGTAAAGGGGGGAGGGGGGTGGCAGATGAGGGTAAACGGGGTCAAATATATGGTGATGGAAGGAGAACTGATTGTGAGTGATGAACACACAATGTGATATATAGAAGATGTAGTACAGAATTGTACACCTGAAATCTATGTAACTTTACTAATCATTGTTACCCCAATAAACTTTAATTAAAAAAGAAAAAAAGAAAACTGTGGAACTATTCCAGACTAAAGAAGGCTGAAGAGACATGACAACTAAATAAGTCAGGATCCCTAGACTGGATCCTGTGTAGGAGGAGGAAATGTTATAAAGACATTAGTAGATGAACTGATAACATTGAATATGGACAGTAGATTATGTAATTGATTATTTGAGAGATTATCCTTATTCTTAACACACACACACCAAGTATTTAGGGGAAAGACCATGATGTACAGCCATAGATAACCAGGCAAAATGTTAACAGTGGGTAGATCTGGATAAAGAGTATATGGGTATTCATTTGTACGATTTTTATTTTTGCAATCTTTTGCAAGTTTGAAATTATTTTCAAATAAAAAGTCAATTTAAAAAGGGCATATAAGAGAGTTAAAAATAATAAAAGAGGATTTAAAACATAATATTACTTAGCAAGTGGGACAAATGGATGCAGATTATTACGGCAGACAAATCCTCCTATAAAACATTTGCTTGATTTACTAAGTAGACAAATGGAAAACAAGCTTGTAGTGTTGTACAATAGTTGTTTAAAGGCACAGCTTAAATGTCTTCTCACCCTACTCCATCTGCTTCCAATGCCACAGGAAAAGTTATAAACATTTCAAAATGAATCAACTTGAAGAAAACAAAAAGTTCTCGTTCTTAAAAACAAATAACACTGCTTATTCGGTCAGTTATAATGTAGCATTTATTTGGAAAGGCTAAACAAGATTCATTTAGAGATAAATAACAAGGCTAATTTCTTAGATGACTACCAAGTCTAATGAAATCTATTTTCAACCGAGAAATAACCGAGAAACCCACAGCTCGTCTTCTTAAATGGGAAGTGATAATTAATGTTTAGTGTCAAAAGACAAACATCCGCCAGCTGCTCTTAGCATGGTATTATACTTTCGACAAGATATTTTTTCCCCTTTCAGTTGTGTATTATTTTGAGCATTGTTCATGGTGTCAGACACCTTTTGTGTGCTTCTCACCTGTCTCTTAGGCCTTCGGCTGTTTGTTCCAGCCCCAGGCTTTGAGCCACCAGCTGTGTATGAACTGGGACCAGTTCCACAGAACAACCTGACATCACATTGCCTTCTGCGCTCTCTGCATATTCTCACCTGTTCTGTAGACACTGGGCATGAGACCCCGAAGACATTCTCAGAATCTGCATCTGCGCAACTCGATGGATGGAGGGAATTAGTATCACACTGGGTGAAATTTAGGCGATGGATGATTGAGCCAGTCTAGGTGGACTGTTCTCTGAAGGAGCTTTTTTACATGGCCTCTTGGTGGAAGGTACTATAAGATCTAGGAATCAGTTGTATTTAATAACAAGAGGTGACCTGCTCAGCAATGCATCTTCTTGGATTGGCTCTCACTTCCCCCCACCCCCTCTTCTCCTCATTCCTCATTGTTGCTCCCTGGGCTTACATTCTATAATAAAGTCGCAGCACGTAAGTTTTGCTTTAGGCTCTGCTTTCTGGGGAATCCAGGTTAATACAGTTATTAGTTGCTCAATGAATATAGAAAAGTATGGGGAAATCAAAAGTACTTGGTTTGTACTTTTATTTTGAGGCTTAGCACCCTCTAGTGGAAACTATTTTTCACTTTCAACCCTACAAAACAGCCCCCCAAAGGGCTGTGTGTGTGTGTGTGTGTGTGTGTGTGTGTGTGTGTTCAGTTTAGCATTCCCAGGCAGAGATAAGTCTGTCTGATACAACAAGAAATAAAAAGGGCTGCTGTGGGGACAGAGCCAGGAATGCAGTTTCCAGGCTCTCGGCCTCACGTGGAAAGGTGCTCACTCGGGTAGTAAATGGCCATCAACTGTGATTGGATGGCCATCAGCTGTGACTAGTTGGCCGTCAGCCGTAACCAGTGAGCCATTGGCCACTAATATAACTGCTGTGGCTAGGCTAGCAGAAAAACGGGGGCTAGCAAGAAGATGGTGGCTGAGCTAGCAAGTGAGGTTGGTTGGCAGAGAGAAGTGGACGGTAGGTTGCAGATAGTGTGGCTCCTGCTTCCTGTGTCTCCAACCCAGCCACCAGCGAGAATATAGTGACTCCCCTATCTATGGCTCCATGGGTGTTCCTTTTTGGCCTCACCATGTCCTGCGTTCTTATGTGGGGAGCGGGACCAGAGACCCCGCATGACAGCTGCACTTCTGCTTTTCTCTAGTCTAGGTGCCAGAGTCTGTACCTATTTCTATGGATACATGGAGTGGTACTTATAAAATGGGAAAAGTAAGACTGACTGACCCTATATTATGTGACGTGAATTAAACATACATAGAAAAAATCAATTCTTATTACTTTAAGCAAGACATCTGATGGATCTTCCAGTTAATCTTCACCAAAAAATAGATGTTCTTGGAATTATCTTATGTTGCTTTTGCCCCATGTAGTCTGTGTTCTTGTACAGAGCCAGTTGTTAATGACAGCCCATAGTCTTGACCTCTGCCGGTGCTCAGAGCTAATTTTAAATATCCCTTCTTTATCAATGAAGTTTTGATTTTTAAAAAATGTCCACCACATTCTGCCTGTTGTTAATTTCAGAAGTTATGGGCACCTGTAAGAGATAGTTATACTTTGTTTTCATTACCGCATGTCCATTTGTCCTTTTGTGGCAACGGTACCTGATTTTGTTTTGGAATATGTCATCCTTTAATTTTCAGCCCTGAACTTCTTTTTGAAGACGACTTAAGCCTCAAGCTCCAGAATCCAATTTGCATGTTTCATCACCTTAGCAACATCATTGGTTTGGGGTTGGGCAGGTGCCCAATCAAGACCATAAAGGCTAAAGATATTTGATTTTGAATTTTTTTGTTCAATGTTTTGGGAAGAAAATAATTTCCTCTTGTACTGAAATAGTATTGCAATGGTGTGAGCCTGAGGCATCCCAGGAGCCAGCATGCGGAGTCTGAGAATCTAGCCAGTCCAGAGGAATGAGAGATGGATCCTGGTGGTATCATCTGATTCGTGAATGAGGCCACTGGTGAAGCCAGCCCCTCTTACAGATTTTATACTTACATGAGCCAATATGTTCTCTTCTTTGTTGTTGAAGCTAGATTGAATCGGGCTTTTTAATTACTTGAAACTAAAAGATTCCTCATTGGTAAACTGTTTAATTCTGAACTACAGCCTTGGCTTTCAACTGGATTCCTTTTTGGTATTCATTATTTTTGCAAATGCCATTATCATTCACTCCATTGTGTTACCTAGAAATCAGGGAGTCATCTTGACACCTTTCTCTTTCTCAAGCCCCGTATCTAATCTACCAGTGAGTTTTGGATATTTTGCCATTTAAATATTTCTTGACTCAATTGCTCTTTGTCCAAGACAGACTCATCTTTCACCTGGGCTACAGAAACGAAACAAAAACAAAATAAAGCTCCTAAGGATGAATCAGCTCTCTGTGCTTCCCCTTATTTGTCCTTCAATCTATTCTCCATTCCTCATCCAGAGGGATTATTTTTCAAAGTACAAATCTGAACATATCATCCTCTTCCCGTCCCAATTCTCTGATTAAAACCCTACTCTTACTGTTAGGATGTTGAAAACATGTGAGAAGATCTGACTCTCACCCACCTGTTCAGTCTCACCTGATACCCCTACTCCAGCCACTCAGGGCTACTGTACATTTTGATTCTTCTGCCTGGATGTTCTTCCCTCCCCTTTTCAGATCTAAACTCTGAGCCATTTCCTCAAAGAAACCTCCCTTGTCCCCTTTGATTAAGTTCAATAATGCTATTACAGCCTCTTCTATCACTATGTGCTTGATTTGAGGTCTCCCAAATTAGGAGCGATTCCTCTTTCTTGACCACATTTCTATTCTTTTAACAAGAACGAGATGCTAAGACAGAAACCAGCCAAAAAAAAAAAAAAAAAAAAAAAAATTTCCCACATCCGTTTGTCAGCTGTTAAAAGCAGTGTCACACTATACTTAAATATGAAGTATTCAGACTGCACTGCTGTTTGTCTGGAGGTGGTCCTGATCCCAGAGCAGGTGTTTGGATGGTGAGAGGAGGCAGTGAGGTAGGAGGAGGTGAATGTAAACAAGGATTGATGTAGAGCAGATGGACCAGGTGTCCCAGTTCTTTTTTATAACCTGCGGGATGGGTCTGATCTTATTAATCCTGGCTTGGAGCAAACTCTTACTCTAACGTCCAAGTAAGTGTGAAGTCCCATCACCCCAGAATAGACTTAATAGAATTGTGGTAGCTAATGGAAGGTTGCTCATATCTCCCTGGAAGTGAGAAGATGCTACAAAGGAAACAGTTACTTGACAGCCTCCAGATGCTGTACTTTTGGGATCCATTGACGTGTCCATGACTAGGAGGCTACATCCTCCCTGGGTTGCTCTAAGTCAATAACTGAGCATGGCAGGTCTACTAGAGTTGGGTCATTCTTACTGAACACATGGGCAAACTTTGCTCTGGGTGCTCCCTTGTCCGGGTCAAAACTTTCTGAGATCTGCTCTGCAGCCTGGGTGCTTTGCCTGCCCAATCCTCCTTTGTTCCTCTCTCCTTTCACAAGTGTCAGATGAGCATCAAGGTCCGAAGGCCTTTCCCGTTCACTCCTGCTCCTTCTCCTTTATTCTTCATAGTTGTTTTCCCCAATGAATCATCTGCATACCTAATTCTATTTTGACATCTTCTTCCTGGAGGATCTGAAGTGACACATGTGCCCGTTTGAGAGCTGCTTGATTGGGCTGGTGCAAAAGTAATTGCGGTTTTTACAATTATTTTTAACCTTTTAAACCACAATTACTTTTGCACCAACCTAATAGAAGAAAGATGGGTAATGTTTTCCTCTCATTTCACCACATTTGGAAGGAAGGGAGTAGAAGAAGAATTGGGGGAGCAGATTCTTTCTTGACCATGTGGATGTAGGTGATGGCTAATTGTCTGTGCCCTTCTGAGCTGATCATGACCATCAATCAAGATCATTCCACATCTCCTGAGAAGGGTGCCCAACAGATCTGGACCATGATGGACTTGTCTCTGAGCAGCTGTCTAGGCATCTGTGGTTTCCATTAAGTATTTGGTTGCATCTTCCATCTGACAGCCGTCTTACCTACAACTCTGATGAATGTGGTCCATTTG
Organism: Rhinolophus sinicus; assembly: GCF_057876585.1. Lineage (NCBI taxonomy): Eukaryota > Metazoa > Chordata > Mammalia > Chiroptera > Rhinolophidae > Rhinolophus > Rhinolophus sinicus. The sequence goes on from NC_142514.1 coordinate 50,115,197, forward strand.
GCAAAAGTCTTTCCTTCCATTCCTATCCATCTTTTGATGTCCCTGTCTTCCTGATCTTGATATGTGTGGGTGTGACTGTGATCCAGTTGTTCATGCTTCTCAGGAAACACAGTGTGTGTGTGTGGTAGGGAGTAGCCCTGGGGCTTGAACCTTGCTCTCTTCAGCCTGCCTTTGCCAATATACACCCCTTGCTTCCAAAATTCCTTTCCCCAAGTTCTGGTAGCAAGTACTGAGTGAGGCTCCACAGATAAGCTCTTGGCAAGCAAGGCGAGTCGCGTGGTGCTGCAGTCCCTCTGCTTTTCCATTACAATGCAGAGTTTAGTAGTTGTGATACTGCAATACAGCTGTATGTCTCATGGAGCCAGGAGTGAAGGTTCATGCAACAAAGTCTAACATCTAGGAACTTGAATCTCACCCCAAAAGAACTTTTCCTGTTCTTCAGCTCATTTTTATTTTTATCTTTCTTTCCCTAGCAAGGGGTCAAGGGTTGGAAAGATCAACTGTTCTAGTTTGCTCAGAATTTCTTTTTGGTCTGACATGGTAAGTTCTTCTTTGAGCTTAATCTAGGGCATTTTGGAGTAGGTATGGGAAGAGGCAGGAAAAGAAAGTAAAATTTATGTCTTAAGTAGCTGTCACAGCTTAAACATATATCTTGCAAAACACGTATTGTTCTAACTTTAATGAGTTATGGGGATTAAACAAAATAATACATGAAGAGTATTTCAAATACTACTGGGACAACGTAAATAATCAGTAATATTAGCTATTATTTTGTATTGATTAAAAAATTAGCTGAAAATAGAAAACAATTCTATTACGTAAAAATCTTCGAATGCATATTTCTTAATTTTCCCAACAGAAAATGAGAATTTGTAAGGCACACCATTTTGTCCAAAATGGCAAAAGAAAGCATTATGTTGTATTTATACTTTTTAAAAAATCATGAAATTCTGATTTGCTCGGAAATCGTTGTTCATTTGCAGCCAGAGGTATGATAAAATCACATCTATGACCTTTTGTAATAGCAGGGACAGAGTCCAAAGGAGAAGACACTGTGGTAAACTTCCTTCAATGTCATCTGCTTTCTGATGCTATGCTTCCCTTTGGAATTTCTTCTCAGCCTGTACATTGGAGTATCTCTAGCTCAGCAGTAAATGACTTTCACTGTGTGAAAATAATGAAGTTTTTGCCACATATAGTGCCCTCTGAAAGAGTCATTTTCACTCTGTTACGAATTGCATCACCATGTGTACATTATTTAGAAGTCTGTTGCATAACCACTTGGCAACCTCAGCCCACCATGGGTATACTGTTTGAACTGGGCCACTCTGACTCACTGGGTTATATTTCCCAGGCCTTTATACTATCACTATGCCCAAGTTCTACAGCAAATTTCCCCTCAATTATCGTGATATTGTGAGTTTAAAAGTGAGTGATCATTAAAATATCATTTTAGAACAATTCCTTTTCTTGAATGCTGCCAGTATTTGTACTTCTGGATAAATAATTTTTTACAGCAGGCGTTAGCAAACTACACCTGGCTTTGTAAGTAAAGTTTTATGGAACATAGCCATGCTTATTTGTTTATGTATTACCTATGGCTGCTTTTCCATCACAATGGCAGAGTTTAGTAGTTGTGATACCAACCATACGGCCCTCACATCTGAAATATTTTCTATTTGGTCCTTTACAGAAAAAGTTTGTCCAGTTCTACTCTTCAGTGTGATTATTTCTGCAGAAGAATGTACACTAGGACTCACAGGTGGGCTTTTCAGACCTTCTCTTAGAGACAATCTCTGGCCATTCCTGAAGAGGAGAGAGGGGGATATAATTATTTTCTGGATTATTCTACTTGGGTTATATGAGCAGAGAGAATGAGCAACAGTCTATGCTGCTGCCAGAGCATCTACCATCCCCTGTCACATGAACCCATTACAAGTTTATTCTTAGATGTGTGGCATTTGGGACCCAGCGTCCTCTTTCTTTTGGGATTAATATGACACTATCAATTTAAATGGGAAGGAAGAAAAGGATGGTCAGATTTTTCCTTTCATCTATATTTTACCTCAAGTTGGCAGCCTTTCCTCGTAGCTTTGGGGCTCAGCAATTATCCATGCTCTTTAATATTAATAATCTGCATAGCAGGAGGAAACTTTTGAAGTCTACCTGAATTTTGCAGCTGCTTTTGCTCATATTTCCTTCAAAGTTTCGTTACCAGTGGATTGAGTGTGGCAGACTTTCTCACTCTTTTCTTTATGTGTCCTATCCTCTATTTGATAATTTCCTTTTGTCTCTCTGAGCAGTGTTTTTTAAATTTTTTTAAATCTCTATTTTCCAGTTCACTAAATCTCTCAATTGCTGAGTCTAATCTGTTACTTTTTACGATTTTTTTTTATTTCTACAATTTTTATTTAGTTCTGTTTTATATCTAGTTGGCCAATTCTAATAGTCTCTTGTATCTTTTCAATATTTTCAATACTCGTTTTTATTTTTTGAAACATATTAAACTAGTTATTTAATATTTTGGGTCTGATTATTCCAGTATCTATTCTTTCTTGCCTTACTCTGCTATTTATTCTGTCTGACAGCATTTATTCCTTGTGGCTTGTTTCATTCTCAGTTTGATAACTTTTGATTATGAACTTACATATCTTAGAACATTATCTCTGAGAATTTTCTTTGAGTCTGTGCCTAAAATTAATTTCTCTAGAGTGAATGTGATTTTTCTGCCAAGTTTCTGGGAGGAGTATCCAGAAAGGGTCACTCAAATTACTCTTGACTTAGGGTTTTTATATACATGGGCAGTGTGGGTTCTGGCCCTCAAATCATGAGAGGCAGATTTGTGTGAAGACATTTCTTTTTCTTTTTCATAGAAAGCTAAGGCTGAGAAAGTCAAGTATCTCCATGATTCTCTCTACAGGTAGCGGTTGTTTCTAGTTCACCCATTGAGGGTATTGCCTTTTGGTGGTCCTGACTTTATGGAAGGAATCTGATCCAACCACTCACTCTATTTAGACTCATGTTTACTGTCAGTAGCCCCTTAAAATTCAGAATTTAGGTCACCAGGAATCAGTAAGTACCTCCAAGAAAAGGTTGGCTCTGACACTAACTTCATTTTTTGTGTGTATTGTTAGATTGCTCTGAATAATTCTGTTCTTTCCCACCAAGCTCAGTTATACATTCAAAATTTTGTTGCATTAAGAAAAAAAAATTAGCATTTTCTGGTGCTCTGTCTAGAAAGGGTTTCACCTAGTGTATATATAGCAATATTTCCAGACACACTCATTCATTTATAGAGATTCTTTTTATCTACTCTTATATGTTTACATCTCTCAACCTTCTTTCTCCACAACATCTTGAAATTTTCCTTTAATCTTCGTGTTTTCTATTCTTATCCACTTTCGAGTCCTTTAAAGCTTACACTTGGACTATTGCAAGAACCTCCAATATGGACCCACCTTACATCACTTTCCAGTTCACCCTGCATGTGATTGCCAGAAATCTACTTAGCTAAACAAAATGCAAAACAGTCAGCAACAGCATTTTGCTTCAGCATCTTGGAAAAGAGCTCAGGAAAAAAAAAATCAGCAATCCAAGAAAAGGAAATTATGTTGTTGGAAGAAACCTGCAAGTAAACAAATACATATATAACAATCAGATAAGTACTGTGGCAAAGCAGGTCCAAGAGGCTATCTCTGGGATCAGAGAGAAAGGAGAGAGCAAAGATGACTGGGTAGAGGAGTGGGATTCTAAATGGCTTTGTGGGAAAGATGGTTTCCCAGTCAAGTCTTGAAGTAGTTGTTATCCAGGTGAAAAGAAGAGAGTAATCTGGGGGCAGAAACAGTATGTGTGAAGATACCATTGCTTATGGTTTATTTGGATAAAAGAAAGTTGAGTAAGATATGGAATAGAGGATATTCCAATGGTTTAGGACGTAGTTGCAATTTGGATTTCTTTTGTGCAGAAATACATGACAAGAATAACTCCTCTCCAATTCTTTTCTATATTTTATCTTTGTTCACCAACCCAACAGAAAGGCAGAGAGGTAGTCTTATGTCCTATGCATTTGAAGTTGTTTTGTTAGTCACCTAGTCCATACATGAAATTTACATTTTCTCTGCTGCATCTTCCCAAATGGGTTGTGGATTTCTTCTTGATTGCCTTTATGTATAGATAGTGTGGGGACAGTTGTTAAGACCAGGTTCAGGAGTCAGATTGCTAGGTTCAAATCCTAGCTTACTGCTATGACAGACCATGGCCAGACCTGCTGCCCTAAAAACTCAGATGGGCATACTGGCTAAGAAAGAACCAAAGTGTGGAAACAATTATATTAGGTAAGTGGCTCAACCAGAAATTGTGGATCTGGAATATCAACACTAGGGTTTAAAAGATGTTCCCTCCCAGCCTAACGAGGAATAAAGGGCAAGGACAGTGTTGCAGATTCTTCCAAAGGGAAGGATCTACACATCACATGAACTGCGAAATGACTCCACTTTTGGCATGCTTCCTTGAGTAGAGAGACTTTCCTCCTTTCCATTTTTACTGGCTCCCTGGGTCCTTGCAATCTCCCAGGATGAAAATCAAGGGAGGTCACCAAATACAAATGTGGACAGAGAACGTTTTATTGAACTTGTGCACAAGGAAACCAGCACGGTGAATGAGAAGAAATGGGTGGTTTCCCGAGGGAGGCTGAGACAGAGTTTTGAAAGGGAGCAAGGCAGGAAGAGAACTGTGTTTAGGCATGTAGAGGTGGAGGGTTCTTGGCCCCTGCTCAGTGTGGCTACATGCTTCTTTGTGCCTCACATGTCTCATTAGCATATTAAATCTCCACTCCTTGGAGTGATTTTTAGCATTAAAATAAACAAAATGTCACACAGCAGGCACCTCTGAGTCTGACTGTGCATGTGGAGCCAATGGGAAAGTTCTTTGGCTCTTGTATGTGGATCTTTATGGTTAGTGACCCTGGGGTCTTTAATGCTGATTTGTCTTCCTAGGGTGGGTGTTCTTTGGGGAACTTATCTATTAGCAGCTGGCTCTTGTTTGTTCAACCTGATCGACTTCACAGCAGGAAGTTGCTTTCCTGTCTCACCATCTTGCTCTTATGTGTATTTTTTGCATTGCTTACTAGTTGAAGCAATAGTAAAACAACAGGAAAGTTAACCTTGGCTCACTCAGGGTAATCAGTCTTATCAATCTGAACCTAGACCAGCCTTTGCATAGCTTGATCACTTAAAAAGGATAGTTTGTTCATCTGTACAATGGGACTGATTTAAAGACTAAATGAGATAATGATTGCAAAGTACCTGGCTCATAGGGACTATGAGCTACGGTCGGTATTATTATTAACTTACGATTTCACATGGTTACCCATTCCATCGGCACCAATTCTTTCTTCTCTAGAATCAGATGGTCATACCTGTAAACTTTACATCTTAGTTTTTGTTAAAAAGTTTTGTAGAATGACCCAAATTCCTCCTTCGCAGCTAGTCTCTTTTCATGTTAAGTTTGTATCATTCGACTTGCCTATGCAAATCTGCTCCCTCGGTCCTCCACATCTTACCTCATGGCCCTCTACGCTGTCTTTCCATTTGATTAGACCAAACGTCTTAGAGTCAGTTTCAGCAACACCTCTTTGTCTGACATCCGAAATCTCATCTTTTAGACTAGGTGCCACATCTCATCCATGTAGCTGTACTGTCTCTCTTGGCTTATTGCAGTAGCCTCCTTACTTGGTCTCCCGGTTTCTGTCCTTATCCCCATTTAATTTATACTCAATGCAGCATCCAAAGTAAGTTGATGAAATAAAAGTTTGGTCCAATCTGTTACTCCTTTGTTTAAATCCTCAAATAGCTTTCTATCTCACTCAGAATAAATGACAAAATGTCTTAATATGAGCTATGAGGCCTTATATAATTTGAACTCCTCTATCTCTTATTTTCTACTACTCTCCTCTTTGCTCTCTTTATACACACTGACTCCCCCAATCTGGTATTTGTACTATGGTATGAGTTTTGGAGTCTAAATGCATGACTTTATATTATCCGTGTGCAAATATCTTTTGCTTAGATGTGGTTTTTCAGTATTATCTTAAATTCTGGTGTTCTCATCCAGCTAATGACCACTCCAGTGCATGTCATGTTTACAGTTGATCAACATTTAATTATGTTTTTATTTATAAAGCCATTAATAAAAATGTTCAACAGATCAGATTGGAGAACAAAGACTTTGGTTCACCACTAGAGACCTTTAGATAAGACTACTAAGACTCATCCCGTTGCAAATACATAGATCTCTTCACCCTATAGCTCTCAAATTTGTTCCTTAGCAAGGTGAGGAAACACAGAAAGGGAAAATGAACAGTTGCTTAGGGACACCTGGCTAGTAAGCAGCAGATACGGATGTAGACTGCTGGCCCAAGGTCTTTCCCAATATTGCATAATACTTTAGCATTTTCATATTTTCTGCACCAAGCATGGTGTTTTGCAAGTTTTCAATGAACACATGTTTATTGTTGATTAATAAGCCTTACCTTGATCATCCTGCAAAATAAGTCCTTCACTTAGACCTGTGGTTCTCAACCTGGGCGATTTTGCCTCCAGGGGACATTTGTAATGTCTGGAGACATGGTTGATTGTCACGAATGGGAGATGCTACTATCATGCTGTGAGCAGAGGCCATGGATACTGCTAAACACCCTACAATACAGAGAAAAGCCCCTATGACACATGTGCTGAGATTGAGAACCCCTGATTTAGAACTTAGTTCATTGATTTACAAGCAGTTAAGAGAAAGTCTAAAAGTGCACCAAAGCAAACTGATTATTTTTTCTCTGTTTTTCTTGTTAATGGACCCAGCTTTTAAATAAAACAAAAGAGCACTTGAGATTGAAAAAAACAAAAACACGAAAAGCAGACACACAATTAAAACCTTACAGCCCAGCTCGATTTAGTACCTGACGTCCTTATACTGAGAGGTGATAACCAAGTACCAGGCACCCTCCTCAGCTGGGATAAAGTTGTACTCATTACATATTCATGTTTGCAGTGGCATTCTTCACTGAAGAAATTCAGGGCACATCATTAATTAAAGCAATGAATTCCCCAGAAACAACACTAATTAAACCTCAAAATCAAAACAGCATTAAAAAGCAGACCTCATTTTTACATCCCATCTGAGCAACTGAGAAAAATCATACAGCTTCATCAGGCCAAGTGGGGAATGGTGAGATTTATCAAGAAGGCAGGCCAGCCACTTTCACTTATGCTTTTTTCCTCTTGTTTCTTGCTGCTAGTTCCAAAAATAAGTCACAGGCAGAGTTGCCAGGAAGCAAATAGCTGGTTGATAGTGGCAGTGCCGTCATTTACATAATATGTGTTTATCTTCAGTAAAGAAGTGGTGGAATTCTGGAGCAACAGGACGGTAGAGTTTAATAAAGTCAGAGATCTACTCTCTTAACCTAGATGACCTTGGCCCTCTGCTTTTCTCCTCCATACTTGATTCTTTGACAAACTCATAGTTTAACTCCCATGTATTTGCTGATTAATTCTATGTCTATATTTTTCATTTCAGCAACTGTGCGGAGTACTTTGCACGCCTTATCTTTTTTTTTTTTTAATCCTTCAACATTCCTAGTACTCTTACTCACATTTTCTAAGTTAAGAAATTAAGGTTTAGAGATGTAAGTAATTTGTCCATATTTAATGCAAAAGCTGGACTCAAATACAAATCTTTTATCCCCCCTTCATGTTGAGCTACATTGGTTCAAATTCCCATTGTTTCTTATACGAATTATTGCCCGTTTCCTGAGTAGATTCCTTGGTATTGCTTCCTTTCATGCCATCCTACATTCTGCAACCAAAATAATCTTTCTGAAATGCAGACGTAATAACTCCCTTACTTAGCCTAGCTAAATGATTTATGGTTCTTTGAATTTATCAGGTCTCATGTCCTTACCATGGTGTTTCCCTGACATTTTTCTTAAAAATTCCGCTGAAATGGCCAGCCGTATGGAATAAAAAGATAACCATACATTCTTCAACTATAGACCATGTTACTTGCCTTATTAACATCTATTTTAAAAAAAGTGTAAAAAAGGTAAACTTTTTGAGGAATCTAACATGTTTGTGATATAATTTCCTGTCCACAATATTGGGAAACTTTTTTTCACTTTTGTCAATTATTCCATTTAAATGATTTCTGTTAGGCTTGACCAATTTTGTTAGGCCTGATGAAGTTCAACACTGTTTCATTTACCTTGTCTCTAAAATGTCAAAATTTTAATTTTTTTAGTGTTCTGAAGGCAACTCAAATCATATTTCATTAATCTCTTTTATCCTGAAAATTAAACACATATTCAAAGTACACATATTTGTAGATGGTACCTTTCTCTGTCTTCTCATTAATTGGTGTAAATCCACTGATATTTTGACCTATTTGGTCCAATACTTCAGGAGGTGCTACATTCAGGGAAGTGCAGTCCTTCTGAATCTGTTTTACTTACCTCTCTTGAAGGACATTAACGGGACTAGAGTATATCCCATAGCAACTCACAAAATCCCTGGCTACTTCCTATAGTGCCAACAATCTTCCCCTAATCTATATTCTCTCCTAATGTTGCTCCCCAAGTCTTCCTTTCCACCTACTTGCCCTGTCAGTTTGCAGCTCTCCTCCGGGTAATCACCTAGGCAGCTCTTGTTCTTTCTATACCTCTCACATTCTGGGGACTCTTTTACATGAACTTGAAGTATTAGACTGGCAATATTGTGAGAGCAGGAGGAGAGGCGACAAAGAGGGTAAAACCAGGTCACTTTATAATTTCATAGTTTAGTCCCATCACAATTACAATTTTGTGTAGGCTGAAGGCCATGCTTTCACTTGTAATTATGATTTTGGTGATATGAGGAACCTCAGAGATCAGGGAGTCCACTTTTCTAATTATATAGATGGGGAGACAACAGGTGTACGTTTCAGCCTCTTGCAGATACGTACTAGGTGAATGTGGGAGCAAACAAAAAAAGATGTGATTCAATGATTACAGTTAAAATAGGATCCGTCTCCCCAGCACACCATGACAGAGCAACCAGATGGAGCAGCAAAATCAGGCCAGTCTGCTTATGTTATTATAGTTATGATGTTTCATTCTGGATTACCTGGGGGTTTAGTGTTCTATTTTATGATATGGTGAACCTTTAAAATGAAGGTAAACACATACCACCCTACCCCAAAGGGCCTAATCTTTACTTTTTTTTGGTTGTGCTTTAATAGTAATAAAAATAGTGACAACAATGCTAATATCTACCATTACTGATTGCGTACTATATGCCAGGCCTCCCTCATTCTCTCATTTAATTTAATCTTCAAAATAACTCCATGAAATGCAAGTGTATATATCTACTTTATGGATTAGGAAACTGAGCCTCAAAGGAATAAGATAACTTATTGTCACTCAGTAAATAGTAGAGTCAAGGCTTAAACCCAAGATGTCTGGTCACCAAGAGTCTTCTTCTACTCCCTGCCATATAAGGCAGAAGGTAATAGCACCTACCTTATTCTGCCTTGTCCTATATATAGTTGATTCTTTCACTCAATGACATTTTATTGCTATGCACTAAGACAGTTCATAGGAACACAAAGTTGAACAGAACATTTTTTGCTTTCAAGGAGATTGTACTCTAGTGGGGAACACAGACAAACCAATCAATAATCATAGTGAAGCATTAAGAAAGTGTTTTCTTAAAGGTACAAATGTGGTACCAAAACAGGGTGCCATGGGGGACATCAAAATCAGAGAAAGTGGGCATGGTCAGGGAATGCTTGCAGTACTAGAGGGCCTTTGGGCTGAAAATTAAAGGAAGGATAGCCGTGAATTAGGGAAACAGCATGTGTGAGGACATGGAAAATGGACTCAAGGAGCAGTGAGCAATTCAGTTAGAATGGAAGGAGGAGGCCAGTGGGGCTCAGTGGAAAGAGCGGGAGAGGCTGTCTGGGGCCAGGTCCTGCACAGCTGTTGGAGCCATGTTGAGTGGTTTGGAATTGATCCTGAGCATGATGTGAAGCCACAGATGAATTTTTATCAGAGAAATGAAGTAGTCGGAGAAAGTTTAGGGAGTGTACTTGCACTTGAGTAGGGTTGTGGAGGATAGAGAGGTGAGATGGGGTGTTGGGTGGGGATGGGAAATTGCAGACAGACAGGATCAATAGAAGAGAGACTGCGGTAATTGGTAGAAACGGAGGAGTGCAGAACTGAGGCCCCTGGAAGGGAAAATGGAAACGAGGAAATAGGTTTCTAAGATTTGAAGCAGGTTCTTTTGACTGCTCTGGGGACTGACCAAATGTCCGAAGTTGTTTGCTCCATTGACATTTGACCCTGCCCCTTGCTCAGGTCAACTTTGCCACACGTGTTGTCTATAGAAAAAGAAGAAAAAAACCCAAGTGTGAAATGAACCACAAAAAATTACGACCAAAAAAGAGACTCCACCAAGGGACCTGAATGTGTTCAAGAAGGAAGAGACATGATTTTTTTCTTTTCTCTCTTAGCCCTGCACCCCTGTGCCCTCTCCAGGCTTTCCCTCTGCCTTCTCAGTTATTCTTTGTCTGCCTCCATGATGTTAGCATACAGTGTACTGTGGCTAAAGGCCTCAGGAGGTAAGGAGAGCTAAACATTAAACAGTTGAAACGATAACACGGTTTTACTCTAGAATGTGGGCATTGCTAAGCTGGGACCTTTCGAAAAGAACTGCTTTTTGACTCAAACACACTATGTGGGGGGAGGGGTGGATCCAGGGAAGCTTAGCTTTTGCTTCCACAGTGTTCCCTGAAAAAGCCTAAGTACTGCTTGAGAATAGTACCTATGTTTTCCCCTTGATATGTATCTATCAGTTTGAACCCAGGCCTGTGAAGTTGCCATGATGCTAAAACCTTTTGTTTAGAAAGCATCTAAAAGAGGATTCTCAAATTATGCAGTCTCCATTGCTAAAAAGCTTTCTGTGGACTTTTGAGCAAAATGAAGAAAAACGGCACATAAACCCACATCTATTTTCCAATGTAAATCGCCATTTTATTAAAAATGGAGTCCATAACAAGGCAATCATAATTTAAATTAATGAGTCTTCAAGTAATACTTGATATTGTCAATTATTTTTTCCTATAATATAAAATCTCTGGGTTCATAAATAACATTCTTTCCCTATTCAGGAAAAACCATGCTCAGCAATGTGTTATTCATGACTTAATTATTCTATAGATGCTTCATTCATATGCATGCAGATATATCTGGCAGCATTGCATTTTAATGAAGATGCTGAAAGGCAGCAGGCTATAATTTCTAACAGAGAATTCTGTCAGGATTGAACAATAGCAGCTCCTGGAGAGGGCTAGGAAATAGCACAGCCCAGAAAGAAAATTAAAAACCCATTTAAATATTTTAATTATAATCTTCATTAGTGAAAGTCTGAAATCCTTTTGCATGTCCAGAGCTTCTACAGTTTAGGAGCTATTTTGGTTGGAGGAGAATAATTTTGAAGAAGAGAAATATTTTCAAGATTCCGTGGGTTGAGGTACAACCTCTCCCTAGGGAGCCAAGACCAGGTCTCTGCCCCCATCCCCTGCATCTCCTCAGCCTAATCTCTTTTCATTGAAGTAGTGGGGTCAAAATGACCAATTAGGTCAACCTTGCAAGGGACAAGGAGAGGGAAAAGGCAGAGAAGTTTCGTTTCAGGTTGTTTTTTTTTTTGTATGTATGTGTGCTGAATACACATATATGAGGTGTAGGATTTTAGCACCAGTTGGATGCCCTCAAAGTTCCATCCCTTGACCTTCCAGAAAGCTAAGCTTATCTAGAAATAATTAAGATCTATTTCAACTGTAAGGATTGCCACAATTTTGTTCTGGTTTCTCTCTTTCTCATCTTCCCAGAGAAGGAGAAATGTCAGAAAAAATGATAGAATTGTCAAAAGCACAGGACATAGCCAAGTAAACTGTGAAATAGGCCATAATTCTTCTTGGTCTGTTATAGAATAAAAGCCAAATAGAAACCTATCCCTACCATGTTCAGGTATTTCAGGAGAGCTATGAATATGCAAGTGACAGGGTGTTTGGAGCTTTAGGAAGGTGTGACATTTCCTGAAAGTATCATGAACCAGAGGCATAGCTGTTCATGCACTACTCTGGGTTTCCTCCTACTCCAGTGAAATCGCGCTTGTTCTGGTCACCAATGTTCTTTGTATCTTCAAATCCAATGCACACTTTGCTCCACTTCTCAGTAGAATTCAACACAAATGACATCTTCTTTTCTTCAAACATACTTCTGTTGTGACTCTTGAGACGATGTGCACTCCTGCTTTTCAGTCTTCTTGTCTTTTCCTTACTTGCTTTTCCTTTTTTAATATTGACCTTTGATAAATAGAATTTTTAATTTTCATGCGCTTGCAGTTTGAATCTTTGTATTTTACATTCCTTACCCCAGGTTTATGAACTTCTTCTAAAATTTCTTTTAAACAAACATTTACAAGCAAAAAGTTTCTATTTGCTTGCCATATTTTCAGGTAGAGATCCAAACTTTTTTCCCCCTATATGTATGACCATCTGTCCTAGAATTATTTATGGAATGGATCCTCCTCTCAACAATGGTCTGCAAAACCTGCTCTGTGGCATATCAAAAATTTATGTAAGTATAGGTCTGTGCATTCATTTTCTATTGCTGCATAACAAATTGCCACGTTTTGTGGTTTAAAACAACATCTATTTACACCCATCACAGTTCTGTAGATCAGAAGTCCAGGCAGACTCAGCTGGGTGCTCAGAAGTGTTGAAGCAAAAATTAAGGTGTTGGTTGGGCCAGACTCTTATCGGGCTGTTTTGGAGAACCATCTGCATTCAAGCTCATTCAGGTAGTCGGCCAAATTCACTTCCTTGATACTATAGGTTTGAGGTCCCCATTTCTTTGCCTGTGAGCTTGGGGCCAGTCTGAGCAACTCAAGGCCACCAATATTTCTTGTGATCTCCTTCATCCTTGAAGCCAGCAATGGCATATCAAATTCTCCTTGTGCTTCCAACCGAGTTCCTCTTCTTCCACCAGCCAGAGAAAATTCTTGGCTTTTACAGGGCTTATTTGATTAGATTAGGCTAACCCTGATAAATCTCCATTTTCCCACCTAATGTAACATAATCATGAGAAGGATATTTTATCATAATCTGCCTCAATCAAAGAGGAAAATATTATACAAAAGTAACAATCATTGAGAGTAATCCTTAGAATTCTACCTTTCACAATCTGTTTCTGGGCTTTCTGACCTGTATCATTGGTATATCCCTATTCCAGTATCCGCACTGTCTAATCAAGTTCTGTCAAGAATCCCAGTGATATTTTAATTGTAATTACATTGAATTTATATGGCTCTATCTTTGTGATATCAAATCTTTTTATTAAAAATGTGATATTATCTCCTTATTCATAATCTTGTCCATAAGTCTTGTATATATTATCCTTTTTCATATGTCATAATGAAATGTTACAATGATTTCTGGCCCAAAGCAAAAATTTTGACTTGAGGTGGAACTTCTAGAATGGCTGAGTGAGGAGGTATGCAAATCCTGTTCCCCCAAAAACCAACTATAAAACCAGATAAAACTGTCAAAACAACCATTTTAGGATTTTGGAAATTGACCAAAGGCATCCATCTAATTGACAAGAATTTATTCAAGAAAAACTAAGCCTCAGTAATCACAGTGAGAGCTGTGGTATTTTATCCTGGGGCTTCTGCCATTCCCCACTCCAGCTCCACTGTTCAGTAATTTTACCAGGCCAGGGCATGCTATGAGCAATGGCAGTATTCTTAGTAGAGAAGGCTGATTTGCTTTGGAGTGGATCACAGATACCCAAGGGAATTGTCAAAAAATGAGAGTAGGGAAATCTAGAAATACTAGCAAACAATTTAAGACGGCTGATATTACAGCTTGCCTGAGGTTACAATACTGCTTGGGCAAGCAACAGAATGACAGACCAGCCAGAAAATTAAATGGAAAATCCAGACATTAAGATAGTGATAGTGGGCTTTCATAAGTGTTCACTTAACCCTGGTGATTTGGAAGAGTGATTTGGATGCTCAAGAATATACACACATAGAGGAAAGAACAGATAGGGCCCTGGCTGTCTGCTTTTTCCTGAGGAAGCCTTGAGTATGCCGAGAGAATAAGCTAGATCTGACCTGTACACTGCTTGAGCTTTGATTACATTCCTTAAAGATGCATCGCTCCATTGGCAAAGGGTGGGAGCCTTACTGGTTCAAGATGTTTATGAACAACATCTAATCAGTCATTGGCTGACCACTGAGCTGTCCTGACCCCTAGAGAGCCAGGCTGAAAAATAAAACACAAATACATTTTTAAAAAGCTGAGCAGAGACATCACTGGCTGCACAATGCTGAGAAGACAGACTCTACAGAGTTAATCCAGGAAAGTCATTAAACAAAAATATCAGCAACAACAACTACCCCTGGAGGGGATAAGAATCCAGAGTTGCTACAATATATTATTTAAAATCTCCAATTTAAAAATTTACATGCAAAAAAACACACAAAAAAAAACCAACAGTAAATAAACCCCATGAAAGTGCAAGCACATACAGGAAGAAAAGTGAAGGGATTCTGGACATGCCACCTCAAAATATGCCTCCTTGATATATTGATTATTTTGATTTAAAGGCACTTAGATAACAGCAGCTGCAAGAAAGGCACTTGATTCCCCCTTTTCTTCATAAAAGCAGAAGTTGAAACTCCCTTGTCAGAGCTGCCCTTCCTATGCCAGGAGGACAGGAACATTCTTATCACCAGAAATGGGAGTCCAGGGCAAGAGGATCCTGCACTAACCGACCTTGTTAAAATAACTCTTATCTTCCTTTAGTCTCTTCATTTATTTTAGTTACATTTCCACAATTGCTGCTCTTTGTTCAACCCAGTATATAAGCCGTTAGGTTTCGCTACTTCTTTATGTCTTCATTTACTTACAAAGTCTCCCTTGTCAGGTAAAACTAATATGTTTTTCTGATGAATATGTCTTGTTTTTCTCATGAATATGTCTTATGTTAATTTAATTCTCAGGCCCAGCCAGAGACTCTAAGAGGGCAGAGATAAGGTTTTTTGCCTCCCCTACAAAAGGAATCAATAGAAACGATCTGTGAGGGGGCCAGATATTGAATTTAGCAGAGGAAGACTTCAAAGCAATTACTGTAAACATGTTTAAAGAAAGGAAACAATATTTAAAGAAGTAAAGGGAGCATAACAATAATGGCTCATCAAATAAAAAGCATTAGTCAAGAGATAAACCTTATTTAAAAATAAAATAGAAATTCTGGAGCTGAAAAGTAGAATAACTGAAATGAAAAATTCCCTAGAGGGACTCAATAACAGATTTGAGCAGGCAGAATAAAATAAATCAGTGAACTTAAAAATAGATAAAAAATTGTAAGAAATCGTAGAAAGAAAAATGAACAGTCTTAAACCTGAGGAACACCATCAAATGATCCAACATAAGTGTCTTAAAAGTAGAGGAGAGAAAGAAAGGGGAAGAAAAAAATGATATTCAAGAAATTATGCCTGAAAATAATGGAAAGATATATAGTAAAAGGCATCTGTAGTATTCTGCCTGGTCTGCCATAACCAAATACTGGACACTTGGTTTTTCACAGTTTTGAAGAATGAGAAGTCCAAGATCAAGGGGCTGGCAGAATTATTTCTGGCCCACAGATGGTGGCCTCCTTGCTGTGTCCACACATGGCAGAGAGAAAGGGAGCTCTGATTTCTCTTGCTCTTCTTATAAGGACACAAATCCCACCATAGAAGCCCCATCCTCATGATCTTATCTAAGCCCATTTACCTCACAAAGGCCCCGGTTCCAAATACCATCATATTAAGTGATAGGGCTTCAATATATGAAGTTTTGAGGGACACAAACATTCAGTCCATAGCAGCACCCTACAAATGAATTTAAATAGTGTACTATAAAATATTTAATACAATAAAGGCAGTAAAGGAAGAACAGAAAAAAAAAATACATGAGATATGTAGATAAATAAATCCAAATAAAATTTCAACAAATAAATTGAAAGGAAAAGTATGGTAAAACATTTATGAGAATTGCTGAAGACCAAAAAACTGACAAATCAGTTGCTGGTAAAGATGAACAGGAACTGTCATTCATTGCTGGTGGGAATATAAAATGATACAAACATTTTGGAAGACAGTGTGGCATTCTTACAAAAATATACATAGTCTTACCATATGATCTACCAATTGTGCTCCTAGGTATTTACCCAATTGATTTGAAGACTAATGTCCATACAAAACCTGCACATGAATGTTTATAGTAGCTATATTTATAATAGCCCAAATCTGGAAGCAACCAAACTGTCCTTTGGTAGGTGAATATATAAACAAATTGTGGTACATGCATAGATCGGAATGTTATTCAGTGATTAGAAAAAGATATGAAACCATAAAAAGCCATCATGAATTTTAAATTCACATTGCTAAGTGAAGTAAGCCAGTTAAAAAAACGTTAGAGAGTCTAAGATTCTAATTATATGACAACATGGAAGTAGCAAAACTAGAGACAGTAAAAGGATCCGTGATTTCCAGGGTTTGGCAGGAGGTGTGATTGGTGGAGAAAGGTTCCACAGGTGAAGCACAGAATTTTTTTTTAAGGGTGGTGAAAGGCTTCCAGATGATAATGTAATTGTGGATATGAAACATTATGTGTTTGTCAGAATCTTAGAGCAGAAAGAATGAACTTTAATTATGCAAACGTAAAAAAGTCATTTAGGAGGTTGGAGGAATCCCAGGATTGAAGCCAGTATGTGACAAAACAATCTAACTGTATATATTACAAATGCATAAAATGACCTCAGTGAGGGGGGTGGGGGGTGAGGTACTGACCTAAGGAATTTTGGAAATGAGTGGAGTCTCATTATGACAAAAGAAACGAATGACAAAAGAAACTGCATAAGCACTGTCACTAGTTGATAAAGTTATTTCCCATGGGTGTACCATTTAATAATTCTGATACTGCTGTTCTGGAATTGAACAATTAAGCAAATTGATGTCAGGTGATGTCTCACTGTTGCAGTGGGAATTCATAGGTAAGCAAAGGGAGGAGGCTAGAATATTCAAGTAGTAAAGGATTAGAGTTTGAAACATCAGTATGAACTCATGTTTAGCTTAATATCAATACACAGGTTTTATATAGAAATGTGTATACCACAGGTTAGCAGAGTAGGACTAGAAGCAATAACACTCTAGCAGCAATGGTCACACCCAGGGCTCATAGTTGGTTTCTAATACCATTCTCCAGTAAAAAGAACTAGGACTCCTTGGAGAACTGATTGATTCGAGCACTGGGACAGAAAATATATAAGACAAGCCTGGAGCATCTTGTAGTGCCAGAGTAAGGAAGTGCTCCAAACCAAACAAACAAACACCCACATGTTGGAGCGATGTCTAACGGACATAGAAGCCAAATGAAAGAGCTCCTAATGGCCAAAGCTGGAACAATTTGAGCAACAAAATGAGTGAAGTACCATTGGATCGTAACGCAAATTATAAAATAAGTATCCATGAGTCCATAATGATATAAGTAATTGGATAAATAATAAATGGGGGAGAAGAGACAAAGCTCCCATACAGAATTACAAATAGTTTATGAAGATACTCTGTCCTCAGAAAGGTGGAGTGTAACTCCCCACCCCTTAGGTTTGGGCTGTATATAGCAACTCCATTCTAAAGAGTACAATATGGAAAAGAGGGAAACAAAGAGTAACTTCAGAGTGGAGAAACTTGAAAAACATCACCTTAGTCAGCTGATCAAGGTCAACATCAGTAGGGATAAGTCATGTTGATAGTATGTATCCTTGATAAGATATGATGAAAACGGCACTTTGCCTCTGGTTTTCTTCCTCAGAACCTATCACCCTAGTCTAACCATGAGAACAACATAAGTTCAATCACAATAGAGGGACATTACATGAAATACATGCTCAATATTCCTCAAATAATGTCAAGGCCATCAAAAACAAGGCAAGTCTGAGCCGATATTATGGTCAAGAGAAACTTAAGTAGACACGAGTAAATGTAATGTGGTATCCCGGATAGGACCCTCCGTCTGGTAAAGGACATTAGAGAAAAACTGAGGAAATTTGATTAAAGAAGGGATTTTAATGAGAATGTATCTATATTCAATTAATTTTAATAAATGTACCATACTGATGTAAGATGTTAAAGATAGGGGGAATGCTGTTTAAAGCATTGTTTTTACTGCTTAGAAAAGTTAATGATTAATAAACATACCCAGTTAAAAAAAAGTTCTAGTTAGTGATTTTAAAAAATACATGTCTCCAATGACCAAATAGCCTAATATAAACTTTTCATAGGAAAGGCAATTACTTCCAGGAAAAGAGAATGTTCAATTTAAATACATGAAATAGGTTTATTTCTTCACTCCCGATTCAGATTGTTTGTTCTTCTAGGACAGGCTTATTCCTTTCAGAGAATAGCTCTAGATATATAATATCCTTTCAATTTATTACTGTTTTATTGATTTCAAAGATTTATTCAACACTTGATTAAAGAACAAATGTCATAGTTTATTAGGACTAAATCAGTGTAGCCCAAAATGAGGTGCAGTTTCAGATGCTCTAAAAGAAAGTGTTCCACGTTATATTACTGTTTGAATTATTTACCCCCTTCACACTCTCAGGGGAAGAGTGTTCTTCCCCCACTCAATTGATGTTGGCTTTCACCATCTACGATTGGCTTTGGCCTCAGCTGGGCAGAATGTACTTCTATACTCCTGACCTTGGACTCGGCTCTGAGATTTGCTGTGGCCAAAGGGAGTTAACCGATGTAAGCAGAGGCTTAAAGTGTGCTTACAAGGTTGAACTTGCCATCTTATGCTTCTGCAATTGCCCTGAGAATTTGTCCTGCATAGCTGTTGCTCCTTTAGCTAGGTTGCAGAAGAAATGCTCATGGAGAGAACCATCCAGCTGAGCCCAGCCTACATCAGCCAGTCTCCCAGCCAAGCAGCAGACGATGAGAAATAAATATTAGACTTACTGTTGTATGATTCTGGGATTTGGTGGTTGCTGTTGTTCATCAGGCACTTATTGGTACAGGAAGCATCTTAATTTTCTTATATTTATCATCTGTATATAAGTTTATTTTACAGTGCCTTAGCAGCTCCAAGCACCTCCTATGTTCAATGCCTGGGACTGTACAAGGCACTGAGGGTACAGAATGAACAGAACACTCTTCCAGATATGAATAATGCTTTGTGTATCAGTAAAGGAACATCTGAGAAGGTCTAGCCATTGAAGCAGGCTTGGGGAGATTTGACTTTGGCAGTCCATCAGTAATAGCATCTGTCTGTCTCTTTGGTGTATCTGCATGCAGGAAATCTAGTTGGATGGGTGAGATTAGAAACAAGCAATTTTACATTTTTTCAAAAAAAAAAAAAAAGGGTTAATCCCTCCCTAGGAACTCTCTAGATATGGGATTCCTATAGATATGGGAATTCCTATGGGATTCTAGATATGGGATTCTTGGTTTCACGACCTTAATTTCATGCTGTAGAGGTCTATGGAGAAGGTGATTGTGTCCCACAAATTGCCCGGCATTCCAGAGGTCTCCTTTTCCAGGAGAATCGTAAATTCAATGCCCAGCACAGTGCCTGACACAAAACAGACTTTTGATAAATGTCTGTTGAATAAATGAAAGTGTATAATTTTTAGCAGTATTGAGCATGATGTGCCAGGTGCTTATTCAATACCAATTTTGTTATTTTCATGTTATAAATAAAGGTACTTGTAGAAGGTCATATTAGCAAAACCCGGATTAATTTAAACCAAGTTGGCCCAATTCCCTTCACAATATTGAGCCATCTGAGGTTTCTAGTGTTCAGGGCTTCTGCTGTTTCATAAGTACTGTGACAGAAGATGTGACAATGTGTAGACAGCAGGGGTGAAAACCTGAGTGGAGGAAAGCACTGGCAAAGGTGTGAGAGTGTCTATGGCTGGAGCTGACGGGGGATGGAGGGGAGGAGAGGGCAGAGAGGAGGGGTGGGGCAGAGAGCAGGACCAGGCAGGTGAGAGGTGGCATGGAGCCAAAGCCGGAGAGAGCTGGGGCTACAATAACCCTGAACTTCCCAAGGGCAGGGTGCAGTTGAGCTGTGGGGACACCTGGGGGGTGGGGGCGTGTGTGTGGCTGCCACCAGTCCTATTTCTCTGCCCTGTACAGTCCCCAGAAGAGGTGTGTATGGTGGTGATGGGGGTGGAGCAAGCAAGTGAGACACTTTAGTAAGTTATTAACTTCTCTGAGCCTCACTTTCCTATCTGTATAAAAGTAATATTGCAGGAGATAAGGTGAGGATTGAATGAGCCATATGAATGTGCCACTTTTGAGGCTAGTAAAAAGGTCATTATCAGTCATAGTTATGGTTCATAATCATGTGTGAAAGCTCCTGGCACAGGAGCAGGCCGGAGAGCCTGTTTAAGCATAGGCTGTGCTGCATTATGCTCAAGCAAGGTGGTTTTGTTTGTCTTTAAATCCTATAGTGAATATTCTGCCCCATTTTCGGAGAACTTAAATTGCATTTCTTCCCTCTTCACTGCAGTTGGGGAATTTCTGGCAGTTGTTTGAATGAAAGACAAGGTTATGTTCTTGTGACTCCTGCTAGCGTGATGTGGAATTAAATCCTCTTTAAAGGGCCTTCTTTCCCAAGGTCCCAGAAAGCCCAGGTTCCAGGCTTTCCTTCACTAGCGGCAAGGGGCCCTGGCCTTTGCTGGGAATCTGGGAGGGGAACACAGCAGCTGGACAACTTCCAGCGTGCCTGCAATTCTGTCCCCTCTGGCTTTCCAAAGGGCAAAACCAGGGTTGGTGGGTCCTTTCCAGAGTTGGATGGTAACCTTCAACCAACCACAGATCCATCATAGAAGCCAACCTCAAGAACATCGAAGCTTGTACAAAGAGGTAATTTCACACACACAGGTGATTCTGTAGTTGTTGGTAGATCTCCCAGTCCCCCTGTGAGTTCCCACCAGCCTGAGTTGAGTTGTAAGAAAGTTAAAATCATCACCATGATCATTAGCAATGTGAGGATCATTAACAATGTGAGGATGGTGGTAAAGAAGGGAGCTATTCTGAGTTATTCTTATTTCAGCACTTTGTGAGGTGTCCTGTCTCCAGTTCTTTGTACACACTTTGCCTTTCTGTCCTGTATCTCTTCTACCCGGGGAAATCCTTTACCACTTTCAAGATTCAACTCAGATGTGTCCTCCTCCGAGAAGTCTTCCTTGACTCCTTGGCCTTAATCAGGCATGCTCTCCTTTGTACTCCTCGGGGCTTGGCTCTCAATTCAGTTTTTGTCTTCCTCATACTGTTTTAGGATCATGTACCTCCCTGTCCTCCACCTTAGATGAAGAATATCTTGAAGGGCTGAGCTGAATTGTTGGTTCATCGCTACACCCTTTGCACCTAATGCAGTGACTGTGTGAAGAAAGCTCTTAATCAACATTTCATTAAAGAACAAGGCATGACTGAAAGAAGAATGAAGAGAGGCCAGCCTCCAAAAGAAACTTTGATCTTTTCTCTTACCCCATCCCTGCAGCCCCCGGTTGGCCTGGGTTGCCAAGTACTTTGTGGGATTTGTGCGGTTTCTAGCCCATTTAAAAAAATATGTTTTTATTATAGGTTGAAACATGCAGCTTTGAAAGTGGTCTTTCACACTCTGTGCCATCAAGCCTAGAATTAGGTTGCGAATGTGTCTTTGGTTCCTAGTAATGAAAACAAGATTGAATGAGGAGAGCTTCTGCTGGAAGACAGCGTATGACATCATTACCAAGAGAAGTCTTTCAAACACTGTAAGGGAATATCAAGTTTTTTCAAAAGTTTTACAAGGATGTTAGGGAAGGGGATGACCTCTAGGTCTCGCCAATCCTGTCTCTATGGTTCTACTAATTGATTTAGAAAGAGCCCCCACTGCATTCTTCTAAGCCAAGGTAAGCACTTCAAACAATGCATCGGTGTATCTCCATATTTGTGAACTTAAGTTTATTTCTCACTTCTTTCTCTCTGCACAAAGAATTTACCAAGATAAACAGATATATAGTATATCCTGTATCCCTCTGCAATGCACCTCTTTCACAAATTTGACCTCCCTTTCTTCGGGCACACGTACCTCTTTCTAGAAATATACATGTTCCACTTGTGACCATTCTCTGGAAAGCAGTCCTGGCCCAACATAGATATCCTTTGAAAATTCTTATTGTCTTGTACCTGACTGGGTTGGACAGGTAGTGTGTGTTTGTTTCTTTGTTTTAGAATATAGGGTTTTACTGGGAGGGAGTGTTAAAATTTGGCTTCTCTTAACGCACCAATTTAGGATGAACCCCTCCATCCTCCACACTCTTGCATATAAACTTAATGTAGTGTTTTACAGACTTGTGTGTGCATCACACCCACCATCTCCCTGCGTGTAGAGGCCAGGTCTGGCTCCCCTCCTTATCCCCAGCACCTAGCCCTGGGCCGGATACCCAGGAGGCATTTGGTAAATGTCTTTTGAATTAATGGATGAATAGGTAAACAGTAAATAAATGGAAGCCTGTGACTTTTAACTTTAAGCCCTTGGAAGCACAGCGTGACTGTGTTTAGCAACGTTAGTAAAAGGAAAAAATGTTGGGGATGTTTGGGCAGACTTTGAAAATTGGTAGCAGACAAGGAAAAGGAAAGAAGATAGTGGAAGACAGTTAAATGGGGGAAAGCAGTTTAATGGATCAGGGGAAGAGAAAAGAGGACTAGAGAAAGAACCCCCACCTGTCAAACTGGGCTCTTCCTCCTCACCTCCCCTCAGCTCCAGGACCCACCAACCTCTTTTGGATTTCCTTTTGTAGTCCTTCCCCACCTGCTCCAATTCTGGTCAGAAGAGTTGCAGCCCGGGGTGAGGAATTGTAAGCAGGTGGAGAACAACAGCTGAATGTAAAGGTTAGGAATTCATTTAACCAAGCAATTTGAAGTCATATTAAAATGCCAGGCTGCATTATAATATTTCGCTCCTCAAAGGGGTAGGCTTTCTAAATGACTAATCATCTTTTGCCTATCAAATATGGTATGCTCTGATGGAAACAGCCCTTGAAAAGCTTGGTGTTCCATTTCTCCAAGGTCTGCCAGGGTTGATGCTGGGTTGATTTGGAGGGTTGGCTGGGTTAGGCTAAGGTTAAGCCAAGAAGATCTTTGCAAAGTAAGTGGCATTTGGGGGGTAACAACTATACATTTCCAAACAACAGACAATGTTGACAAAGAGATGCGACCATAAAGGTATATGACTTCAAGGATATGTGACCTTGGTTTTCGCCTGATTCTTATTTGTCAAAATAGTCGAGAAAATGTCTGACCGAGGTTCATGTTTAAAAAAAATTACAACTTGCCAAATTCTTTTTTTCAAAATATCAGTTTTTTTTTTTTTTTTTTTTTTTTTTTAAGAAACAGGGAGTAAACATTGATTAGAATGCAGGTGACATTTTTTGTTTAATCATGAAAACATTTTTAGTATCTCTCAAATGCCCTTCAAAATTTGGTAGCTCATATTTAAAGTATAAATATTTAAGTGAAATAAGACACTTGCCTGCTGGGCAAAATGAGACATTTTGAGCTCCTCACTTGGGTTCAGGGTGGTACCATCTGCATCGCTGTACCCAAGTGCTTGGCATTAGTGAGAGTTCGTAAACATTTGGCACGTGAATGGGGAAGCTGAAAGCCAATTGCATTAAGCAGTCTTGCTCTGCTGTTTCAGTTGAAAGCAGCTAGTTGGTTATAGCTAATGGGACCTTAGCATTTTGATTTCTTTTGCTATAAAAGTGGGTAAAGTAAGAAGCAAGGCAAACCTTTAAACACCTATTCTCAAAGCTTGTCATTAACAATATATCTATTTTATTAGGAACACATGTATGTGTGTATGTGTTTGCAGAAAATCCTTGCAATGTAACAAACTGTTTCCTGATCATTGATCATTGTATCTTCTGTAATCAGTACTTCATGCAGTTGTAGTCACTGCAAATGGGCAAGCAGGTAGGTCCAAGATTCTGTAAGGCCTCAGTGATTTGAACTAAACTAATAATGGTATCATTCTGTATTCTTCCTGATTTCAAAATCATATGCTTTTGTTATACAAAATGAAAACACAGAAAGAAAACTCAGAGTTGCCACTGATAATATATTTCTAGAGTATTTTCTGTGTAAGGATGTGTAGTAGGCAGAATTCTAAGACGGCCCCCATGATCTGTACCCTCTGGGGTTATTCCTGTAATTATGTTATGTTATATGGCAAAAGGGATTTTACAGAGGTAATTAAGTAATTACTAATCAGTTGACCTTTTGATAAAGAATTAGTCAGGTGGGCCTAACCCAATCATACAAACTCTTTAAAAGGAAAGTTTTCTCTGGCTAGTTGGAGAAGTAGAAGTCAGAGATTCACAGCATGAGAGGATTCAACAGGCCATTGCTGGCTTGAAGATGGAGGGAGCTACAAGTTGAAAAATCTAAGTGACCTCTAGGAGTTGATAATGATTCCCGGTCAGCAGACAGTAAGTCAGTGGAGACCTCAGTCCTACAACTCACCCCCTACTCAAACAAAAACAAAAACAACAACCTGAATAAACGTGGAAGGAAATTCTTATACGGTATCCAGCTTTGCCAATGCCTTGATTTCAGCCTTTGAGATCCTAAGCAGAAGACCTAGCTAAAAGTCTGGTCAGTACCAGACTCCTGACCCACAGAAACTCTGAGAAAATAAGTAGGTATGAGTTGTTTATAGCTGCTAAGTTTCTAATAATAGTACAGCATAGAGAATATAGTCAATAATATTGCAATAATAATACAGTGTCAGATGGGTAATAGACTTATCGGGTTTACCACTTTGTGAGGTATATGTCTAATCACTATATTGTTCTGTATACCTTGTAACCACACATGAACTTCGTTTCTTTAGCATGCATTCTGCTTTAATCCAGGCTAGTTTTGTTTAGCCTGATAGAAATATAACTCACTTGCATTCTTTCCCCAGAGCCTCCTACCTGTATATATACTGTATGCCCACTGCTTTTAATCATTAAGCCTTTAGGACATTAGCTTCTGGTCAGCATCAAACTCACTTAAGAATAAAGCTTCAGGTCTATCAACCATGAACAAGATACAGTAACTAAACCTCAAACTATAATACAGTTTTAGTCAAACATAGGTAACACCTTGGCCTCTGTTACGTTTCAGCTCTGGACTCATGAAAGCAGAACTGCCCCACGGACCACATCCCCTAGAAACCGGACAGAACAATGCCATGACTGACACCAGGGCCCCGAGCCATGCTGGATTGCCCTCTACCTTAGCCCCGACCAACCAGTAGAGCCCACAGCCCCACTCCCACAGTCGCCATGATTAATGATTTTCCCTGATATAACCCGGCTACTAGAGGCCAGCAGGGAGCCAGGTGTTTGAGAGCACCAGCTTACCTGTGTCTGGGCTTGGCGCCACCTCCTTAAATAAGCTTTTATTCTCTTTGTTGCAATCTCCTGTTCCTGCCTTGTTTGGCTTGGATGCACTCAAGCAAAAGGACCCTTTGAATGTGCAGTGACAACTTTAAACTATAAATAAACAAATAAACAAACAAATAAATAAGTAAATAAATGCAGATTTTGGTACCTAGGAATGGGATACTGCCCCACAGTAACAAATGCCTAAAATGTGGAAGAGGCTTTGGAATCAGGCAGTGGCAGGAGGAATTTTGAGGAACATTAGAAGAAAACTATATTGCCTTGAACCAGACTGTTACCAGAAATATGGACATTAAAGATGCAGCTGGTGGCAGATCAGAAGGGAGTGAGGACCATTATAGAGAAAACTTATGTTGTCTTAGAGAAAGCCTAATTACCATGAGTAGACTGTTATTAAAATTTTGGTCATTAAAAACACTGCTAGTGAGGACTTAGAAGGAATTGTGAAACATGTTATTGGAACTAGAGGAAGAAGAATCTTTGTGTGATGGCAGAAAGCTTAGAAAGATTGTAACCTGTGTTATATCAAAAACAGAATTTGTAAGTGACAAACCTGGATAGATAGCTAACGACATTTCCAAGCAAAGTGTTGGAGGTGCTGGTTTGTTTCTTGCTGTTTATATCAAAATGTGGGTAAAATGAAATAATTTGAGGGAAAAACTGGTAAACATAAAGGGATTATATCTGTATGATTTTGAAAATTCTCAGCCTTTCCAGATGGTAAAAGATGCTACGTGTCAGAAATGGCTTCTGAGATCATGGCATAGAGGCACTGTGTGACTAGCTCTTAACCAAAACGACAGAAAGACCAAAGGTCAAAGTAGTCAGTTATGCAAAAAGCTCTTCAAAGAGATCAAGGGTGTGACCCACAGATCCCATTATTAAATCAGAGGGTCTCTCAGAAGCTTAGGGGTGTTGTTCCTTAGCCATCTCAGCAGAAACCAAAGAGAGAGAAGAGATCACCTCGAAAAGATTTGTGGGCATGGCTGTTGTCTAATGGAGTGAAACTCTGACATTCAAGTAAGGACAATAAAATGGGTTGAAAAGGCCCCTTCTCCCCCACCCAAATTCATGTCTACCTAGAACCTATAAATGTGAACTTATTTGGAAATAGGGTATTTATACATGTAATCAGGTTAAGATGAGGTCATACTGGATTAAGTTGGGCCCTAATCTATTGATGGTGCCCTTACAAGAAGAGGGAAATTTGATAGTGTTTTAAGTACTCTTAAGTATTGTAAGATGGCTCCTTGATCTCTGTCATCTTGTGTCACTCCGATTATATTATGTTACGTAGGAAAGGGATTTTACAAATGTAATGAAGGTTGACCTTAAGAAAGAGAAGATATCCATGTAGGCCTATCCTAATCACACGAACCCTGTAAAACAACAAAGTTTTTTTCTGATTGGTTGGAGAAGCAGAAGTCAGAGATTCAAAGTATGACAGGAATTCAACATGTCATTGTTGGCTTGAAGATAGAGGGAGACACAAGTTGAGAAATACGAGTGACCTCTGGAGCTGAGAATGATCCCTGGCCAACAGCCCCCTGTAAGAGAAAGCAATCTAAATGAGTTTGGAAGCAAATTCTTCCCTGGAACCTCCTGATGAGAACACAGCTCAGCTGACATCTGGATTTCATTCAATCTTTGAGACCCTAAACAGAGAGCCTAGCTAACGTGTATTGGACAAGTGACCCCTGGAAACTATAAGACAATAAATTTGTGTTACAGTTGTAAGTTTGTGATAATTTGCTATGCAGTAATCAAAAACTAATGTGTGTGTGTAATTGTATCCGTATATATCCTGTTACACAAAAAATATCACATTTTTACTAAGTCACATAAAGTCAGTCTAGCTAGAGGTTTATAGAAAAATATTGTACATTAGTGATGAAATGAATTTTATAGTACACAGAGGATTCTAATAATTTTAAAAAGCCCTTCATAAAGAATGTAGCTCTAGGTTTAAGCTTCTTATTGCTTTACCCTTCTGGGAGATTCTGTGGAGTACAAATACCTGGGTAGTATGTACTCTTAGGGAGTGAAATCTCAATCAAACCCAATAACTTCAACAAATAATCATGAAACACCTTGTATATACTACTAGATACTGGACTTAGCCCTGGAGATTGAATGATAAATATTTCTTGTTCTCCAGGGTCTTTGTGTCGTACGGGGGAAATAGTCAAGTAAATATATAATGGCAATATAGTGCACTAACTACTATAATTAGGTAACCAGGACCAAATATGAACATTACTTAACCCAAACTTGAGCGTGGGTAATGACAGGGAAGTCCCAGATTTGAGGGTGGGTCACCCACGTGACTATGGAGCTCTCCCAGGATGACAGTATGGTTTGGATTAGAAGAGACAATTGTGATAAGTGCTCACATCTTTAATAAGAGAAGGAACTACGTGAACCTTGTTTGTTAGATTCCCATGCCTGAGCGTCTCTTTGGATCCCATGGTTTCAGCAGAGCTATTATGTGCACTACTTATACCCTTGGAAGATTCTCTCTATCCTCTAATTTCAGGAAGTGACTCCATTGGGCCAGTTACCAGGGACCTCCCAGGATAGTGTATTTAAGGCCTGAACTGGCTGTTTGGAATATATTCGATGTACTCTGTACCTGTTCTTCCAGTCCAGGCGCACTGCCCTGGTTCCAGGAAGAAGGACCCCTTAGAGCTACTTGACTGAACATCACGAAATCTGTTCTCATTCTAATTTAGAATTCAGAGACTTGTGTGGTGACTCACACGTTCGAAAAGCTCAAATTAAGTAGTGGTGATCTCAAGCATGATTCACTGATGAAAACTGGAAAGTGACTCATCTCCTTTATGTGCTTGTCCTTGGGAATCACGAGGCGTAGAGGTCTTTTTTCCAAACACACCGCACTCAAGGAAAGAGAATGGGCCCTCCGGTGGTGGTAGTTTAGTAATTACATGGTCATTCACTATATTTTCTTACAAAGCCACTTTCTTTAGTCCATTTTATTCTCATCTATAATCTGTAAGATGCCCTTGTGCTGTAATGACTCGTTGCTAATAAATCAGGGAGGCAATGATGCTTTCAGGCCAAAGGTGGGGGGTACATTTAGTAAACCTTTGGAACAGATTTACAACTCTGTAATCTGTAGGGACCATTGTATCTTTCATAATATCTATTTGTTATCAAGGATTAACTTTTTTCTTAGAAGAATAACTAGGCTTAAATTAATTTATAAGATCCTAAGAGCAAACATTAGTACAAAAAACCTAAAACATGAAGATGATATCTACTGGAACAAATAAGCTCAGAGATTAATGACTCTTGTATACCAGTAGTAACATTGTTCAGAATTAAAAGTGATGCACAAAGATCCATCTGAAAAGGAAATACCATATAGTTTTACCACAGTAAGTATCTATTTGTACACCTACTATGTGCCCAATCACTGTGCTGACTTCCCAGGACTAGGTAGGAGCTCCCCCGTGAGCTTTCCTAGCACCTTGTACTAACATTCACTGTAGCCCTTATAAATGGTCAAGTCCAGGGCCATCTGATGTATCTGTTACCACCTCACTGGTCTATAATACTTACAGTTAACATTTTACTGAATTAATGTTTTGTGCCAGGTGCTGGGTCTAAGCACAAAAAACATATTAACTCATGTAATATTTAAAGCAACCCCAGGAGGTAAGTACTTATTGTTATCACTATCCCTGTTTTTATATAGAAAGAAACTGAAGTACAGAGACATTAAATATGGCCCAAGGCCACGGAGCATAAAATGGGAGAGTCAAGGTCCAAACCCAGGTACAGTTGCTGAGTCTGTGTGGTTCATCCCTCTCCTCTATGCCTCTCCGTGACTCTTTCTTGCCCATCTGGGTGTCACGTCTGGGTACTCAGCTTTTTTGTTTGTCCCCCTTTGGTCTATTTTTGATACACTTACCATAGTAATGTTTTAAAATCATTAGATTAAGGTACTATCCATGTCAACCCCCCGGTGACTTTCCATCTCACTTAGAATAAAAACAAATTCTCACGAGGTCCTACATAATCTGACTACTGCCAACACAGTAACTTCATCTTTACTATTTCCTGCCTTGTTCACTCCCTTCCACCTACATCATTCTTCTTGCTGCCTCTGGAATATATTATAGCAATTCCTTCCTGCCTTAGGAGCTGGAAAATTGGTCTTCTCTCTACCAGTGAGATTCTTTTCCTGACATTTACTTCATTGATAATCTCTTCTCAAACATGATCTTCTCAAAGGGGACTTTTCTATCCACCCTATCTGTTACAGCCACCCCATTCCCAGTCACTGGCTTGCTCCACTTCATAGCATTTAATCATTATCTGAAATTTTACATGACAATGCCACCTTCATTATGGTAGGTGATTTATTATCTTGTTCACTGTTGTAGAACACTGAGAACAAGTGCCTGGTTCCTTATAGCCACTCAATACATATTTGTTGAATGAATGCCTATCTAGTAATAGATATAATTTTTTTTTCTATTTTAGGCAGTAATTTTATTTTTTTAAAGATTTTTATTAACAATATAGCTAAAATACAACATTATATTAGTTTCAGGGGTACATAATAGTTATTCAACATTTATATACCTAAAAAAATGATCACCACGATAAGTCCAGCAACCATCTGACTCCCTACTATGCTATCACAATATTATTGACAATATTCCCTATGCTGTATATTATATTTCCATGGCTTATTTGTTCTATACCTGGGAATTGGACCACTTACTCCCTTTCACCTTTCCCCACATTTAAAAATTTTTCAATTACAATTGGTATTTGATATTAGCTTATACAAATTTCATGTGTACAGCATAGTGGTTAAACAGTCATATAACTTAAGAAGTGATACCCTGACTAGTGCCCACCTGGCACTATACATAGTTATTACCATATCATTGACTATATTCCCTATGTTTTATATTATACCTGCATGACTATTTTTTGTAACTACCAATTTGCACTTCTTAATTTTTTACCTTTGTTCACCCTGCCTCCCAACCAACCCCCTCCCACATATCACCCCAACAAATCTAGCGCCCCTCTGACACATAGTTATTACAATATTATTGACTATATTCCTTATGCTATGCACTACATTCCCATAACTACTTTTTAACAACCAATTTGTACTTCTTAATTCCTTCTTCTTTTTTACTCACATCCCTCAACCCGTCTCCTGTCTAGCAACCATTAAAATGTTTTCTGTATCTATGAGTTTTTTTCTGTTCTTTTTGTTTATTTTGTGCTTTAGATTCTGTATAAAAGCAAAGTCACATTACGTCTGTCTTTTTCTGTCTGACACTCCACTCAGCACAGTATCCTCCAGGTCCATCCATGCCACCGCAGATGGCAAGAACCTATTCCCTTCCATGGCCGAGCTATATTCCATTGTATGTATGTACCACCTGCTCTTTATCCATTCATCTATCAACAGACACCCAGGCTGCCTCCACATCTTGGCCATTGTAAAACATGCTGCAATGAATATATAGATGCACAGGTTCTCTTGAAGTAGCATTTTGGGTTCCCTCAGATAAATACCCAGAAGTGGGATTACTGGGTCCTTCTTTGTCTCTTGTTATAGGCTTTGTTTTAAAGTCTGTTTTGTCTGGTATAAGTATTGCTACCCCAGCCTTCTTCTTCTTCTTTTTTTTTTTTTTTAATTCTGCTTTCCATCTGTGTGTATCTTTCAATTTGAAGTGAGTGTCTTGTAGGCAACATATGTAAGGGTTTTATTTTCTTATCCATTCAGCTCTCCTGTCTTTGATTGGAGCATTTAATCCATTTACATTGGAAGTAATTATTAATAGATATGTAGCTATTGCCTTTTTATTATTATTTTCCTACTCAGCAAAAGTTTTAGAGCACACTGATATATCTGTTACCACCTCCCTGGTCTATAGTCCTTATAGCTAACATTTTACTGAATTAATGTTTTGTTCCAGGTGCTGGGTCTAAGCACAAAAAATGTATTAATTCATTTAATATTTAAAGCAACCCAAGAGGTAAGTACTTATTGTTATCATTGTCCCTGAGGCAAGTTGCTGCTCACCTGGGGCCCAGGGACTCTGATAGTTTTCCAAGAAAAAGTGCAATGGGCTGCTTGGATGGCTCAGTTGGTTAGAGCACAAGCTCTGAACAACAGGCTTGCTAGTTCGATTCCCACATGGGCCAGTGAGCTGCACCCTCCACAACTAGATTGAAGACAATGAGCTGCTGCTGAACTGCCGGAGGGGCGGCCAGATGGCTCAGTTGGTTAGAGCACGAGCTCTTAACAACAAGGTTGCCAGTTCAATTCTTGCATGGGATGGTGGGCTGCACGCCCTGCAACTAAAGGTTCAAAATGGCAACTGGACTTGGAGCTGAGCTGTGCCCTCCATAACTAGATTGAAGGACAACAACTTGACTTGGAGCTGATGAGCCCTGGAGAAACACACCATTCCTCAATATTCCCCAATTAAAAAAAAAAAAAGTGCAATGTGGGCAGGGCTGCTGCTCAGGAGAAAGTGCCTCTGGCATTAGGAGAGTTGGGTAGGATAGGTTTACAGTGAGTCAGCAGGGAGGAGCTTCAGACCTCACCAGACCAATCAGATTCAGATTTGGCCTGTAGGGGAGGGTTCAACACAGGAAAGATGGCCACCTGCTTGCTGGCTGCACGGGAGCAAGATCCCGCACAGAGAAATTGGTGACTATCCTCCGGCCCTGCCCCAAAGCCACATACCTCAGTCTGCCTCCCATATGCCTCTGATGCCTCCTGAGTCACTGTCCCTCTGCCAGAGCCCAGGGTGAGTGCCTGAGGGTGAGAGAGTCTGTTTCAGAGGACGTCTGGGTTTCCTGCAGCCTTCCATCCAACCCGGATGGTCAGAATTCCCACTGTTTTTGACAGCCAGATGTCGTGGGTACTCCTCTTCCCAGCACCGATACTCTGGGGTGGGGAGGTTGGTGCAGGGCTAAGGTCTCTTTCTCCTCCAGGGGGAACCAATGTGGCCGATATATCCCTTCCGGTTCTCCACCTCCACATGGAGGATTGGGGTCAGCCTATTTCGTGTCTCCACCCCTCCTACCAGTCTCAATGTGGCTTTTTTATATCCTTAGTTAAAACTTCTGTTCATCCAGACTTCAGATGACTCTCCAGTTTGATTGTTCTATAATTTAGTTGCAATTTTAGTGTGTTCACGAAAGAAAGCAGGAACAGTGTTTATCTACTCTGCCATCTTGGATCTCTCTAGATATAAACTTTTTTGAATGAGTAAATAAATGCATGCAGACATATAAAACAGATCATTTTAATACAATGTAAAAATGTTTATGAGTACATAGAAGAGGGATTCCGAAGTATTTCTAGAGAGAATGATGCTCAGCCGAGTCTTGATAAAATAGTAGGAGTTGCTTAGGCTCAGAATAGGTGGAAAAGGTCTTTCAATCAAAGGTAACAAGATACTGAAAGATTTGCAGGTGTAAAACAAAGTATTATGTATGGTGAATTATAATTAGTTGGGGTATTCTAGAGCCATAAATTGTAAGGTGTGAAGAAATAGAAATAATCCTGGAAATATAAGCAGAAGCTAGGTCATCTCTCTTCAACATTGAACTAAAAATGTAAAAATCCATAATCAACCAGATAAAATCATCTCGTACTTATAAATTAATGGAATGTATTAATGTATAAGTATACATTAATGGAATGTGTTAATGTATAATGTATTAATGGAATTTAAAATTTTATTATTACTATTTCTCATTCATTCATCCTTTTTCCCCCCTTTTTTTTAAACCTAGACACTCAGTTACTGACAGCCTCCAAAGAAAGAAAATGGATATCCCGAGACACAAGTCACAGGCTGTTAGTGCATGAGCAACAGTTTCCTCCTGGATGATAAAGACTTTCTGGAGCTGTCACCCTTAGCCAGTGATGACGTACCCTTTGGCACCATCCAGAATGCAGATATCTTCACCGGTAAAAAGTGGGGCTTTCACCCCAAATCTTATTTCACTGAGAAAAGAGAAATAATTTTTTATTTTCTTGTTTGTTGTTTTCTCCTATGAGAATATAAGCTTCTTGAGGGCAGAGACTTTATACATTATTAGTGCATCCCCAGCATCTAGAACTAAACGAACATTTGTTGAATGAACACGTGGTATCCAAGAGGGGATGTGTAGTTGGCCTTTGCATATATGGGTCCAGAGATGATTCACTGGAGTAGAGGGTAAATAAAAATTATTTGCATTGAGATGGTCCAACAACATTGCCAGTGGCTTTGTGGACCTTGAAATTACCCATACAGGAGGCAGACGTTAAGTAAAAGGAAGAGCTGGACCAAATGTCAAAGAGCTCAGTAAATGAGGGAGAGTAGATAGATGTCTGTAAATTATAGTAATAATTTGGGATAGAGAGCGGTGTAGACAGATATGAAAGTGGTTAGTGATTAAGACTGAGTGTGGAAAAGGAATGATATACAAAAGGATATGGAAGGACTATTCTTCCCTCTATCCTCATGTGTCACTTGGATCCTGTGGTCCTTGGAATTTGAGAAAATATGCAGTCTTGAGAGGACTTAGGGAAAGACTAGTTCTCATGGGGGGTCAGGTTTCTGGTAACACTGGGAATGTGTTAATTCTAAGTTGTGCATTATTCTGAGTAGTGTGGTGACATCTTGTACTGTCCTGCTCTGTCCTGCCCTGGACATAGATCATCACTTTGGCTTGCGTATCCCCTTGCATATGCTCCCCGCTCACTCATTAGTCACTTTGAAGCCATCTCGGTTATCAGTCAGATTGTCTGTTGGAATTTGAGAAAATAGGCCGGTAAAGTTCAAGTAACCCTTATTTTACTTACTAATGGCCCCAAAGTGCAAGAGTAGTGATGCTGTCAATTTGGATATGCCAAATAGAAGCCATAAAGAGCTTCCTTTAAAATGAAAAGGTGAAAGTTCTCTACTTAATAAGGAATGAAAACAATCATATGCTGAGGTTACTAAGATCTACAGTGAGAACAAGTCTTCTATCCTTGAAGTTGCCTAATTTATAAATTAAACTTTACCATAGGTATGCATGTATAGGAAAAACCATAATATATGAAGAGTCTGACAATTAAGTTTGAGAACTTTGTTGCAACAATGTTGCTAATCTTTATTGATATCAGAGGGATTATTCATTATGAATTTGTACCAACTAGACAAATAGTTAACCAAGTTTACAATTTGGAAGTGCTGAAAAGACTGCATGAAAAAGTTAGATGAAAATGACCTGAACTTTTGGCCAACAATTCATGGCTCTTGCATCACAACAATACACCAGCTCACACAGCACTGTCCATGAGGGAGTTTTTAGCCAGTAAACAAATAACTGTATTGGAACAGCTTCCTGCTCACCTGATCAGGCCCCCAATGACTTCTTTCTTTACCCGAAGATAAAGGAAATGTTGGAAGGAAGACATTTTGATGACATTCAGGGCATCGAGGATAATATGACAACAGCTCTGAAGGCCATTCCAGAAAACGAGTTCCAAAATTGCTTTGAAGGGTGGACTAGGCACTGGCATCAGCGCATAGCTTCCCAAGGGGAGAACTTCGAAGGTGACCATAGTGATATTCAGCACTGACGTATGTAGCACTTTTTCTAGGATGAGTTTGTGAACTTAATTGTCAGACCATCATATATATGGTTTGGTACTAGCTATTGTTTCAGGCATCCACTAGGGATTTTGGAATATATCCTCTCACCTCCTGTGAATACGGGGAGGGGACTACTATATTGATAAACCAGATTATAAGGATAGACAAAGCCTCTGAGTCAGGAAGGAAGAATTGCCTGGCACTGTAATACATAGATACTGTTCTTCAAAATTTAGTACTCAGTAAACCTTTAGTACTCTGTCATATTTCGTAACATAGAAAAGTGTTTCACGTCAAATGTGGCATTGGCTTAAGTTCCTAGTACGAGCATTGAAAGTACTCGCAAGTGCTGTTGTCATTTATATGTTCTCAATAGCTTGACTTTGACAATTTCCTTCAACACTATAGGTCTGTCTTTCTGACTGATACAAAAAATTGAAAGAATGGTTTAATCTTTAATTGAATTTAATTAGCAATCTACTGACTACAAAATGTAGAAGACACAAAGATAGTCAAGAGCTCAATGAAATTACAATGTTATTGAGACTGCAATACACAAAAATAATGAAGGATGAATTATAATATAACAATATAGTAGATATTATAAGACAGTGTATAACAACTGCAGGGTATAAACAAAATGTACTATGGAGTCATAGGATGGAGAAAATATGTGTCCTGGAGTTGTCTGAGAATGCTTTATGATGGAGTTGGAGCTTAGCTAGTCTTTTAAATATCTTAGAAAAGAGGGCAGAGTTGGATATTTTGATTTTGAAGTGATTCTCTTAGAATTTGTATTAGTTAGGATTATTTTGGTTGCAAGTAACAGAAAATATAACCCAAAGTGGCTTAAATGAGAAAGGAAATATATTGGATCACAAAACTAAAAATTCCATCAGTAATGTAGACATCAAGTACAGTTAGTTTGATCAAGGACCTGGTTACATTTCTCTTCAATTATCTTGGCCCTCATCTTCTCCATTGTTTTTCAGGCTGATATCTTTCACAGTGGGTGGAAGAGTGCTGTTAGCAACAAGGGTTACATGCCTATTTGTTCAAATTAGGGGGAGAGAGTAAGTCTCTTCTCCAAGGGTTCTTCTCCAAGTCTCTTCTCCAAGGGACCTGAGGATTGTCCTCACAAGTTCATCTTACGTCATATCACTATGGTCACAGAAATACTGTATAACTAGTTGTCTCAGATTGGGTCATATACTCATTCTTGAA
Organism: Rhinolophus sinicus; assembly: GCF_057876585.1. Lineage (NCBI taxonomy): Eukaryota > Metazoa > Chordata > Mammalia > Chiroptera > Rhinolophidae > Rhinolophus > Rhinolophus sinicus. The sequence goes on from NC_142514.1 coordinate 50,151,644, forward strand.
CTAAACCGCAAGGAAAAAAGGATTAGAAACTATGTCTTAAAAATCACTGAAGCTAGTAAAACCATGTAGCAATTAAGTTCATTGCAAAATGACCTATAATTTCAAGCAATAGCAATCTACAAACCAGTAAGTTTGAACATTGGCTATTTGTTCAGTTCTTTGCTATTCTGTTATTCTTAGATTCATTTCTATTCAATAGGTATGTATTGAGTATCTATCAGGGCATTGTGCTAGGTGCTGGGGGATGTGATATCAAGATGAACCAGCATTTTCCCTACCCACAAGAAGTACATAGTATGAGTGCGAGGGCATTGAAGTGTTGTGATAAGAGCAATGACCATGGGAAGCCGAGAGCTATGGGGGCAGAGAGGAGGGCTACCCATGTCAGGGGCTGAAGGAAACCATTGTCAGATGGAGTGCTTGGGATTGGGGAAAAAAAGTTGAAGTATGTGTAATAGATTTTTTCACGCAATATTAGTGTGGCTTTTCTCTTAAAATAGAAGCAAAAATTATGCTGCATATTAAGGATTCAACTAACAAAATACATTTTGCCTTGAAATAATTTCTGATTCAGAGATAACTTTATTCTTCCCGTCAATACAAGTTAGTCAAAAAGATATTTTAGTTGAGCATTGCCAAATTTTGTTCCTTTAGTTAGGAAAAGCAGTTGAGCTTCAATAGATCTCCACCCACCTAACCTCATTTACTACTGTAGTTTGTTAGTGCAGGGGAGGAAGGATAATTTTCCCTCTACCCTTCTGAGTTGTTGACTGAGACCCTTGTCATAAAAGACAGATTAACAAGACAAAAGCAAACAAGTTTATTGGCATGTACCTCATGTCTACATGAGAGATACCCAGGGGAAAATAAACAACTACCTGAGGTGGCTTTGATTTCAGACTTAAATACCATCTTAGTAGGGAAAGCAGAGGGTGAACATAGGTCTCTTAGGGGAGAGTAGTTTTTAGGAAAGATGAATAGAGCCTTAGAAGAATAGCTAGGAAGTATGATTGTGACAAAGTTTGTCTGGGTGTGGTATCAACTTTTAGTTTCCTCTCCTGTGATAAGGGGATTTAGGACAACTGAGTTCCTTTCAGAGGATTTGCCTTTAGGCAGATAAGGGGAGTTCAGATAAAGCCTCCCACTGTGTTTACTGTTTTTTAAGTACTCACAGCTCAAAATAATCATTAAGCCAAAGTGGCATATTTTGAGGTGGCATATTCTGCTACCCTTCATTAGTTAATGAAAAATAATCCCTTCCCCCTTCTGATATAATATCCTTGGAGAGATCAATATCACCAAAGAAACGTCATTGCCTTTGGTGTTATGTTCATGCTCTATTAGGATGGTGCTTGGTAAACCAACCCCACTTCTCTCGCTCCTGCTAGACTTGGAAAGATGCATACAAACAACTAAGCCATTGTGATTCTGGGTTCTGTGAACAAGATATCACTCTGAGGGAATAATATCGTCCAGACGCATGGACCATTTCACCTTAGGGTCAGGGCTGGGAAAATAGGGTTACATGATTGAGCCTATTTATTTCATCCATCCTTTATCAGTTAGCTTTTGTTGTGTAGTAAGCCATCCCCAAACTTAATGGTTAAAACAATAATTATTTATTTGCTTACTCTTCTGCATGTTAGCAATTTGGCCTGTGTGGTCTCACTCATGCATTTGCTGTCAGCTAGCAACCATACACAGCCTCACTTACTTACCAGTGGTTGACTCATCAGGGGCAATGAATGTTAATGGGTCATTGGCTAGCCCAGGCTTGTTCACATGGTTGTAGTGATAGGATTCCTAAAAACAGCAAGAAAAAACCCCAAAATACAAGCACTTTTCAGGCTTGTAGTGACATCATGTTTGCCAAAACTCCACTGGCCACAGTAAGTCACATGGCAGAGCCCAGATTTAGAGGGTGGACAAATAGACTTCAACTCAATGGGGGGGGGGGGGGGCTGCACAGTGTCATTGCAAAAGGGTGTGGATATTGGGGTAAGGAGAATTTCTTGCTCATTTCACCACACACCTACCACACACTCAACAAATAGTCTCTTTTCCTGTTTTAAGTGTCTAGTGTAAAAGGATGCTTAACTTAAATCCTGAGAATTGACTAGAAGGAACAGATTCAGGCTGCCTGAAAAATCACTGTTAGCCTAGAAGGTTTTCTGCAACAGGAGTTAATTCCTGAGCCAACTTTAAAATATTTTGAGGGAGAAAAGGTGAACATAGAGGGGAGAACAGATGGCAACATTCATGGATGAACACACACATTTTTCTTGTTTTAAGACCTAATTAATTATATACTATCCTACAGGAATTGGAGAGATATGTACATTCTTGTGTATGTTATTAGCAAATGATGCAACAGTGAAAGGTGGGCCACTATTCTCAATTATGGTAAAGAAACAACTTGGGGCACAAGATACTGTAATCAAGAACCATTTTGCAATTGTACATCTTGTTGATAGTGGAGGAGCATTCTTGTCACTGCCACTAATAATAGAAATAATGAATTAATAGTCACTTGATTTCTTTATAGATTAGTGTAAATGACTATCTTTGGACAACATTGATAATTTTCATTCATGGCAGGAAGTTTCTAATCTGTGATCTCTGGAACATTGATGATATTCTCTGTCAGGTATGCTAATTCCTATCCATAAAACTAATTAAAGGGATGAATTTCTCTAACTCTGGCTCTTTTTTTCTTTAAGAATATCACTAAGCTCATGTGTGGTAACTAATGATAAAAAAGTGTGGTAACTTTTGGCCTATTTGGAATTCTGCAATCAGTTTAATTCAGTTCAACCAATATTTTCTGAGCACCTGATTTCGGGTAGGCATTATGCTGGGGACTGGAGATATAATGGTGAATAAGGTAGGCGTGTTTGGAGCCTATATTTTGGAAGAGAAAACAGAGATTAACTACTTATAAATATGGTAAGTATTTTAGATTAATCAGCTATGGGAGCATATACTAGGATATCTAACTTAGTCTAGGAATCAGAGATGTCCTTTCTGAAATAGTGATATTTTAGCTAAAACTTGAAGGATGGATAGGGATTAGCTGTGTAGAGCTGAAGACAAGGTGTTGGGGGTGGAGATGAACATTACAGGTATATAGAAAAGTAGGACAGACCTGTAGGTGCAAGACAGCCCATATGTTTGAGAAACAGAGTAGTTCAATGTAGTTGGGTCAGAATGCACAAGGGGAAATGATAGATGGTAAGGCTGGAGGGTCTGGCAGTGGCCAGATTGTAAAGAAAAATCAGTGAGATTGATAGGAAAGGCATTCTTATCTTTTTTGGAGATTGTCATATATATAGAAAGTGTAAACCTTAAAAAATATGAAAAGTCTGGCTGTGCTTTGTATATCTGCTAGGGCAAGAAAAGTCTTCAAACTCTGTTTTTCATGGATTTGCATCATTAGACAGATAGCTACCTAGTTTCTCATAGTTCTCTAAAAAAATTTGGATTATTTCCAGTGTTTTGGTATTATAAGCAATGCTCCAGTATACATATTTCTTGCAGAAATAGGCTGAATATTTTTGTAGAATAGATTCCTAGAAATGGAAGTGCTGAGTTAAGATGTATATGCATTTCAAATTTTTTAGAAACTGGTACTTCACAAAAAGGGATATTGAAATGACTTGTATGCATTGAAAAAATGCTTAATATTATTATTCATATGAAAAATGAAAATTAAAGCCACTAAGACATACCATTACAACCCCATGAGAATGGCTAAAATTAAAAAGATTGGCAATAACAAATGTTGGGAAGGATATGTCCAACAAGAATTTTCATATATTGCTCATATTGTTGGCACGTGGTAAGAGCAGAAGTAGAAACCCAATCCTTTCTGATGCCAAGACCAGGTAGAATTTTTTTTCGTGCTGGAAAATATGCACTCGGTATGTAAGAATATAATTATTTACTAGTATGTAGGCTTACATTTTTATCTATAATTTGATGTATTAAATTGTAATTTTTCTTGTTCATACCTTAATTTGTTTCCATTTAGAGTCAGTTGGTGGTGTTGACTATTTTGCATCTATTAAAGAGAAAACCTATAGCCAGGTTAAAAATATTTTTCTCACATTAAATTATGGACATCTACCTGAAGAGCCTATGGAATATGATAATCCTTTATACAGCCCAGAAAAGCTAAATGAACTGCCCCCTCAAGATTTTGAGTCTCATCTAGGTATTAAATTGGTAAGGGAAAAAGCAAATTTGTTTTTAAGTGGATTTCTTGGGCAAATGATTAATCATTTCCACTAAAAATTATGGTGCACTTATGCCAAGTATTTAGATGAATTATTAAATGCGACAACAGAAGTTAAAGCTTAGTGATAAGGAATAATGATCCTTTTTATAAAGATATGATATGAATAAATTTTTGTACATGATTAATCAGCTAGAGACAAAGTTGAGTTATGAGTCTGATGCATTTTCAAGCTTATGGCAACTTCACGGGATTCATGACTCTTGCGGAAATGTGATTTTTGTCTTCATACTCGGTTAGTATAATTTAAATACCCAGGCAAAAGAAAAGGTTTGATAGAAAGGTTTGAGAATCAGTGACTACGTAGTCCCACAATCTTATAGAAGTAGAGAAATAATTAATGGCAGGGAAAAGGTCTTGGAATTATAGAAGTTTTGAAAGGATTTTCAAGTAGCGGTGAATTCTTATGAACCAGAAAAACCATGGTAGTCACCAAATAGCCTCTGAAATTCAGTGAATCTGACTTATAACCCATGTGGCTGTCAGTAAGCTGGTTATTGTCTGGGTCTCTTTTTAAAATCTATAATAGAGTATAGTAATATCTATTTCATAGGGTTAGTGTAAGAATTTAACCAAATATTTATGTAATTTGTCAAGCACATGATAAAATAAATAATCGCTATTATTATTAGGGGTTATGTAGGTGCCCAAACTTCTAGCGGGCATAGAATTGCTCTGATTTGATAAAGCAAGAAACCAAAGGTACTGGCCATTAGCTTAATGCTTTACCATGATTTGTATCCTTTGGAGTGATTAACACATATTTATTCAATGAACAAATGAATGAATATTTGGATACAATCAGTTTTTCAACAGTTTTTAAAGTGTTCATTCTTTCACTAATTTATTCAGCAAATAATCATTGAGTACCTACTGTATGCCACATGAACTTACTTGACAGACATTAATGAAATAAACCGACGCATAAATTTAAAACTATAATAAGTTTCTGCAAAGCATATCATAAGAACATTTTAATTAGTTGAGTCCCGCATGCATATTATCACATGTGTTTTGTAGACTTTGAGCCGATTGACAGATGGAAGTTGATTCCATGAATTTCAAGCAAAATATGCAAGAACACTTGTAACAGGCTTTGCTCATCTGAGAGGATAAGGTTTGCTTTGCTGGAACACATCTTTCTTGTAAAGCTAAGCTACAAAAGGACAAAGCATTCTTCCTTCTTGCCAAGGCTAATCTTTTCAACTGTAACCTACATCTAGTTCTTCTAGACCCTATTTCTATCAACAGCATGAAAGAACTAAGCATCTTGATGGATAAAGCAAAACTTCAAGTTCAATTCCATTAGAGAGAATATGATGTGAATATTAGTCCCATTCCCAGTGGCTGAGACGGTTCTGCAGTGGGAAACTTGTTTTAGCATCCAAATGTTCGACAACTTCAGGTGAATATTAGGCTGCACCAAGTGCTATGCCAGTTGCTTTAAAATATTTTACTTTGCTTATGTCAGGCAAGTTTATTTTCTCCAGGGGAAGCTTGTTGTTTAGAGTTTGAGTAAAAAATTTTCATGGTAATTAAGAATCAAATTATACTGAATCATGGATCATCATCACAGATATTTATTTAATGAATATCCAGTGGGTATGTTTAAATACGCTGGGCATCTCTTGAATTTTGAGTTTCTTGAGCGATGTCAGAACAACTGGTTTAATAAATTCAGTGTTATTATCTACATGTTTCATTGGCTTTATTATTTTGGAGTGACATCAGAGCCTGTTGAATCAAGACATAAATGTTCTTCCTAATCAGGTGTTCTAGGAAATAATGGAAACAGATGCCATTAAAATAAACTACTAACAAACTTTCAATGAGTATGTGAATTGCCCCAACTAAGTTGACATGGAAAGAAAAATACCATATATTGAGCTCTTACTCTGTGTCAGGGCCTGTTCTAAATTTTATATATATATATATTACTCAGGATAATTCCAGGAAGTAGATACCATAACTATCCTCATTTTATGGATAAGACTAAGACACAGAATAGTTAAGAAATTTGGAAAATGTGTACTAGTTAGTGGTGATGCTGGACTTTACAAGTGGACACTCTGGTCTCAGAGACGTGCCCTTAGCCAGTATGATGAAGTTGTGGGGAAATTTCTCAGCTAGTAGTAGTAGTAGTAGCAGCAGCAGCAGCAGCAGCAGCAGAATAATTAGCAGTGGAATTAGCAGAGTGGGAGCAGTTTACTGTTGAGGAGCAGCAGTGCTGGTGATTGAGAGTGGAAACTCTGGAGCCAGACTGCCTTGATTCAAATCCCAGCTCCAATGCTGACAATAAGTGAGGCCTCAGGCAAGTTGCATAACTTGTTTGGGCCTCAACTTTCTCCTTTGTGAAATAGGTATTGGGGAAATATTAAATGATATAATACATGTACTCAGAACAGAGCCTGAATACGCGATAAGAGCTCAAAAAGTGTTGGCTGTTAATATTCATGTTATTGCTATCTGTTTTGTACCCTTAAAAAGATTTGGAAAGACCTGCAAGAGGATTTCTTTTTTTCCCCTCTTCACTCATCTTTAAAATCCCATCATATGATCCTTTCTTTTGCATGCTTTTCCTCCTCAACTTACGATGCATTTTGCTGGCGGGTGGGGGGGGGGGAGGGGAATCTGCTTTGACGATTTTTGATTTATGCCTCACTTGTGTAGATATATTATAAATTTCTCCAGAGTATGATAAGCAACATATTGCACATATTCAGCCTGGTAGATGAGACAAGGCAGTCTTGGTGTAACCAGAAGATAGGAATTAGATATGTAACCTGAGGGTAGGTAGACCCACCTTACAGCGATAAAGGGGGAACTTTCTCAGCTAGTCAGAGCAAGCTGGCCATCCACACAGACACTTAAGAAAATCAGGAGCAAGACTCCAGCAAAGAGAGTGTCTTTGGGGCTGCGCTTTGATCCTTGAGAAGAAAGGGTGTGGGTGGGGAGAGGATATATTGGTGAAAGCAGGTAATCTGCTTGTTGAGACTGGGTTGCCTTGCTTCCAAAAGAGCCAGTTAAAAATTGATTTCCTCAGTCACGCTAGCCACATTTCAAGTGCTCCATAGGCATATGTAGACAGTGATTACAGCATGGGACAATACAATATAAAACATGCCATCATCACAGAAAGTTCTACTGGGTTAGACAGCACTTGGAACACATTGTTTGCTCAATAAGTATTAGGAGACTGAAAGAGTTGAATAAACAAAGAATATTTGCCTTGCCTACTGCACTGAGTTTTTTTGAGAATCGAAAGCTCTTTTCAAATGGTGAGTGACCTGGGTGTGTAGAAGAACTTTCATTTCCATGATGACTTCCAAACAAATACTTCAGTGGAGGACCTTTAGTTCTAAGGATGCATGATGAATTTTTACTGTTAGTCATGTTTTAGGAATGGTGTTTCCTTGTGGCCACTGTTCCTGCTGTTAAACAAATCTTTCTTTTTTACTATAGGAAACAGTTATGAACTTGCAGTTATGAACTTGACATAACTGCATGGACCTATTCGTTCTTTTCCAACAGTCTCCTTCAACCTTTGATTCTCTGTTCAAAACCCCTTTGCGACCACTCCTAGGAACATTTTGTGAAATGAGTCTGTGTTAAGGAAACAAGGTGAAGTGTGTGTGTGTGTGTGTGTGTGGTGGTTGTGAGCAGAGATGGCAGTCAAGGGATTTGTAATCCACTTGCAATGGTTTCCCAAGCAACCTGTGTGGATCACAAAAAGCTGCTTTCAATAACAGGAATAAAAGTCACTTTACTTCTTCTTTGGTATTTACCTTTAATTTGTGTATTAAGTTTTTTCATTTTTAACTTCACTGCTAATTGATTCACTTATTACTCTAAAAATTGACAGTTACATTATTTGAATCAGTGCCTTACATTTGGATCTTTCTCAATTTACCAAAGATGTTTATGTATGTCATCTCACATGTCTTACAATAATCTTGGAGGACTGATAGGGCAGATATAATTCTTCCAACTCATGGAAAAACTTCAGATGAGAGCCTTTTGTGTGAGTCGCTTATTTCAATTCGATAACTTATAAAAGGCAAAATAGGCCTAGAAACCAGGACTTCTGACACTTACTCCTTTACACTCTGCTGCCTACTTTACTTTGGAGGGAAATGAAACATTAATAGGTAGTAACCGACATAGACATTAGATGAGCCTGTCAGTTTCCTCTAATGGCCTTTTATAGGTTGTGAGGACTTACAAGAACTTTAACAGCATAATGTGTGGCCCAACATTTGGAGTTTTGCAGTTTGAACTCAGGCTGCTTACAGAGCATGACGCTGCTCCTTGGACTTGGAAACTGCCTGCAGAACAAACAGTCTCTCTGTGCTGTTTGATTCCTGTTGACAAGTAACCCAAAAGCTGCTGTTCTACGAGTCTGCACTAGGACGTTGACAGATTCCTAATCATGTGTTGCCCCTTGTTTTGTATGACAGCCCCACTTGCTGACCACTGAGTTAGCCGACCTCTGAAAAGTCCAGTTGCCCCCACTGATCAGAAAATGAATAATGTAAGCTCCCCATGCTGGCTTTTCCATTAATGGTATTTCTATCCTTCTAGGAGAAGATGTTGGTATTATCTTTGATTCTTCGCTTTCTCCCCCAGTCCAGTCCTCAGCAAATTGCATTGCCTCTATCCTCATAATGTATCCAGAATTCCACCACTTCTCAATCACTTTCATCACCATTTCTGTAGTCCAAACCTCCATCCTCTCCCACTTGGATTACTGCAGTAGCTTCTTAATAGCCCCCTATATCTGTCCTTGTTCCACTGCAGTCTATAGCTGCTCAAGCGATGCTGTTAAAATGTGGACTATATCATTTTGCACCTCTGTTTACAATTCTGCAATGACTTGTGATCTAAAAGTCTACATGATATCACGTACCTCCTCCCAGTTCCCAAGACTTCTCTGCGTTCATCTTCATACTCCCCCTAGTTTGCTCCATTGCAATTCTTCCCTCAGACATGACAAAATGTTTACCTCAGTAAAAACTTCTGTAGCCATCCTAGCTAAAATTTCAATCCCTTCTCAATATTTCACATACCTCTTTCCTACCTTATTATTTTCTCCTTAACATTAACCTTTACCAAACATACATATTTTTACTTACTTACATTGTTCATTGTCCACTTAACCCATTAAAAGGTAAGCTCCCTGAGGTCAGGGCTATTTGTCTATATTGTTTCACCACTGGACTTGTAATAGCCTGGCACACAGTACATAATAAGTATATAATGAGGATATTATTATTAAATACTAAGTCAATATAGAACTAACTAATAACCCCCTATGCCCTACAATCCTATACAGAATTTTTTAAACTAAAAGGAACTGTACAGATTTTATGGTCCAATCCTTCTGATTCTGAGGACCCTGGAGAGCAGAGAGCAGAGACTGGTCCACAGACCTATGGGTAGCAACAGAGCCTCGTCAAGCTCTTTCGTGATATGACTTATAGTAACCTTTATCTTCAGCATTTATATTCAGTCAAGGCTTGCTTAGAACTTCATGTAAAACTCTAGCTATTTACACCACAATCTTAATTTACTAAGATTTTGCTTAAATGCTAAATCTGTTAGTTGCAAGTGAACTCCCATGAAGTTAGGAAAAAGGTGTTCCCATTTGACATGTCTCAGTTGTGTGATGCTAAACACATTTCTAGTTTCAGGATTATGAGTCTACCACTTAATTTTTAAGACAACAAAATTTTAATATCTTACTGATTCTTTATTGCTATTCTTGATATGTGCTTTCTATATTGTGAATATACCTATTATCTATAAAGAATATTCACAAGCACCACTTTTCTTGGAACAAAGCAAGATTTTTTTGCTGTTCCTCTTGTAACAGAGTTATTGTTTATAATCCTAATGTAAGTAGGTTTTGTCTCAGTAAAGACTGATTTTCTCGCAAATAGATCTGTAAATTAATGCATGCATTGTCTCAGAAATAATGGGTTTCTGTCACTGGGGATTGAAAAAGAGATAAGATAATCCTTACTCTGAAATGTGGAAAAGAAGATTTGTACTTCAGATAAAGCCTGGCCTCGATGACTTCTTATGTCCTTTCAGTTTTAAGGTTCTGTGATTCTAAAAGGATATCAAGTATTTTGTATTCTCTATTTTATGAACCACAGTGAGAAGTGGATATGATTACACATACAATTTTTAAATGAAAAGCTTTTGAAAGCTAGCTTTGAAATGCAAACAAATAACAATTAATAAATTAAATATTCCTAGGAATATTGTTAGAATATGTATATAGAACCATATATATATATATACACACATACATATATATATATTCCTTATCAGATATATTTTTTACTAATATTTTCTCCCATTCTGTGGGTTGTCTTTTCACTTTCTTGATGGTGTTCTTTGAAGCGCAAATTTTAAAAATTTTGATGAAGTCCAATTTTCTACTTTTTTTCTTTTGTCGTTTATACCTTTGATATCATATATAAGAAGCTATTGCCTGAAACAAAGTTACAGAGATTTACCCTTATGTTTTCTTCTAGGAGTTTTAAAGTTTTAGCAATCACATTTAGTTCTGTGATCAATTTTGAGTTAATTTTTGCATATGATGTGAAGTAGGGGTCTAGCTTCATTCTTTGGCATGTGGATATCCAGTTTTCCCAGAAGCATTTATTGAAAAGACTATTCTGTCCCCATTGAATTATTTGGTAACCTTGTTAAAATCATTTGACCAAATGGGAGGGTTAATTTCTGGACTCTCTCTTCTGTTCATTTGATCTCCATGTCTATCCTTATGCTACTACAACACTGTCTCGATTACTGTAGTTTGTAGTGGATTTTTAAATAGAACGTGTGAATTCTTCAATTTTCTTCTTCCTTTTCATGATTATTTTGGCGATTTTTAGTCTCTTATTTCCATATGAATTGTAGGATCAACTTGTAAATTTCTGCTTAAAGGCAACTTGAATTTTGGCATAGATTGCATTAAATCTATAGGTACATTTGGGTTATATTGTCTTCTTATCAATATTAAGTCTTCCACTTCAAGAATATGGGATGTTTTTTCCATTTATTTAATAATCCTTTAATTTCTTTCACTGTGTTTTGTAGTTTCAAGGTACAAGTCTTGAAACTTCTTTCATTAAGTCTTTTTCTAAATATTTTATTGTTTTTTACACTATTACAAATGGAATTGTTTTCTTAGTTTTATTTTCAGACTGTTTATTGCTAGTGTATAGAGATACGACTAATTTTTGGATATTGATCTCGTATTCTATATATTTGCAGAACTTGTTTATTAGTTCTAATAATTGTTTTAGTGAATTCCTTAGACTTTTATATGTACAAATCATATCATTAGTGAATAGATATAGTTTTATTCTTTCTTTCCAATTGTGTGCATTTTCTTTCTTTTCCTTGCCTAACTGCTAAGGCTAGAGCTTCCAGTGCCAGTGAAATACTGAATAGTAGTGGGAAGAACAGACATTTTTCTTTTATTCCTGATCTTGGGGAGAAAAATTCAGTCTTTCATCATAAAATATAATGTTAACTATGGGGTTTTTTCATAGATGCTCTTTATCAGGATGAAGAAGTTTCTTTATGCTTGCAATATTTTGTCTCTTTTAAATTATGAATGGTTGTTGAATGTTTTCAAATGCTAAGTCTGCATCTACTGTTATGATCATGTGGCTTTGTTTTTAATATAGTAAAATGATGCATTATATTCATTAATTTTGGGATGTTAAGCCAACCTTGAATTCCTAGGAGAAATCCCATTTGGTCACTGTGCAGAGTTCTTTTTTTGTGTTGTTGAATTTAGTTTGCTAGTATTTTATTGAGGATTTTTCCATATAAATTTATAAATGATATTGGTCTGTAGTTTTCTTTTCTTGTGACATTTTTTGGTATTGTATCAGGGTAATATTGGCCTCAGGGTAATACAGGATAATACTGGAATGAGTTGGGGAATATTTTCTCTATGTCTACATTTTTGGAAAAGTCTGCAAAAAATTGGTATTCATTCTCTTCTAAGTGCTTGGTACAATTCATAAGTGAAGCTGTCTGGGCCTGGATATTTCTTTTGGGAAGTTTTAAAATTTCTAATTCAATCTCTTTACCTCTTATTGGCATTTTCAGATTTTCTATTTCTTTTCGAGTCATTTTTTTGTTGATAGTGTATTTTTAGGAATTTGGTTAGCTCATATAGGTTCTCTAATTTGTTGACATAAAGTTGTTCATAGTATTCCCTTTTATGGCCCTGATGGATTCATCCCTTTATCATTATAAAATACCTTTTTTGTGTCTAGTAAAAATTTCTGTCTTAAAGTCTATTTTATCTGATTTTAGTATAGCCATTCCAGTTCTCTTTTGGTTACTTTTTGTATAATACATCTTTTTCTATACTTTTGCTTTCAACCTATTCGTGCCTTTGAATCTAAAGTATGTTGCTTCTACAAGAAGTAACTGAATATCACTAGATCATTAAAAAACACATTTTGCCTGCCTTATGATTGGAGTGTTTAATCTATTTATATTTAATGTAGTTACTGATAAGATATGATTTCTGTCTGCTTATTTGCTATTTGTTTTCTATATATCTTTTGTCTTTTCTATTCCTGTCTTCCTCCATTATTGTGTTGTGTTAAATATTTTCTAGTGTACTATTTTAATTCCCCAGTTCTTTCTTTTTCTATATTTTTGAGTTGTTTTCTTAGTTTTTGGCCTGGTAAGTATAATTAACACCTTACTTTAAAAGCCGTGGATACTTATTAACATTCTAATACATTTTTGGGACATATGTCTTATGATATGCTCCAAAAAAAAAAGGTCTGTCCTCATGTAAGATTGAGATTTGATTCATACTCTCTCCCTTATAGGGTATCATAAAACCCTTCAAATATTAAAGACTATAACAAATCGTATAGCAAAGAAAGCAGGTCAATTTATTGCAGTCCCAAATTAAAGGTATTAACTATCATTTATTGAGTAGCTATTCTGTGCCAGGCACTATGTTGGGTGCTTTATATTTCCCTAAACCATTCAAAGTCAAGTCTACTACTATTTTCTATTATACCATTTGAAATAATGCATGACCAACCATGGTTAAGAAGAATCTTTAAGCCTTTTCTACATTTCACATCAGCTTAGCCATCACATCTAAGCTTTTAAATATTTATTCAACTCTGTTTATAGTAGCTTCAGTCTTAATGTACATTCTTGGCTTCTTAAATTAGTTGATCATTAATAATCCCATTACAAATGCACTATTCACAAGATTCCATAAGTTAGCAATATTTCTTCTTTTAGTACCAGAGATCCTTTGATCCTGAATTCTTTTTCTTATGGCCCATTGCAAAGGTTGCTCTCCTGGATGGGAGATACCCCTTCGCTTACCTTTTAGAAGGAGATGAAGAAATATCTGTGGATGAATCTATATTCAAGGAACTTGAGAGGCAGTGAGTTTTGAGATTTCTGTTACTAGTTTCTTAAACATATTTTATCATCCATCTAGTATAACATTATGAACATATTAGAATAAAAAATGTCCGTAAACAGACTAATCACAGAAATATTGGATATGATTCCATCATCTCATTTTTTCTTTTTAATTAAGTAAAGCTCTTTTTTTGTAACTTTAATGTTAGAATTAATATACAATTATTTATTCTGAAGAAAATTTATGAATTTATTTAAATCACAGACCTCTAGAGTAGGTCCTATAAGGTTAGAGCTTTACCTACTAAGTTAAAAACCAGAGTCTTGAACAGAGGTTCCCAAATTTTCATGGTTCACAAAGCCCTTAGTGTCTCAGTAATCTTTATATGGCACTCCAAAAGAAATACCTAACATTTCTGTTTATTACAATGTCCAAATGACAGTGCATATCTTCTAATAGCCTAGTGCCTTTTGGACATTGCAGAACTTCTCAAACTTTGGAATTAGATTGGATATAGTCATTTTCTTTTTGTGTTTCACATGAATTTTCAAACAGTACTTGCATTTTAACAGCAACCACTGAAAACTTAGACTTTTAGGATGTCAACAAAAGGAATGTAGTGATCTAATGCTGAAATTCTGAATTACCTCAAAGAGGTAGTTCACAGTGTTCAACTGATACAGATGTTATTAGGAATCGGACTCTCATTCTGTGCATAAACTTGGCTAAGTTGTTTAACTCATTGAGCTTCAGTTCCCTTGCCTGCAAAATCGGATCATCACACAGAATTTTATAGGGACTAATTTGTGGAGTCCTTTGCATAATAAATTATTGATTCGTGGTGACAGTTATTGAAGGAACATTTTAGCCCACTAATTAGCAGTAAGAGTTACTGAGCAGTTGAAGATTTTATTTGCACCCAGACTTCATGACTAAGTAGTACGATAATGGTTGTATTTGAAATAAACTTTTAAAGTAGTAGGAATATTTTAGAAGGTTTCAGAAACCAAAATGTCAGTGGAGGGAACGATAAGGTTTAGATTTCAGTTTAAGTTCTGCTACCTCATTAGAAAAGTAACTTGGCTTCCCTTTCCTCATCTCCAAAATGGTGAAAATAATAGTATCATGATGGGTGCAGTATTGGGAGTAATTACCACTTTTCTGTAAAAGTAAAACACACTAAATAAGTGTGAGGTTTCAGAGACTGTTTTACCATTGAGACTTAATTTTACCAGATTTGATGTTCCTTAGGGAATCCCGTAGGGGATATTTGCTCTATAATCCTAATTAGTGATCATTCCTATCAGGTTTACAGAAGAAAGCACTGCGTTTTATTCTTTAGCCAGACCGTGGGATGATGGAATAGTACTGCCACTGAATTCTCGAAAGGTAGGCTGCCTTTGTTGTCTAGCGATCTTTTATGGTTGAGAATATAGTACAGGAACTCTGTCTAGATTGTCTGCCATGAGGCAGTTATCAGTCGTTAACTACCTTTTAATATTGTCAAAGGTTGTCTTATCCTTTCCTCTTGGCTCTGACAGATATAAGATGCCCAAAATGGGGAAAAAAAATGACTCCAAACAGGTTATTTTAAAACTACTTATTAACATGTTTATTTGTCTTAATTCAATCGATTTGTTTTTCTTAAAACAGATTTATTTTGTTGTAGATGGTACATAGGTTTCTAGATACCCCAAATGGGTCGCTCTGGTTCTTAGAAAGCAGGTTCCTTAATGTTTTCAATGTAAATTCCCAAGTTACTCCCTCTTGCCTGACTTAAATCTCCTTTATTTTGGTTACATTTTTAAAGCTCATATTCCATCTCTGGACTTGAAAAGCAGCTCCTAAGCCGTCTTGGTACAATATGAGAAATGACTGTATAGAGAATTCTAACTTTGGTGAAATAGCATTGGCAGAATGTTGTTTTAGTCAGATCTGCCTCTCGCTTCTTAACACTGTGGTGCTCCCCAGAGAGCACCATGCTCAGAAGGGATCCGACACCAGGAGGGAGATGGGCACACCAAATTGCAGACTTGTTTATGGAAAATTAATGGAAAGAAGGCAGGGAGAGACTGGCAAGTGTAGGTAGTGGCGGTTTTAGGCATTCTCTTAAATTTGGAGATTTTACTAAGTATGAAACTTAGTAATTGTTCAGTAATTTATTTTCTGCATTTAAAAAAGAAATGGATAAATAGCTTTCTTTGTGGAATTATATTCATATTACATGTCTAGAGATAAAAAACAATGGATTGATATTTATCGACAGTCACATATTCAATGTTATTCTCTGGCATTTTTGTTTCTCTTTTTTGCGATTTCTAGTTCTATCCAGGAATTACCCACAAAGAAATAATGATTACATTAAAAATCCACAGGAAGAAAAATTATGGAAAAGACAAGTGCAGAAATTTTAATAGTAGTTGAGCTTAGATGATCTCTGTATGATTTTACTTTATAATTTCCACTTTTCTGTAATTTTAGATTTTCTTTGAAAAGTATGTTTTAATAAGTGTTTATAATTAAAAAATGAATTTGCCTTTTATCTAAATGAAATCAAATGGATGCATCAAGTACCCTAGTCAGTCTGTTCCTTCAAGCTATTTTTACTTAGTCAAACACAATGTTGATCATCTTAAATACAATGATATATAATACTTTTGAGCATAAAATAGGAACCAGGAGTAAGACATAGAATAACATTGTTAATCTACTATTTTCCCCAATATATAGCACAGAAGAGAATAGTTTTTAAACACAAAAGTGTTTAAAATATATTAATATCTGAATGCTAATAATTTAATATTTTCTTTTGTCTTTCTTCTTGGTCAGGTGATTACACAGTGCTTCAATATAGTTAAAGAGAATAGGCAACAAAGTGTAATCCCCCAACATTATCCCATACTCTGATTTTAAGTAGAAATTATATTTATAAGCATTTTAGGCTTAGTTTTTAAAAAACTATAGTCACTACTATATGTAACTGCTTTGATGTTATATAAGCTTTTAATAGAAGGTGTTCATTAAATTCTTATCGAGATGTTATTTGGTTGAGTACCCTCAGTTGATTAAAGATAGGTTTCCTCACTGTAAAATCAAAAATTGTAGTAATTGCCTGCATTAAATGGAAATGTTAAAGTTCATAAAGCTTGAGAATCTTTGAGCAACAATTGTATATATACACATACAATTACGATGATTACCCTTAGATGATAGTTCCTGGTTTGAAAAAGAGTTTGGTTTGACATTTAGTAATTAACTAAAGCCTGTAAATTAACTTTCTGCATGATACCGCCTTGACTCAGCAAAGCTGCATACAAATCAGTATAGAGAACTTTGTCTTTTAAATGTTAAAAAATTATTGGAGCAGATAGGTACCTAAAATACACTTTTATAATAGGAATAAAAAATTTAATAAATTCACATTCATTTTCTATTTGATTGCTAACTGTACAGAGTTTTTTAGTGATGGTCTATCTCCAGAGAGTCTGACTATTTAACTATATACTTTTTTAAAAAAAGAATTGCTTGCTCAACTCTGTGCTTTCCATAAAACATTGCAAAATCGGGTGCCACTGCAAGTTAAAACCATATAAAACTGAACAAAATTTGATTGCAGACCTCACTATATTCTCCTTGGTTTTG
Organism: Rhinolophus sinicus; assembly: GCF_057876585.1. NCBI lineage: Eukaryota > Metazoa > Chordata > Mammalia > Chiroptera > Rhinolophidae > Rhinolophus > Rhinolophus sinicus. Next base: position 50,169,016 of record NC_142514.1, read on the forward strand.
TCACCAGAAACATATCTTTCTAGAAAGTGCTCAAGATTTTTTGAACAGTCCATGAAAGGTGACAGGGATGTTAATGTCCACTTCAGCCCTGGCAACTTCACACAAGTCCTTGGCGTTCAGAACCAGGAGATAAGCAGGCTTTTGTCCTGCCCCCGGGCTCACCACCACACTGAGAACTACACCTGTGAATCAGAAAGAAACAAGGCAATGCTGAATTTTAAAAAAAGGACCAGGGCCACAGGTTAAATATCACTGACATAATGTAGCAGGTATTACATTGACAAATAAAGAAAATCATATGACTTGATATTTTCTTGGCTCTTCCGCCACCTCACTGTGTGACCACCCTGAAGGGGTCTTTTATACTCTGAAGGTCCCCTAGACTATAAGCTCTAGGAAAGGAGTGACCATATCTGTCTTGCCCACTGTCATATCCCAGTAGCTTTCTACAATGAGTAGAACATAGAAGATGTTCATTAAATTCTTATTGAATGAATTGATCTGTGCTCTCATCAATAACGTAAGATTTAACATCTGCTCTACCTACTGCAAAAAAAAAAAAAAATAGTGTTGTGACAAATGAAAAATTTATACTAAAACTCTTCTACAGCAGTAAGGTATATTAGTTCTGTAATTTCTAAGACCTAGGTGAAAGTTTACTTCCTTCAACCAAAATGAGAACAAACCTTTGACAATTTTGACTGGACGGGCTGTATGTGTAAAATTGTTTAGCATGAAATGGCTCTATAATTCTTTATTCATTTCTCCATGGTTTTCCATATTTTAACTCCAGAGAGTGTAACCTACTTGCCTATCCCAGCTAACCAATAGTTAACTAAAACTGATGCTTTGTAATTGAATTGCTGTTTTATAAGCTGTAGCTCTGGGTCCTTTTTTAGCCCCAGGTTATTAAAAGAAAGAAAACAAAACAAAACTAGAGTTACAAAGCCACGTTCTCATTCTTTTGATCTGTTAGAATACCCACTTTCCTTCTTTAGAACTCTGTTGTTTTTCAGAAATGTATCTGGATCAAGAAAGGCAAAAACCTAAAATTCATGCTGCTCTTTCCTCTTTCTTTCCTCCCTCATCTATAGCAGACATTGATGTTCCATCAAGACTCCAGATGGTTCTTTAGCATTTTTTCCAGTAGTAATCAATGAGACCTGACCATAAGGTGAAAGTTATTTTCAAATAAATTTATGGTCTTTAGTGCTGTCCTACTCAGTAGTATTAAGGATCATTTCTGAACATTAGGGAATAATTACTGTGACTTCCCTCCTAGTGAACTAATGATATGAACTCCAATAGAAAGAGAATATTTAGACACATCCATTGCTTTCATTACCATCATCTTCTTCCAAGGCATCGGGGTGAGAAACAAAGATGGGTTCTGATGGGTATGAATCGGGCTCTTGCCATACCCAAGTTTCTTTAGTTTTGACATTCAGCTTACAGAGCTGTTTGTTAAGAAAGAAAAATCAATCAATCAGTCAATATGCTTTACTTGAGTAGCATATGACTTAAAGTACTGTTCTAATATCAGTAAAATGGATTAATTACCCTGTCTGGAACAAAGTGATTCAAGCCAAGTCCATATGCGTATGTATAAGGTTTCCCACCATACTTCTGGTAATTGATTTGCGGAAACTCAAATGCTACAAAATAGAACACATGCTTAGGAAAACTCAGTTAATCTTTTTGAATGGAACATGTTCCCTCTCATGCGAGGTTTTTCTCTAAATCATCTCACCTTGGCGAGGCCCTGAAAAGAGAACCTCAGGTTCCAGCCAGATGGTCTCGTCACTGCACAGAATTGCAGTGGCAGTGGTGTTTGGGAGTGTGACTAAATTCTTGCCTGTGTCAGCCTAAGAAAGAGGATAACAGAAACCTCAGTGAGCAGGAAAGAAAAATCAAGCAGCCATAAAGGCAGTCTTCCTGAATTTTGTCTCCTGAGTTCTTTATTTCTTAAGTCAATATGTAGGGAGGAACAACTCAGAAACTCTAGAGAGGGGAGCCCTGAAACACAGCTGGAAAAGCTGGCTGTGTGCCTGTGTATACATCAGTTGTGCATCACGGGGAAAGTCACATAATCTCTTAGGCCCTAAATCTTCTCATCTGTAAAATGAGACTGTCCTCAAAGAAAGAGGCCTCTGAGGAAGAGTCCCTGGAGAAAAATAAAACAAGACAAAACAGTGGTTTTCTACAGAACAACAAATATTTCAACCCCCCCCTCCCCAACCCCTGCAGGGTTCCATTTATAGTGTGCATCTCCTTTATAGTTAGGATATGTTTTTATTTGGTTTGAAAAATATTATACAGTTATGGTGTCAAAAAAAAAAAAAAAAAAAAAAAAAAAAAAGAAAAACTAATGGACCAGATTTTTTAAAGACCTCTTGTCACCTCCTCACATGATTTTTCAGATTATTTATTAAAGGAATGAATACCATGAACCCTTCCTAAGAACATACTCATTTAGTAATGCCTGTATTAAATATTTGAGTACACATTTTATGGTAGACTCTATTCTAGGCATTTGGGATATTTCAGAGAACATAGTCCCTTTCCTCATGAACCTTACATTATTACATAAACAATAAATATACTTAATAGATAATGTGTATAGTATGTCAGGAAAGTGGGGAGAAAAACTAGAACAGAGTAAGGGGGATCAGAACTGTGAAGGGTAGGTGAGTTGTAATTTTAATAGATGGTCAGGGTGAGATCTCATTAAAAAGGTGACATCTGAGACAAAACCTGTAGGAGATGAGGAAGTTAGCAGTTCGTGTATCTGGGGAAGAGCATTTAAGCAGAGAGAACAAACAGTGCAGAGGCCTGAGGTAGGATTGTGCCAAATGTGCTTGAAGAGCATGAAAGAGACCAGTGTGGCTGCAAATGACTGAGCATGGAGACAAGAGCAGGAGAGGAGGTTAGAGGGATAATGGGGCCAGATTGTGTAGAGTCTTAAAGGTCATTGTGAGGACTTTTTCTGTGAGTGAAAATGGGAAGCCATTGGAGGGTTTTGAGCAGAGGAGTGACAAGCTATGATTTATTTTTAAAAGAATCACTCTAGCTGCTCTGTCGAGACTTCCCTTGGGAGGAGGGGAATGCAAAAGTGGAATCAGGGAGAACAGTTTGTCTTGTAGTAGTCGAGTCAAAAGCAAACAATGGTTCAGACTAGGCTAGTAGCATTGGAGTCAGTGAGATATGGAAGGAAGAGCCAAGAGGATTTCCTGATCAGTAGGTTATGGGGTAGAGAAGAGTCATGAAATTAAGAGAGGAGTCGAAGATGACTCAAAGGTGTTTGGCCTGAATAATCAAAGGCTGGAGTTGTCACACAAAAGATGGGGACTGCTGCAGGTGGGGTAAATGTTTTGGTGGGGGAAGAGGAGAAATTTAGGTTTTGCCTTAATAAGCTTGACGTTCCCATTGGAGATCCAAACAGAGACATAGAGTTGGCAGTAGTTGAAAGGAAAGTTGAAAGTGTAAATGCAGTCTGCATTAAAGCACAAGTCTTTACAAAGGGAGTGAGTGTACAAATAGAAGATAGACAGAATGAAGAGGTATACAAGAAGAGAAAAAAGGTATTAGCTGGTGAGGGCAAGAAGAGTCGAGAGAAGGATTTTATGAGAGGGCAAAATAATAGCATGATATGAGTGATCCAGTTAAAAGTGGAGAAGAGTGATGACATAGGAGAGAGGTAGGATTGTGCCAAGAGAACTGCTAGAATGATATGTTTGGGTGGGTGAGGGATGATGGGAAGGACTCGTTCTGAATAAAACGATGGATAATTCAGTGTGAGTACAGATGCTGGTGGGTGGGTAAATGTGGTGGCAGGAGTCTGCGCTCTTTTCTGACTTTTTCATTCTTTCAGTAAAATAGGAAGCAGAGCCATCAGCTGACTATGCATGTGGAAGTGGGAAGTGTTAGAAGTTTGAAGAGAGGAGGGTGTGAAATATTTAAGTAGGAAAGTTGGAGAGTAAATGAAGTTGGGAAATGTAGCGGTAAGATTTGTGGTCATATATTTAGAAACAGGCCAGTTAACATGATTCTGTGTTTTCAACACTTAATTTCAGCCTCAGAGGTACAAGCATGGAGTGGGTGGAGAATTTAATTGAATACTTGCCTGTGGTTTTGAAAAATAAAATAAGAAAAAGGCAAGTGAAATGAGGATCTATACAAGATCCATAATTATTGACTATGGAATTTTAATTAAGGAGGGAAGGTAAGTCCTCAAGAGAGTGAGGAACGTGGAGGTTTCTGGTAAGAAATGCAATAGAGCAAATGATGTTAAAAGCTAACAGATAGCAGTCAGTGTCATGCATGAAACTAAGATTAGGGACAAAGTACATAGAAGTCACAGGTAATGGCAATATCGAGGGTTATGGGGCATGAGTGGCTGAGATAGAATGGAAGACGGTATCAGTGGAAGAGGTCAAGGAACTGAGAGGCCCGGCTGTTGGAAGAATCATCTATGATGTGTATCTGGAAATCAGAGTCAGGAGTAGATCTGGGCAGTGTGACATTGAGCCAGAAGGGAGAGCAAGTGGTGGTTAGTAGATGACAACAATGATGAGGGGTGTATATATGTGTATGTGTACATACCACTTGGCTACATAATGAGCTAAAATAAAATTAAAAATTTGGGAGATTTTAAGGGTGGATGGAAGGAACAGTGGTCTGAAAGCAGCAAAGTAGAACAAAGAGGAACCTACCCCAATGCCTGGCCCAGTTGTACAAGGGCTATAGGAAGAGAAACTGTCTCCTCTGGAAATTGCTGCTGAAGAGACCAGTGTTCTTGGGAGAGAGTCGGATTTTGGTAAAAGAAAGAAGGTGGATGGAACATTTTGAGGGTAGAGGGAATTTTTCTGGCGATGTATTATGAATTAAGAGAAAATAGTGCAAGATTCTCAGGATAGGGAAGGGATGGGAGGTGAGGAGCAAAGAGAGGAGTGGATTTTGTGAGAGTTTGTGAAATGGGGCCTGAAGGCACTTCATAGTGATATAAGGAAGAAGAGAGTGGTGTGTGTACATATACATATTTATATGTGCATGCAATAAGTGCAGGCGTCTATATCAACACATATTATTCATGTGATTATACTTTAAATATTTTCCTCTGTTCTCTTATTTTTTTCTATTAAATTAGGATTTTTGATGTAAGAAATCTGTCACAACAAACTAACTCCTCCTTTTGACTTTTGCCCCCACCACACTTTTTTTACCACATGCGTTTATCCTTTGAGCAATCTCACTTTTGGGGACCTATCCTATTCATATATTTGTACATATATGAAATAACATACATGCAAAGTTATTCCTTGTGACATTATCTGTAATAGTCAAAGTGTGGAAACAACTCTGTTGCTTACCAGTGAGGGACGTTCACAGAAAGAATACTGTGTAGTTGAAAATGAGATCTTCAGAAGATATTAATAAATGGAAAAAGCAAGGAACAAAACAGTGGGTATACAAAGTTACTTTTTGTGTAAGAGAATGGAAAATAATTATATATACATATATATATATATTTGTATTTTTTATATTTGCATAAACAAACAAAGGAAAAGGAAAGATAATAAAAGTTACACACGGAAGTGAAGAGGAATGGTATGGAATGGATGCAGCTCAAGATTAGAGTGAGACTTCCTAGTGTAAACTTTTTTATATCATTTTGATTTTTTGACCATTTAAATGCCTCGCCCATTCAAAAATAATAAAAATATATTTTAAAGATATCACCAATATCTTAATCAGCCAACTGGAAGCTTTAGTCGTCTTATACTCTTTCCTCTCCTTAGCCCTTCCCTCAACGTGTTTATTATCTCCTCTTCCCCTGTTCATGACCTAATTTTCCCCTCACTGCCAAACTTTTAAAAGTGTAGAGTACAATAACGGTTTCCCTATTCTCACCAATTGCTTATCTTTAGTGCCTGGAGCCTGATTTTTGCCTCTCTCACACCACTCCCCTGGAGATCACGAAATCTGGGGTTTTGTTCTGAGTCTTCGTCCTTTTCTACTTACTTGTCTGTAGCCGTGGGCACCTGTGAAACCCTCGTTTGCCCTATCCTGTGTGGCATGACCCTCTCTTAGCTGTAACTAGCCCTCTTTGTTGATGTTTTTCCTTTCTTTTTTCTGGCTCCTCATTTTTGTTTTTTAACCACTTTCTGCATCTGGGTGTTTCCCAAATGTCTGTGCTTGGTTATATTTTCTTCTCTCAGCATTTTCTGGCTATCAAATTTCTCATTTTTAAAACAAACAAATTTGTATATTTCTTTCAGAAAAGTTACTCTAAAGGATGATTTTTTTTTTCTTGCTAGCAGTCTCACCTATTTGATCATATTCTCATATTTGATCACCATTTTTTTTTAAAGTGTGTTTTTCCAGGACCCATCAGCCCCAAGTCAAGTAGTTGTTTCCATCTAGTTGTGGAGGGCGCAGCTCACAGTGGCCGGTGTGGGGATCAAACTGTCAACCTTGTTAAGAGCACCATGCTCTAACCAGCTGAGCTAAACGGCCACCCCTTGATCACCATTTCAATACCAATAACTGTCAGCTCTTTTTTTTCAACCCTGATTTGTCTCACAAGGGCCTACATTTATATATGAAACCCACCAGACATCTTTATGAAGACGTTTATGTTGATTTTATTGTTGACAATGATAATGAATATTTATGTAACATTTACTTTGTGCCAGGGGCTATGTTCAGCGATTGCCATATATCACCTCAGTTAGTGATCACAAAAACCCTATAAGGTAGATATAAAGAAAAGTAAATTTAAGAAGGTTCCATGTTTTGGCCCAAATGACTGGGCTAGTAAGTAGCAGAGCTGAAAGCCCTGGTCAAGCCTGTATCTATTGGACTTGAAGTCAGCCCTCTTACCCATTAGCCCTCCTTCCTCATAGTTCTACAGTTCACCTTTATCTCCCAACCTGCTCTGCTACATTCCCTATTTCCAAAGGTATCACTATTCTGAAATGTAGACTTAAAGGATCTCTATGGTCTATCTCATGTCTAAGACTTAATTCATTCTGCCATTCAATCAAATGCAAGATCCTTTCAATTCTACCTTTAGGTACTGTCATTTTTGTCTCTGTTTTGCTTTTCCTACTACCATTACATTTTTTTCTCACCTCAGTGATTTTAGTTGTCTCCTAACCTAGGGTAACTGTGCCCATCCTGTCTACATTTCCAGTAATACACACAACACAGCCTTATTTTAGACAAAACGTTATAGCTGCAAGTGACTTTAGTTATTATTTAAAACAATTTACTTAGGTTTCAGAGTAGGCAACTGAACTTTAGAGTGATGGAGTGGCTTGCTTAGGGAAGGCAGACATTTAGTAGTAGAGACAACCATGAAAGTCCGTATGTTTGATACCCAGTCTTCCAGCTCTGAATATGGTTTTTTTTCCTATTCAAAAACATTTACTGTCTCCCCATTACCTGCCAAATACAGTACACACGCCACAGCCTATCTTTAAGGCCTTTGAAGATTACCAACCTACTTTTACAGCTTTTATTCCGTCATTTATTCCACTACTTTCACTTATGTTCTAACCAGTTGGATTGCAGTCAGTTCCCTCTTCTTTTCTGCCCCTCCCATTTCTCTCTCTCCTCAAATTACTCCTCCTGTCTTCAACTGATCTGCTTCAATGCCACCTCTTCTGCCAAAATACTGCAAATGACCATGATACATGCATCTCCCCAAACAACTATGACTGCTCCATTCTCTAAATAACCAGAGCAATTTACCCCTCCCTCACCATACTCATCTCCTGCTGACATGCGTTAGCACTAACCAATCACCTCTCTCCCTGCTACACTAGGTAATCAGTTCCACACGATTAAGAAGTGTATCCTATTGACGTACCCACTGAAACAATTGGTACTATGCTTGTTATAGTAGTTATTTAATAACTATTGGAAGAAAGAGAAAGCAGAGTCTAAGGCAACATTCGCTATTTTTCATCATTACTGAAGTTCCCCTTTCTATAATTGGGTAGATTTTCTTCAGGCAATGATGACTACACAGTTAGAAAAATCCTTCCTTTTTTTGGAATGTGATGAGAGTGATGTGTGGAGAGAGAGGAAGGTATACACTAAGGGCAAAGAAAGTGAGACTGCTGAAGGTACTTGACTGGTCTTTCTCATGATTTCTCTTCTGAGCTCCGGATCCATATACTCGGATGCCAGCTGTCTAGTGAGCATTTATGCTGGGATGTCCAGTGGGTACCTTAAATTCAACATGTGTAAAATAAATCTTACTCTTTTTCCTGCACACCAGCTCAGCTAAGTATACCATCATCCACTCAGCTGCTCAAGGCAGAAATCTGGAAGTTTTCCTCTCTCCCTTACCCTTCACATGCAATTAGGCCAACTCCTGATACTCTTACCTCCTAAATATTTCTCAACATTGTACCTTCTTTTATCTTTCAGTTCCCATTTTCTTAATGCAGATATTTATCCTCTTTTATTTGCCCTATTGCATTTGTACTCTAACAGAGTACTTCTAGCTTTTAAACTCTACCTTCCAAATTGTCCTCCATGTTGCTACTAGAGTGACCTTTCTAAAATATAGATTTGATCATGTTATACCCCTCCCCCAACTCTTAAAATACTTCAGTGGCTCCCTATCATTTATATAATACCCAAAGGCTATAAAGCCCCATACAGTGTCACTCCAACCTATCTGTCCAGTCCCTCTGCCCAATGCCCATCTCACCAATACTCTGAATGAACATAGCAACTGCTTTATATTTCTGTGTTAAGTTTTACTTTTTTAACTCCTTCCAGCCTTTGTAGTAGAAGGTCTTTCACCTAACTGCAATGCCCCACATCAATCTCCTCCCCCGTTTTCCTTCTTCATAGAACTTTCAGGCTTGCTTAAAAGCAGTAGCGTCTGATGCTGAATTGGGTTTATTTCCCACTACATCTGATCTAAGCCTTCGGTACAATGTTTTACATTCCTTGTAGCTCCCTCAACTAAGTTTGTGTATATATATAGACAGATGAAAGTGTATATTCATGTACCAATTGTGAAAATTATATTTTTCTTGATTTTGGCTGTCATTTCTATCACACTAAAAATCTGGATGTTACTCTGATTTTCTAAATGGATAGTCACTGATTTCAGGGAAGAAAAAGTATAAATAAAGAGATTTAATGCTCTTTAGTTTAATGCTATTATGATTTTTATCATCTAATACTATTTTCAGAAGATTTGTAGAAAACCAAAATAATGGGCTGATTTCCCGACAAGGGTACTTTTTGAAGCTCTGTCTCTAGATTTCAAATTATTTAAACTAAACTATTTATATTATTGACAAAGGATCCTAAGAATCAGTAGTTTGCATTATTCATTGAGAAAGTGTATTTTAAAAGGATTTTGTAAAGGAAAGAATAACAGATTTAGAATCATAAATCCTGGTTTGCATTCTGGCTCTGCTGCAACTGGCTTTTGCTGTCATATCACTCTTCTAAGCTTCAGTTTTCTCATTTGTAAACTGAGGGAGGTTGAATTAGTTTATTTTTAAAGTCACTTCCAATGCTAAAATTTCCAGACTGTACGAACATAAAGCAGGAGAACAGATCCTGGGAGAGATGAAACATTCTGGTTATATCTGAAATCTATGTAGAGGGTGGTTACCTTGTCAATATTCAAAGGAAGTACATATCTCCTAACTTCAGGCTGGGGAGCTTTTCTGGCATTTTTTTTCACCTCTTCCCAGTTCTCACGTAAATTGGCTAAATATAAGTAATTGTAAACAAATTCAAATCTGCAAAATAAGAAGTCAAACATAAGCACACAGAATTACAAATAATTTTATAGAGGTGATTCAAGCTATTTAGAAGCACAAGTGCCTGCCTGTTCTTTATTCCCCAACCCAGAAACTGCTAATGACCCACGTATATTAGAGACTTATCTTCCTGCCCACGCTGGGTGAAAAAAAGAAAACTCCCTCATGGATATGTTTAAATAAGAGCAGCTCTTGATACTTTGTGTTCTGCCATTCTGTCTGAGTCTTTAGTCACTTAGCTGGTTTGAAGAAAGCATTCCTGTTTATCAAACCCAAGAGATCTTGTCAAGTTTAAGTGAAGTTCAGGCTAAGTTCACTTATCAGGTTATAGAACCTTATCTTTTCAGATCTCATTCATGGACCTGATCAGTTTTTAATCATTCACCATGGTTTTGATGTTCAATTTATGAGTGTTTCTGATTACCTAAACCCCCTACAGATTTTTTCAATGATATCTTGTGACTTAAGCATACTTCCTGCTTTTAAAAATGTAATTCTGGTTAAATACGGAGAGCAACATCTTTGAAAAAAGGCCCCACATTTCCAGGAACAACTGAAGATGTGAAATTTACCCACTGTTCTTTCTTACCCTTTCCAGCAACAGAGATCCACAATCAGAAACTCATTGTCTTCGTAGGTATTGATGTGATGGAAAAGGTTAAAAGAAGAGGTTCTGTATTTATTATTGAGATACTTTCTTCTTTTTTTGTCAGCAATATGAAGCCAAACCTTAAAAATGAGAAAAATATTTTGACGCATTTAAAAAACAAAAAGTGTGCCTTATGAAACAACTTCTTCAGGATCACACACTTGACAAATAAATGTAAGACTTACGCCCATGGTTTCATTGGACTCAAAACAATCCATGTAGTTGGCTCCCCAAAGACTCCACGAAGAAAGGAACTTGAACAGGTTAATTTTGACTGGTGTCTCCACAAAAACAATGTAGTTGGGAGTCAAACCAAAACTGTTCAGAAACACAAATGGACTTGTAAATGGGAAGGGCTGATTCTCAAACCACGAAGAAACGTGTGTACATGAGATATTCTCAGTTACATGAATCAACAGTGCCTACATGAAATTAGTTACATTTAAATTTAGGTTTCTGTAAGAAAATGTGATCAGGATTGGTATCAAAAGTAGGCAAAGCAGATCTTTAAAAGTGAGTTTTCCTGAAGATTCATAGCGGGCCTTCAAAGTTACCTATGGACGTAAGATGGCTTGAATCGGTCACTGCAGGGAAATTGTACAACGACCTCTGACTTGCTTATTGGATCTTCCTTGTCTGAAATAAAGTGGTTTTAAAAGGCTTTGGAACAGCCTTTTTTCTTTCTTTCTTAATACAAGGCACTTAGAACAGCTTATGCAAGCAAAGACATACATTTTCAGATTGTGATTTTTTTTTCTTCAGAGCTTATTTTCATTTTCTCAGTCATTGGTATTTCTTAACAAATTTTCCTGTGAAGCTGCAATCACCCAGGAAAATCCAAATAGCAGCAGATTTGGAGACATGCACTCAAATAGTATTGTGGCATGCAGAGTACAGTGGGGTCACGTCTTACGGCGAGGTGGGTTAAAGTCAGGAGTACAAGGCAAAACTTCGGTATGCTCAAACACCTTCTACAGCCTTTTGTGTTGCCTATAGAGTATAGTATCTATGGGTGTGTGTCAATAGCCCTGAACAGTAATTCTTATGCATATTAAAGTTTATTTACTCCTAAATCACTGGTCTTCAAAACCTTAGTGTGCATCAGAATCACATAAAGAGCTTCTTAAAATACTGATTATGAGACCCACTCCCAGAATTACTCATTCAATTGACCTTGGGTCGGGCTCAAGATTCATACTTGTAACAGATTCCCAGGTGCTGCTGCTGGTTGGACTGCACTTGTAGAACTATACTAAGCAACGGCAAACAAAAATCCACATATATTCAAATAATTCTCTCTTCAAGATGGTTATCAAATTTCTGGCAATGAATGGAGCATGAATGGAGAATTCTGAAGTGTACTCTCTCTCCTGTTTTAATATTCTTTCTCCATAGTATTAATGAGTTAATAGACTTGTTTGTAATTTTGTGAATTAAACATACACAAAATACTTAGTACACGCTCATATGTGTGTGTGTGTGTGTGTGTGTATGCTATTATTCATATACATATGTTTGTTTAAAAATTTAATTGTGCCTGGCACATGAATAAGGGCTCTGTAAGTGTTTACTAGATTTGACTCTAAATCTTACGTGATTAAATCCACATAGACACCACATCTTTGAAACAGTGTGTAATAGAACTTAGCTACTTGCTTACTGTATTTTCGAGTTGTCATTTCCTGCTGTTGTGCCATTGGGCATTGGTCCCATTGTAGGGAAGGAGTCAGGGCAATTGTTCTGAAATCTGAGAGTCATTTAACTGTGCATATAGTGCTATCCTGATATTTTGATCTTGCACCCTGTATTTCCAGTAACTTTCTCACAATATAGACACTTGTTTTAAAAAGAGTCAAATTGGTAAACTGACCTGCTTGTAGTGGAGGGATCTTTACAATATTGTAGGCAATTGAAAAATTTTTCCCAAAGCAATTACCAATGTTATAAACAGTTCCATCACTTTCAATGTGGGGGTGAGCTGTGGCTCCATTGATCGAGACATAATTGCAAAGGTCAACCTATGGAAGGAGAACAAATGTCATCCATGTTAAGAGAAAGATTACAGTACACCTTTGGTCCATAGTCTTGACTTCACCATTACTCTGTGCAGCCTCACCCTAAGTGCTCCTTCTTTGTCTTTCCATCTCTCCAAGTCCCACCTTCTTTGAAGTCTGCCTGAATTGAATTCCCATCTTCAGTGCAGAGCTTTCCTCTGACCCCCATGCTGAACCCACATGCCTCTAAAATCTTGGAGTTCTCACTGACTGTGCTCTTTAATTGAGGTGTACCATATACGGTTCTGGTTATTTTCCTTTCGCACATGCAAGTTCTCCTCAAACGATGATAAAGTTGAATCCTTGGACTTCTTTATATTCCCCTACATTGCATTGGATGAATTGTATGAAATTGCTGACATTTAACAATTTTAATTTCCCCAAAATAGCAATTTTTTAGGGCACAACCTAAATACCAAATCCAGTGTCCTGCAGAGTATAAAACTAGAACTGAAAGGAACCCCAATATTCATCTAGTACAGAAAGTCTTAACCTAAGTAGATTTCAGGGGAACCATGAATGTCCTGGAATTAAATGCAAATGTTTTTGGAGAGAGGATTTAGTGCTTTAATTCACTTTGGAGTCTCATAAGAAATTCAGAACCATGAACCTAGCACAAACCTCCCCGTTTACAGAAGGAGAAATTGAGGTCCCAGAGGGGTCAAATGACTTTTTCAAGGTCCAGAGCCACATGCTGGCATAATGAGCACTATAATATATTGGGACCTGCTCGGTGTAGATTTGTTGAATGAATAATTGATGGAGTGTATATTTCTTTAACCAAAATTTTTACTACTTGATTAAGAGAATAGGTTTTAAAGCATAGGGAGTTTCTCGCATTCTTATTTCAATAACAGCTAAGACATTCATTCAGTCATTCATCAAGTAGTCCTTGAGCTTTTATTATATGCCAGGCACTGTGACAGAGTCTCGAAAAACAGAGATGGTCCATTCTTTCAAGAACTTCAGTGTGGACTTGTGCTGTCCAATATTGTGGCCACATGTAGCAATTTAAATTAATTATAATTAGATAAAACTTCAAATTCAGTTCCTCAGTCACATTAGCCACATTCAAGTGCAGATATAGAACACTGTCATCATTGTATGAAATTCTGTTTGCTTGCACTGAGGTAGACCAATAAGCTGGAAGATAGACAGAGCTCTAAGCGTAAAACCGTAACTATAGAGAATGGCCATTGATGGCTACAACTAACGCTTGAAAGATGAGTAAAAGTTAGTCAGGGGGAGAAGGATGACAGTGTGTTCCAGGGAGTGGGAACCCTAATACACAGGCCCAAAGCTGTGAAAAGCACATGTTGTTTGAGGACTACTAGTCATTTAACATGGCTGTTGTGAAGGGCCTGCATGGAGGAGGGGGAATGAGAAAGGGCCATCCATGAAGATCCTTGTTTGGACTTGATCTTGGAAACTATGGGTGCCCTACATGGAGTAACACATTCATACTTGCATTTTAGAAAGATTCCTTCTACTGGATTAAGGAAGTTGTATTTAAGAGAATCAGGCTGGAAACAAAGGCTATTTCAGTAGTAGTAAACAAACAAAAAAAAGAATCAACTTTTAAAAACTATATTTTTATATGAAGTCAGGGTACATTGCTGTTCACAATGGAACCTGACCCCTAATAAAGTCTATTCTGGAGCCATACCATGAGCCTTATATTTCCAATTAAATGACCATAGCGGTTGGAATACAGATTCACTGTCAAAGTCATCTTCAGTTCATCTCTAAATGGTCTACACACATACTCATATGTGGTTCCAGACATACATCAAAAGCAAGAAAGAGCTATTGAGAGTTTGCTAAACCTTAGTAAATAGTCTGTGAGAGTTGAAAATCAGCTTGTGTCACTGAGACCCCGTGATGGAGCTATTTCTCCTTTCTATTCCTACTATACTAAATTTCTAGTTCTGGTCTTGAATTCTGCGTAACTGGTCCCCTGGCTATTCCATATCTCATTTACCTTCCCATACAACTTATACATAGCAGATTAAATACCTAAAGCACAGCTCTGCTTATACCTTTTCTTTGAGCAAAAACTTTCAGTAGCTTCCCATTAGCTAAACAACTTATTCCAAATTTTTGCCCATTATTCAAACTTTCAGTTTCACCCCACCCTGTGTCCCGCTGTCCCCTTCACATCACTAGTTCTCAATTGGAGTGATATTGTCCCGAGGGGGAGAGTTGGAAATGTTGGGGAACATTTGGGTTTCCATAATGATTAAGGGCATGACTGGTATTTAGTGGATTGGGCCAGGGATGCCAAACCTCTGCAATGTGTGGGACGGTCCCCACAGTGGTGAATTACCTTCTACCCAATGCCACTAACACCTCTCCATGGAAAATACTGCAAATCTAGCCAAAGAAATTATTCTTTAGTTTCCGTGAGCATATCCTCTATTTTCTCACCTCTTATACTTTTGATCATGTTGCTCCCTCTATCTGAAATGTCCTTTCTCCAAATTCATTGAAATTGTGCCTCTCCTTTAACTTCTAACTGAAATATAAGCCTCTTAAACCTTCCTTTATCTCCCTACTTTACATTCCCCAACTACGGCTAGAAATAATCTTTCTTCTCTATGCTTTCATAGGTTTTCCTTCTCCTGTAGAACTCATCACATTATGTATCCTACTATAGTTGTGTATTTGTTTGATTTCTCCACTAGATGTTAAGCTTTCCGAATACAAGCACAATGCCTTCAAGTAGTTACATCTTAATAAATATTGGTTGAAAATGTGGATCTGTTTTATTGAGTGCAGCATTGAGATTGACTAAGTTCTCAGCAAAATTTGTCACATTCTAATATTGCTGATATTTTTCTCTGCTATTTCATTTAAAATATAGATTTAATAAGATTCTAATAAGAAGTATCTATAGGGGCAAATTGGTACAACATACTTATCTAGAACCATGAATAACAGGGTTTTCAATATTAATAGCTACAATTTTTTGAACTTTCAATTATGCCAGGTCCATGCTAGCCTATAAAAGCCATGAAGTGCAGAGACCATGTTATCTTACCCATTGATGTATCCCTGGCATCTAGCATAAGTTCTGGTGCATGGCAGGTACTCAATAAACATGTATGTCACAAATGAATGCATGAATCTGTTAGGGATTTTATAAGGTTTCATCCAATCCATGTAATGGGTTTAACATTTCATAGATGAAAAAGCAAAGTTTGCCCTACGTCACATAGTTAGTAGCTGATGACAAAGCAAGGATTTGAAAATCTTTCTGCCTCTCCTGTCCTTTCTATCAAATTGCACAGTTGAATTAATTATTGAGTAATGTTGCCTGAGCACTGTATCCTACCTGCTTAATTGTCTCCAAGGTCTCAGGATTAATCTTTGTAATGAAGTTGGTCTCTGTGCAGGCATAGTAATCTTCCCCCACTGGGTAGATATTAACAAGGGCATTGTCAGTAATCTCTACTCCTCGAAAGTAAGAAAAAAACCTGCCGAAGCAAATGGATTTTTCAGTCCACTAACTTTTAAGCCATGAGAGAAAAAGGGCTCATGTAAATTATCTTTAATAACATGCAGTTGGGGTTCAGTAACCTGGAAAATATGTTCTTGCAGGGATCTGGGAAAGCACAGGTGCCAAATTCTGTTATGACGATCCTTTTCTCCGTCATGGCCCGCACGTAAGCGTCAGTGCGGATGAACCTGAAGGACATAGAGACATGGGAGAGGTCATAGACAGGGGCAATCGGTGTAGTTCATGTGGAGCTTCAAATGGTCATTCTCTGCATCCTTATGAAGTCAGTATCCTAAATCCACAACATGAAGAGTGAAGAGTATTGTGAGGTCACTTTCTTGGGATGACCGTGGGGAAAAAAGACAATGTGCCATGAGCTTAAATTTATGTCTTGTAAATCTCATAGTGACAGATAATGAAATTGAGGTTCAGAGAAATTAAGTCATTGGTGTATGTTGCCAAGCTGGGTTAGAACTCAAGTTAACCAGAGCTGGAAAACATGCATTTTTCCATATTATGTCACGTAGCCCCCATAGTAGTTCACTTAGGATCTCTGACTTCCTGGAGCTTATAATCCATCAACCGCTGCTTAGAGGGAAATACAGGATAGGGTATGCTGAATTATATCCCTTTGCATCTCCCTTATGTACCTCTTACATTTTTCTTCAATTTTAGAATTTATTTTGCTATTTTTAAAAGTAGGTAATCTTGAATCCCTTCTCTTACACAGGCAGACTTCCTGAACCATATCCCAGACCAGATAGCATAAGTTGCCTAGGATTTCTCATGCAGGGTATGAGGTTTTTGCCCTTCCCCCAATCCATCTAGTAAGTGTGTAAAATTTCATAGATGGAGAAACAAAGTCATGAGGAGGAAAAGGTACCAAGGACTTTAGAAGGCATATGAAAGCTTTGACCTCCAAAACATGCTTTTTCATAGCAAAATTTTTGCTTCACCTGATCTGTTTCTCTTCTATTACAGTCCAAGTTATCCTGACTATTCCAAGCCTCCATTTACTCTTCCTTTTGATGTCTCTTCACAATGCCTGGCATCTGTGGTGATCGACAAAGCCACTAACAGGCCTGCATATTAAAGCACAAGACACACTATTTATTGAGGTGTTTAATGGGTGCTTTCTGGAGTGATGGCTTACGCCCTCAAATCTTTTACCACCAATCTCCTGTTTGTTTGCAAGTGCCTCTTTCTTGTATCATTATGACATATGTGATCCTTACCTCCTTTGTGGCACAACTCCCTTCTTTCCTGTGGCCTTTCTGATTATAAAAAAAGGGAAGGAGTCAAGAGAGCCAATGGTCTAATAATAATAACAATAACTATAATAGTCTTATTATTCCTGAATGCTTCCCCTGTGCTAGCCCCTGTGTTGTTATCGAATCCTTGTAATGAACCCTGAAGTTGATTCTATTATTTTTCATTTGAGAGATGACAAAACCAAGAATTAGATATTAATATCTTACCAACAGGTTACCCACTTATGCAAGTGGTATCTGGTGGATACAGGATTTGAAGCCAGGCTTGTTGGACACCAAAGCCCTAGGGTTTAGCTTCTGTGCAGATGCCCTGGCCCGTGTGGATACTGACAGAAGTGAGTATAGAAGTCCCCTCGTGGGTTCAGGAGGTTGAAAATCACACGGGAGGAAGAGCTGAGCTAGGCCCCACCCCTAGCAGTGGGGTGGGGCCTAGTTTTCCTTTACCTTCTATGGTACGTGACGTGTCCTTCTTTAAAGTCAAACTTGTGCAGGAGGGCTTGCCCATCAAACAGGTGGTAAAATGGCTCAGATCCAACTTCAAAGAGTCCTGGCCCACATCGAAGGAGACTGCCGGTGAGCCAGAGGGGGATCCTGCCTGTGATGGGTGTGAGACACAGAACATTGCTTCTTTCCCCTGCCCGTGGTTGGGCGGTCCCTAGGAAGGCGCAGTGATTATATTAGCAGCCCGATGGGGCAGTCTCTTCTTTATAAAGCTGGCAGTGACGATCATTTCCAGCTCTCGCACCAGGCTGCACTTAGCAAATGCCTTTGATCAACTCTCCCTTCACCAGGAGAGCAAGTGAGGGGGTTGGTGAATGTGGCGGTGCCTCAGAGTTTGGATATGAGGTTGGAAAGAGACAGGGAAAAACGTGTTGAGGGGAATAGGATTCTTTACCTAACAGATTTCCCCAGACACCCATACATTTGTCTTTAAGAAGAATTTCAAATGTCTTGATGTATTTTGATGGAGCTGGGGTAGGAGGGATGGATGAAGAGCAGGGATCAAGACACTGAAATAAATGTGTCTATAGAACAAATCATTTAAAAGAAACAACAAGAATATTGGCTTTTTAAAATCGAGAGCTGTATTCCTTTGAGGGGATGGGCTATTGTCCAGGTGAAGGTCAGCCTGCTGTAGCGGAAAGTGCACAGGGCTGGGTGTTATGGACCTCCATTCTGGTTCAGGATTTACCACGGGCCGTCTCCAGTCCTCAGTGTTCTCAACTACAAAATGCAGGGTACACAAGAAAGGCCTTATGCCTTTCAGTTTAAGCAGTTCCATTTGTATCCTCTCATCCTTTGAGAAGTGCAATATTTGTTTGGCAGTGTTTGCTTAATCCTCACCAACGTTTGTTTGTTTTGTTTTTTGAATCAAATGAATTGTTTTCTATAGTTCAATTTTAGCAACCCACTTGATAAGGATTTGTATTTATGACAAAAACTTTGAGAAGGCATGGCTTAGGCACTAAAAGGCACGGCATTAATTTCATTGCTAGAACCTAGATTGTCAGTGTCAGAATCTAGCTGAGAGCATTTGACTCATCCCTTCTATTTTATAGAAGAGGGAAATGGGAGAAAGGAGATTTGCCCGGGGTTTTGGCCCTTCCCATAACACCACGGCCAAGCAAGGACGGTATGAGTCAGATGGCGTCTTTGGATAATGAAAACAATAGTATTAACTACCGCCTATTGATCCCTTTGTGTCAAGTACTGGGTGAATCTTTCTTATCTCATTTAACCTTTACAACATCCTCATGTGGTAAAAGTTGTTTTTTGGTAGGTGAGGGAATTGAGGCTCAGAAAGTTTAAGTAACTTGTACGATTCACAGCTAGTAAAACGATAGAGGTGCAATTAGGACCTATATCTGCCTGACTCCAGAACAAAATCTCTCCCAATATGGTGGACATAAAACCTACCACCCTTTCATGTAATATTCCCAGATGCTCTCATTTATTCAGACACTAACAGGACAGGTATTTATGGGGCAATTATTATGTGCAAGGCATTGAGCTAGGCACAATTTAAAGGTGACAAAGGTGTAATCCTACTCTTCAAGGAATTCCAGTTAGATAGCATTTTTCCACATTAGTGAAGTAAAGGTAAGTGAGCAGAAATGGGTTCTGGGTATAAAAATCCCCCACCTCCAGATTCCCCTCTGTAACCCACATGGGGAGCCAGTACTGAGAGGTGCCGATGAATAAGAAGGCAGAGAAGGGAGATCTCAACAAAATAGAGAGGATGGCTGCAAGCTGGGTGAGACCCACCTGTAACATGAGCTGTGAGTGGTGAGGAGAGTTCTTCCACAGTTTCAAACAGTTTCTTGTACCCACCAGCAGGATGCTCGACTCTGAAATGGTGGAATAATGAGGAAGGAGCTTATGTCGATGTTCAAAGAAGTCCCCGGAGGCAGGGCAGAGCTCCAGGACAAAAGGGGCTCTCTGGCTCAATGCCCATGTGTGCGCCCCACCAGCCCAGCCTTGGCTAAGGAAGCACATGGTGCTTGGGGGAATAGAAACGTTCTCCAGAGGGGCCCAGGTCCGTTCTCCTCCTTTGGTGTCAGGGGAAATGACCTCCTTTTTAATGTCACGGTGGACTTAATCCTTCCCTCTGCAGTTTTCCAGTGTTTCTGAAGATAAATCAACTAATCCTGCTGCTATCACTTCTCTTTCTGACAGAGTCCTTCCCATAGAATGACTCTGCTTTGTCACTACTCTCGGCTTATTGCATCTTGATTCTCTTGCCTCACAGAGTGTCTCATCTCTTTCTCTCCTATGAGTTTAGAGGCAACAGCTTTTTGGGTCACTACCTTATCCTTTGTTATTCACCCATATTACACCATCATCTCCTCCTGTCCTCTCATGTCTTCACCTATCTCTCCAAGTGCTACAGTTCTTTTTAAAAATAGTCAGACCAAGAGATTCAAGTTTCCTATTTTTGCTTATTTCTTGCCTCCTCATGTTAGCTCTATTTTATAACTTTTTAGAGTTATAAAGACTCCCTAATTATGACAGTTATCTTTTAATTAAAAACTTACCGTGTCACACACCATAAAAAGAACTTTGCATGCTATTAGCTCATTTAAATCCCACAGTAACACAAAAGGGTGAGTACTATTGTTATGCTATATATAGAAAACCCTAGACTTTAAAATATCAAGTAACTTGCCCCAAATCAGAGAGGTAGGAAGTGGCTTGGCAAGAAGTGGAAGCCAGGTCTACCTTATTGAAATCCTCATGCTTACAGCTACCTCCAAAGTCCAGTCTAAGACACACAGATCCCACTGTAATTTAGACCTGAATTCTAGATATTTCCTTCAATATAAAACAGGAAGAAACTCCCTCACCAAGACCCAAGGCCTTCCCTAAATAGGCCATCAGTCCTCTTGAGGAGCTCCTGAAATAGCCCATTTACCATTAACCACTAAGGCATTTAAAAGGCGTCTCCCAGAGATACTTACTGGATGGACATTTTCTCCAGTGAAGGATTGAGAGTTCTAGCACCAACTGCAGAATGAGGAAGTGAATCCTTAGCCAGGGGCCTTTATATGCCTTCTAAATCCTCCTAAAAGGAGTTATGGCTTTGGGAATTCTTTCCCACCCCCTTAGCTGAGGGAAGGGGAACAGAAGTGGCTTTCAGTGCTCAGATCCTCCTGACACTTGAGCATTATTTGGACTTGCTGTTCCCATAACAATTTTTGGGCTGTTTTCCAGGGACCTCAATCCTTCCCGAAGAGAATGGCAAGTGGATTAGAAAGAAAGGAGCTCTGTGGGAAGGTCCAGCGTGAGGACTGAGCTCATCCAGGTCACCTCAGTGGAACCTGGCACCGTTCTCTGGTGCCCAGCTCTCTCCACCACCTTTGTGCTCTCACCTTCACCTTCATTCATTTATTCCTTCACTTATTTAAAAAATATGTATCTATTATATATTGTCTACGGACCAGACAGAGATGGGCACAGTTCCTATTTGCACAGATCTTATAGGCCAGGATAACAGAAAACTAATAAATGAGTCAATAAAGTTTTATCAGTGCTATAATTGGAGAAGTGTGGTGTATTATGGAAGCACAGTCTATACAGCACCTCTAACCCTCTCTGGTCACTTATTGACCCCATTTAATGCCCCACTTTCAACCGTGCTGAAGACTACAGCTATGACCTTTTGGTTTGTTGAGGATGAATCCCTTTTCATATCCTTGCTTGTCACTACTGCTTGCCTGCTTTCTAACTCACCTTCCTGCCTATTGGTACATGTTCTGCGCTCAGAGATTATATAGCACTATTTCATTCATATTTCTATACTTTCGTATTAGATGTGAGTTATTGGCCAGCACAGCACAGACATGGTACTGTCCAAAGGAGTCCCCAGAAACAAACAACATATATACTAATCTAGTTAATGAGTTATGGCTACTCATACCAGGGCTCTTCAACAAAACTGCGTAACAGTTGATCTGAGCCCTCCTCAAGATAGAAGACAGAAGCTTATATTCCCAGCCTGTCTTGCAGTGAGGGTACAGGCATGTGACCTGGGCTCCACCAATCAGAGGCAGGGACAGGGAGCCTAGTGGCAACACACTCTGTGCCAAGCATCAGTGGTGTCTCTGTTCAACCAAGCCTGTTGTGTCTCCACTGGAGACATTCTACAAAGGAACCTGGATCATTGTCACTGGCCTGGTAGTCTCCAAGCCCCATTCTTTAGCCATCCCAGAGATTCTGTTAGCTACCTAATATTTAAAATATTTGTGTGCTGCTTTGATTAACTAAAGTTGGTTTCTTGCACACAACTAAGAGTTATGTCTCTATAAAATGATGGTAATATAGGATACTGTGGTATTGCACAGGAAGAATATCTGTATTGGTATATGGATGCCCCAGAAGGATTTTTGAGAAAGTATCTAAGGTGAGGTAGGAAGAATATATAAAAGTTAGCCAGTCAATTGGCAGGGAGAAGAGTATTCAGGCACAGCATGCAGAATTTACAAAAGTCTGGAAGTGAGTGTGATTGGGGAAACGATAAGAAATGAAGCTACTATAGATAATCATGGGTCAGATTTTGCAGCGTCTTGTAAACTATGGAGAGAGAGAGAGAGAGAGAGAGAGAGAGAGAGAGAGAGAGAGAGAGAGAGAGAGAGAGAGAGAGAGGTTTCAGTGATGCAGAGAGAATGAATTCTGATTTTGATATATTTATTAAAGAAAGACTTCACTGAGGGTTGTAATAGTTTGAAGGCTTCCTAGAGAGGTGGAATGAGTTGGAATCTGAAGGATTGGCAGGATGTGGACACAGAGAAGATGGAGAGGACATTTTTGGTGCAAGTTGCAGGGAGAGAGAAGGCAGAGTAGGCAGTTTGGGAAGCACATGTTAGAAGGATTTTCTGTCTCCCACACCATTTCTGTTGGGTTTCATTTTCTCAGGAGAGTTTCTTCTCCTTGAGTAGAGTTATGGGCCATGTTGGGATACCTGTTCCCTGGCAGTCCACTAAAGAGAAATTCCAGGAAACCAGGGCCAGCATCTTTTCTTCATTTTCACCTCCCATTACAATGGGCCAAAGGAGAAGCCTTTGTGGCAGCCAGGTGCCGGCAAATCTACACTAGCTGAGTGATGGAGCACGGGCAAACGGCATTTTCTATGGAAGATTATTTCCTGGGAAAAACCATATTACTGATGCCCACAACTGCACTGGATGCCTTTCTTAGGTATCCCTATGCTGCCTTTAACATTCTGGAGCTGTAGCCACATTTAAAAACAGAAACTGATTTTAGTGATTCTTGCCATCTGTTTTGTATCTTTGGTAGTGTTTATTTTTTCAACTGATTAAGTTGGTACAAAAGTAATTGCGGTTTAAAAGGTTAAAAATAATTGCAAAAACTGCAACTAGGGGCCCGCCCGCCCGGTGGCTTAGGCTGTTGGAGCTCCGTGCTCCTAATGCTGAAGGCTGCTGGTTCGATTCCCACATGGGCCAGTGAGCTCTCAACCATAAGGTTGCTGGTTCAACTCCTCAAGTCCCGCAAGGGATGGTGGGCTCTGCCCCCTGCAACTAAGATTGAACACAGCACCTTGAGCTGAGCTGCCACTGAGCTCCTGGATGGCTCAGTTGGTTGGAGCGCATCCTCTAACAAGGGCAACTGGACCTGGAGCTGAGCTGCACCCTCCACAGCTACGATTGAAAGGACAACTTGACTTGGAAAAAGTCCTGGAAGTACACACTGTTACCCAATAAAGTCCTGTTCCCCTTCCCCAATAAAAAAAAAAAAAAAAGAAAGAAAATTAGCAAACAAGCAAACAAATGAAAAACTGCAACTAGTTTTGCACCAACCTAATATTTCGATCCCAGAGTTCAGCTGCTTGGGGCTTTTTGTTTTAAAGATACAAATCATGGCAATTCATTCCTGGAGTCATTTACAGACTCATGGATCATGTGAGTTGTCAAGTTAGTATGTTTCATTAATATCACAATGCAAACTAATTGCTGTGCACTCAACCTCAATGAACCTGGAGTTCTTCATCTATAAAACAGGGAAAATAGGCAAAGCATTTTTTTTTTTAGGCCATAAGTACTCTACAAAAATACTAAGTAATTCTTACCAATGCTCATTCTCAGGGAGTTTGATTTTATGTCTAATCTCCAGCTAATACCTCCTACCTCAGGGGTAACCCATTTTTCTGTTGGTTTGAAATCAGAGCAAAGCTGGGTTATATCCTTTCCACAGCATCATTTTAACTCTTGGCTCCTAAAGCCCCAAATGTGGACCTCTTTTTCATGTCTAACTGTAATCTTCCATTGTTTGAGTGTGATACAGAGACCCTCCATTGCATTGTTACTTTTTATTTTATCTTCTCTTATTCTCCACTTTAACTTTTTTATTTGGTAAAATCAGATCTTCATGTTGAGTTTCTGTATTTGCCAAAGAAACTTTCATTTTGGTACATTTACCAAAATAATATTCCATGAATCAAAACAGTAAAATATCTTTCAAGCAGAGATTCCTAAATAGGAACTGATTTCTCATTTCTTTGGAGAAACCATTTTTTGAGAGTATAATACAAGTTACTTTTTCATCCTGGTATTAGGCCGACCATGCAGGACCTAGAGGTCATCGTGAGGAGTTTGGATTGTAGTCTGAGAGCAATGAGAAGATATTAAAAGGTTTTAAGCAGAGAATGACTGAGTTGATCTGATTTATATTTTGGGGGGGAAAATCGGTCTCCCTGATATTTGAAGAATGGGTTATAAGTGTCTGGAGTGGAAGCAGAGAAAGCAGTAGTTCAGGTGATGTGATGATGGTTCTTAAACCAGAGTGGAGCAATACAGGTAGAAAATATGGGGATGGATTTGAGATCTGTCTTGTAGGTAGAGTATAGGACTCGTGTGATATAATTGATATGTCTGGGATGTTAGAAAATGGTGTAATGGGGTACATAAATGATCTATAGCATAAAAATTAAACACCAAACTTCAGTGCTATACAACAGAGTCTGGGGTGGTTGGCTAGGTAGATCTGCTGCTATGGGTTGGACTTGCTCTTATAACTGGACTTTGTCTGGCTGTCAGCTAATCTAGGTCTCAGCTTGAATGAGTCAGGTAACTTGGCTTTATTAGACATGTCTGCTGTCCAGTAGGGTAACCTGGGCATAGTCTCCTCACAATGGCAGAAATGAAAGGGACCAAATAGAAACATGAAAAGCTGCTTAAGGCCTGGGCTTAGAACTGATACACTGCTACTTCCACAACCTTCTATTAGCAAAATAAGTCAGAAGTCCAGTCCATATTTCAAGGGGTGTGAAAATAGACTCTGCCATTTTAGTCTTTAGTGAGAACTACACTGTCATATGGCAAAAGTCATGCATACAGAGAAGGCTGAAGAACTGGGGCCATTTTTGCACCATGGTACATAGAAGAACCAAATAGAATTTTTAGGTTTTTGCATGAGTAACTGAATTGAGTGTCATACAGTTTTTAAGACTAGGGGAGGAATGGTTGAATAGAAATGGGTATACGAGTATCAAGAGTTCACAATTAAATCTGAGCTGCTGTAAGATGTTCATCTTCTCTATGAGTCTTACTTCTCCATCCTTCCATCCTTCTACCCTCCTGTAACACCCCTGATCCTCCTTACCCTGAAGCAATGTGCTCAGTGGAGGAGGTGGGATTCAAACCAAAGCGGTCTGATGCCAGAGTCTGCATTCTTACAAATATGAATTCCATCCACATATGGAACTTCTGGTAAATATTATTTTCTCTATTTCAGTACATGCCCAAGGATATTTTAGTGCTCTTTGTAGACATATGCTCCGGGAAGCTTCCCAGCTGACTCTTGCTCCTAATTTGTGTCTTCAACCATTCCCCAACCATAATGTCAAAGTGACTCCTCTTCAAGGAAAATCAGACCATGTCCCTTGTATTCTAAGAATCTTTCAAGCGGTCTGCATTGCTTACTGGATAAAGCAGAAGCACTTTGGCACAGCTGTAAGAGCCTCTCCACCCTGCCCCTGCTTATTTCTGTGTCATCATCTGCCACACTCCCCTTTCATTCGTACTCCAGCAGTACCCAGCTGTTCACAGCTTCTCATTGCTTGGGTACCGTTTCATGCTTCCCTTTCTCCACACCATCTAGCTCCTTTGCTTGAACTCCCTTCCTTTCCTCATCCATCTGGTAATGCCCAGTTTTCATCACACCCCTCATAGAGCATCACCTTCCTGTGATGCCTCAGACGGGATGCTCTCTTCTGGACTGTTCTTGAAACTTATATGTACGTCTATTGTTGTCTATATCACAGTATGTTGTTTCAGTTGCTAGCATGTCTGTCTTCCACTTTAGATTGTGAGCTTATTGCTAATTGTAGATAGATAGAATTAAATCACCCTAGCACAATGGCATTTAGCTAAACCATTCAACAGCTATCAGGATGGAAACTGGCAGCCACCCCAATGGCTCCCCCGGGATGAAAACCAATAGACTTGCAAAAGCTCTGCACTCTGCTTCATCCCCATACTTCACATGGGAGGTAACCCATCCTGCCCCTCGGTCTCCCCACTGCCGCCAGAACTGGCATCATTCATAAATCAGTTATAAATAAATATCTATCTACATCTATCTATCTATCTATCTATCTATCTATCTATCTATCTATCTATCTATCTATCTATCTATCTATCTATCTATCTATCTTCCTATCTATCTATCTATCTATCTATCTATCTATCTATCTATCTATCTATCTATCTATCTTAGACATGGCCCCCTGACTGTGCATACTTTGTCTCTCTCTCTTCTGTTCCGGTGGACATCAGTGTGCTGTCTTGCTCGTGGGTCCTACCCCCTCAATCAGGGAATCCTTGCTTTGCACACACCTGTGTCACTAACAGGCATATAAATTATTTGTGGTCTCTGGCTTGGGTGTGATGTATTTTGACACCTGCTATCTTACAAATGTAGAGCCTGGCAGTAGCCTTGCCATAACACTTATGCATCATATACGTAGTGTATCAGTGCAAGAACTCAATAAAATTGTTCGTTCAACCAAATTAATAGAGGCCACTAGAAGAACTGTCTTATTAACTGAGCACAAGAATAATTCTGAAATTGTATTCGTAGATGAGGGCTTGAGAATTTAGGTTTGTTTTTTTTCTAAAATACTTGAAATAGTTTACTTAAAATCTTGATTATACTCTTAATTAATCGGCTCTTGATTCAAAACCAAAACCGACAAAAAAGCGCAAAAGAGGATTCCGGGCCAGCTCAGTTGGATTAATATGCCTCTGCTAATGAAGGCCTCAGCACACTTTTAAGTTTCAGGTACTGCCGGTTTTACACATTCAAAGGTGAATGGGCAGCTGAAATCTTTGAGAACAGATTTCTTTCCCTCTCTCTCTGGGCCAGAGAACTGGTTTATTAGACAAGAGACCCTCCAATGCGTATTAGGAAGGACTTATCTTCTTAACGCCAGGCACAGGACCTCAGGAAAAGGGCTGTTCTAATAGCAGGAGGAATCCTGGCTGTGCTGATCCAGGTTATGACATTACTAGGTTATTATGGGTCATTCTCAGGCAGTGGGGAATAGGGTTCCTCACATGATAAATTTGTTAATAATAATTAACTGAAGGCCCACACTTCTCTCTATCCCTCTATTTGGGAGAGTGTATTATCGGTGTTTAGGTTTGTTTCCCCACTTAGAGAGTTTCTTGAAGGCAGTACCCCTGTTTGTCGCTACCATATTTTGCCGTGTGTAATGCACACTTTTTCCCCCAAATTTGTGAGGAAAAAATAAGGATGTGCATGCTATATGGGTAGTACTAATTCCGTATCTATATAAATGTTTTAAATTCTTTTATTTATGCTTATGATTAAAAGTGTAACTCTAGAAATCAATACCGATATCTGTATGCAAAATAATCCCCTGGAATACGATAGTCAGCTTTCTTGAATTTACGATGAATTTACAAAGACAAAGAGTTCTTGGCCTTCTATGATGTGTAAATATCGTAAATTTGTTACTGGTATGTACACTTTCTTGTACCTTGTATCTGTTCTTGAATTTTGTAATTATTTGTTACATAAAATTTCTTGTACCATAATATGTTAAAAAATAAATGCTAAAATTCCTTTATAATACAAAAAACAAGTATCTAAAAGGAAACAGATAAAATTTTGAATTAAAAAATTAAAACAAAAGATTTTTTTCTCTGAAAGTTTAAGCCAAAAACGTGGCTCAAAAATGTGTATGCAATATACACGGGAGCGCATTATACACGGCAAAAAACAGCGTATTGCTGAGGCCAGCACTTTGTAAGTAGTTATTAAATATTTTAGGCTATTGTAAATTGTATTGTTTTTTAAAGGTGAACTTCTGTTTGTTGGATGCTAGTGTGTATAAGTAAATTTGATATTTGCATATTGATCTTGTATCTGCAATTTTTCTAAATTCATTTATTAGATCTAGTAGCTTTTTTTTTTAATAGATAGAGCCCATCATATTTTCTACTTAGAAAATCATATTGTTTGTAAATAAAGACAGTTTACTTCTTCCTTTCCAATCTGGATGCCTTTTTTTTTTTTTTGCCTTATTGCACTAGCTAGAACCTCCAATATAATGTTGAATAGAAGTGGCAAGAGAGGACATCCTTGTCTTGTTCCTGACCTTAAGTAGCAAGTACTGAGTCTTTCATCATTAAGTAGGATGTTAGCTGTAGGTTTTTATTAGATGTTCTTTATGAAGTTGAGGAAATTTTTTCACCTATTCAGGGTTTTAAATCAGGAATGGATGCTAGATTTGTCAAATGCTTTTTCCATATCCGTTAAGATGATCATATGGATATATTTTATAGTTTAATATGGTGAATTACACTGCTTGATTTAGAATATTAAACCATCTTTGCATTTCTTGAATAAACCAGAAACATATATTATCATTTCATCAACTTTCAGATTCCATTTATTAGATTGGTGCAAAAGTAATTGCGGTGTTTGCAATTATTTTTAATCTTTTAAACTACCATTACTTTTGCACCAACCTAATACTAAAATTTTAAGAATTTTTGAATCTATGTTTATGTAAGACATTGGTCTATAGTTTTTTTTAAAAAAATTGTTGTTGTTATTATTATAATGCTTCTGTGTGGTTTTGACATCAAAGTAATTATGGCTTTAAAGAATGAGTTGGAAATTTTTATCAGTTATTAACTTTTCTGGAAAACTTTGTATATAGATGCTATTATTTCTTCCTTAAATGTGTGGTAGAGTTCACCAGTCAAGTCATTTCAGTGTGGAATTTCCTTTTTGGAAAGGGCTCTAACTACAAATTCTATTTCTTTAACAAACATACAAATCTAGGTTATCTATTTTATCTTTAATATTTGTTAGTTTGTGTCTTTCAAAGAATTTATCCATTTCATTTAAGTTAGTGGATATACTGGTATAAAATTGTTCCTAATAATTCCATATTATTTTTAAAATATCTGTAGAATATATGATTATGTTTTATCTCTCATTCCTGGTATTAGCAATGGTACCTTTTTCCTTTTTTTAACTGATAAGTCTGGCTAGAGGTTTATCAAGTTTATTGATTTTCTCAAAGAACCACTTTTTTATTTTCAACCTATTTGTGTCTTTATGTTTAAACTGCATTTCTTGGAGGCAGAATATTAGTTGGTGTTTTTTCTTTTTTTAAATCAAATCTGACAATATGTGCTTTTTATGTGATTATTGATGTGCTTTTATGTGATTATTGATGTAGTTATTTTTGAGTTTATCATATTATTATTTGTTTTCTGTTCATCTCTTCTGTTCTTTGTTCCCCTTTTCCTCTTTTTTATTCCCTTTTTGGATTATGCAAATCTTTTTGAACCTTTTTTATTTTTATTAATCCCATCTAGCACATTTTTATCTGTATAATTTCTATATTTCTATTTGAGTCTTTTTTAGATTTCCCATATCTCTACTTAACTTTGAACATTTTGGTGTACTTGTCTGCTCATTATGTGCTACATAAGTGTCAGTTCTAGGTCAGTGTCGATTGATTTTTGTCTTAATATTAAATTCTATATTTTTCTGCTTCTTTGCATGCATGGTAATTTTTTATTGGATGCCTGGCATTTAGTGATGGGTTTATTTGTATTTCTTTCATTATTCTTGAGCTTTGTTCTGGAACTCAGTATTACCAGAAACAGTTTGATATTTTTGGGTTTTACTT
The DNA here is from genome assembly GCF_057876585.1 of Rhinolophus sinicus. NCBI lineage: Eukaryota > Metazoa > Chordata > Mammalia > Chiroptera > Rhinolophidae > Rhinolophus > Rhinolophus sinicus. Next base: position 50,198,977 of record NC_142514.1, read on the forward strand.
TTAAGATTTGCTGGTGGGATTGAAGCAGTGTTGTGTAAGGCCAATTTTCCACAATATGGTACCATATTACTATCCAATACTGAGGCAAGATTCTTCTGTGTATTTTACTAAATTCTTCATGAATCATAAGGTTTTCCTTTGGTAGGAGGTTTTGGATAGTGGGAATAGGTACTATTCTCAGCTCTGTGTGGGTAGCTAGCGCGATTACTTCTAATCCATTTAAGTGGTTCTCTTGGCGTTGGGTAATTTCCTCATACAGAAGCACTGACAACTATTTCAGCTGAATACTCAAGGGGGACACTCTGTAGAGCTTTGGAGTTATCTCTCTGCAGATTTTTCCCTTTATAGGACTCCTTCCAATGAACTCTAGTCATTTAGTTCTCCTCAAATTCTCAACTCCATCTCCTTAACTCAGGGAGTCTTCCCAGCTCTATCTAAATTCATTTTCAGGGCATCACAGCCTAGAAACATTTCACAGCATTAAGCTGGTGCAATCAGATGGCTTACCTTGTTTAAGGATCGTTGTTCTTTATTGGCTGATGTCCAGTATCTTGTTATTTTTTAAAATTATTTCAGGCAAGAGAGTAAATCTGGTCATTAGTGCTTAATTTTGGTTGGAAAATGAAGTTCAACAATTGAAAAAATATTTGTTTTGAAATAAATTTCAGAGAACTATCTGAGCTTCATGTAGGACAGCTTGGGGTACTCGTATTGTGCATCATTGGAAGTGGGAAAATGAAATTATGGAGTTTCATAACTGAAAGCATTAGGTGTGATATGGAGGTATTGGAAGTTGAATAATGCAGGGGGCAAGAAACTTAAGAAAATAATTGCTGTTAAAACTTACAAGAAATAAACAGTGTCATACACTATGTAAATGGCAGTAAATAAACAATATCCCTTTCTTCATGAAATTTCATTCCAATGGATAGACAATTTCACCTCTGAAATTACACAACATGTGATAAGTGTTACTGCATAGTTTTAAACTTCTATTGTAGCATCCATTACATGATATAATTGGCAATTTGTCTCTTTCTCTAACATGTTTGCGAGCTTCTCTACATCAGGACTGAGTGTCTTATTTAGTCTTTTATCCCCATTGCGTAGCACAATGCAGAGCACAGAGTGGGCATTAGTGAGTGATATAAATGAATGGATGTACGAAGGAATAAATGGGATAACGTTTTTGTACTATGGTTGACTGTTAAAGGAGTCATTTTGGATAAATGGGTCTTTTGGTTACTTTTAGACCACTGCCTTGACACCTATCAATCAAAACAGCCAACATTTATTCTCAAACCCAACTGAGGGTGGCATGTGAGAATGACAATAGGTTAAGTGCTCCATATATGTGTTCTAAAGCTTAAGTACTAATCTTTTAGGCAACTTCAAGTTTCTTGCCTTCACATTTAAACACACGAGCTGTTGTACACTCTAAATTCAAAGAAATGAAAAGCTAATTGTGGGTCTGCTTTTGAGCATTATTCCTTACTTACTTCACAATATGGAAAAGATAGCTCTGTGATCTTCCAATGTAAAGAAACAAAAAACAAAACAAACAAAAAAGAGTAGTTAATTGTGAACCATGCCCATAGCAGCAGCGTCCTTGTATGTGGACCTAGTGTCTAGAATAATGTCAAGAAATGAGTAAATACATATGTGAATGAACAACACCTCATGCTTCTCAAGGCTAATTCACTATCAGCAAAATGACTCAGAATAGCTGAAAAAGAGAAAGAGATAAACTCATTGCCTAGATAATGTCTATATTTGATGAGGATGTTGTTATTGTGGTTTATGAAAACAATGCCAATTTCCCAAAGGGTTTCTTCTAAAGCGGCCTATTCAACAAAGTAGATATTTTATAACCACAGGGACTTGGGCTACTGCACACATGGGCAAGGAGATTGTTTTTAGGATATCTGTGGAATATAATGCTTTAGCTCAGGCCAAGGTATTCAAGCGGTAATTCAACACCTTGAATTCCAATCAAGTTTGTAAAATGAGATGTCAGATTGAAAACCTCTGTCAGAGTTAAATTGCTTCTCAGAAGGGCCTTCTATGTAATCAGCAGAATAGTACAAGGGCACAAAGGGAAGAGAAGGAGGATAGCCTCACACAAAAGAAAACATGGAACAGTTGTGCATAAGTCATAGAGCTTTAATGATACTTTAGAATTAAACATTTGGCCAAACATTTGATAAGACGTCAAATATAATTAGGTGAAATATCAGAAAAGAATCCATTAAAGAGGTCTAAATAAGACTTGTTGAATTACTTATTTCCAGACTCTATCTTGCATTAAAAAAAAAAAAAAAGGCAGAGAGGATAGAAAAGCAGATTATGAGATTCTAATAGCGTTCCTTGCAAGTTTTGTCAATTAGTTTGCAACTGCTGATAATGGCACAAAATGTGCATTAGAGTTGTGAGAGTCCATGAAACTGCTACAATGTCTTTATTTGGCATCAATTGTAAATGCAGAAATTCACCTTCAGTCAAATTTGTTAATGATTTTTTTCCCCACTGTAAATCCCTCATAATCTTTTATTAGCTAAATTAGCTTTATCTACCCAGGTTTTGTGCAGTTGACACAATTAGCCAAAGAATCTTGGTCTTAAAGATCACTTTAATCTGCAATGTTCATACTTTTTAAAAAAAATTTTATTGGGGAAAAGTGTGTTTCTCCAGGGCCCATCAGCTCCAAGTCATTGTCCTTCATTCTGTCGTGGAGGGCACAGCTCAGCTCCAACTCCAGTCACCAGTTTCAATCTTAGTTGCATGGGGCACAGCCCACCATCCCATGCAGGAATTGAACCCGCAACCTTATTGTTGAGAGCTTGCATTCTAATCAACTGAGCCATCCGGCAGCCCCTCTGGCAGCTCAGCAGCAGCTTGTTATCTTCAATCTAGTTGTGGAGGGCGCAGCTCACTGGCCCATGTGGGAATCAAACTGGCAACACTGTTGTTCAGAAGTCATGCTGTACCCAACTGAGCCATCTGGCCACCCTGCAATGTCCATACTTTTGAATGGACGCTTTCATTTTTTTTGTCTGAATCATCTACTGTTGTGTCAAATTTCTATTTTATTCTTTGCATTAGGACAAGTTTTTGAGCGCCTAATGTATTATTTTTTGCATTCATTAATTAGAGATGTTTTATTTAATTAGGGATTCCTTTTAACAACTGGATTTAGAAAGGTTCCAACTGCACTGAAATTGCATTTTAACTGTTACACTCAAAAGATCTGTCTTATATTTATTAGGATAAAGTTCAAGTTCTTGAATATGACTCAGGTACATTTTTATGATGTACTTTCTTCCAAATTGTATCTTCTGTAACTCCCTGCTTCAAATACTTAGTGCAGAAATCTTGATTTGCTTCTATTACCCACCCCTTGAGAACACATCTACTGTTTCTCAGCCCTGTGATTTGCCCCTGTCTACAAGGCCCTACTCTCCCAATACTCCTTCCATACATCCCTGTACTCTGTCTAGCAAAATACTCAGCTAGGGTATCATCTTACCTGAGAAATGGTACCCCTTCCATTTACTCCCCCAAAGATCCTATGCTTATCTCTACCACGGACCTCATCGCACTATATTAGAAAGATATGTTTATGTGCTGGCTGTCTTGCTCCATTAGTCAAAAGCTCCCTGAGAGTAGGGAGTGTGCCATTCACTTTTTTAGCATGGTAGAGGGCACAGTAAGGGCTTAAGAAATGTCAAATGCATAAGAGAGTGTCACTGAAATTATTTATCTATGAGCTAATTATGAGAGGAAGGAAGAAAGAAGGTGAAGTTAAAAAAGTTTTTATCTTGAGGTGTTAAGAAAGTTTGGTAAGGAACAGATTTCTTTGCTAAGCCTGGAGAAGGAACAGCAGACGGGGAAGATGACATGAGCTCTACATGACTCACAGGCAGTGATGATAATAAGAGCCGAAGGCACTGAAGCTTCAGGGCTGCTCCTCTCGGTTGGGGTGCTTTTGATGTGTGCCTGCTTTGATCCCTGCTGTGTAGCTATGGCCCAGGATGTTCTAGAATGAAGAAAAACTACTTACTCTTTCCTGTTTCCCAGATTCAGGGTGTATAATAGAAGAAACACTTGGGGAGGGAGCTGTTATTTTCTGGTGGCAAAATAAAATTATTTCCCAAAGGTAAATATTCTCTCCAACATGGCTGAGAGCTAAAGCAGAATAGAGGAGGCACAGAGAGGACATTGCAGTGTGCAGGAAGCTTCAGAAAAGCAGAATGCAACATAAAAGCAGAGACAAGATAAAATAGAAAAATGCAGAAGGGCAGCCAGCATATGGGTGAGGTCAGTGAAGCTGCATTCGTAATGGCAGCAGTGAGACACTGGGCCATATGTGGGGGGATTTTGTCAGCCTCTTGGACAGCATATGGGAACATAGGTAGTGACATTTCAAGCACCCTAAGGAAAAGGACAACACTATTGACAGATCACGACTGGGAAAAGGAGATAAACAGAAATACATTGTCACCGCTCCCTTTACAGGAGGCCAAGTGTAACTCCCATTTGTGTAGTTTATTTTTAGAAGCATAAATTCATGAATTTTGTCCAACTCAAATCATCCTTATTAAATTTATCCAAGATGTGGATTCAGCTCCTCTCAAAAACTGCTTTTTGAAATAGAGATTCCATATCAGGAATTTTCCAAATTTGTATAATAGTCAGATGCTGTTAACTATCTCAGACTAACCTATATTAATGTACTTCTATTTAAATCTTACCACGTCAGTAGAGAGAGGCGATAGTATAAACTCTCAAAAGAAGGGACCGAGTGGAACAAGCTTTGGAGAGTTATTGTTAGAAGGAAAATAAAAAACTATGATGCCACACGTATGAAACAGTTTAAGGGAGAAATAGCTGGGGCTGTACTAAGCAAATATGTGATGGACTTGATTCAAAAAGGAAGCACTTTCTAAGATATGCTGTATTTTCAGATTAATTGTCCCAGCCTTCATATCTTGGTATTTGATGGGGTATCTGAGTATAAATGGAGGTCAAAGTCACTACAGTTCTCCTGCAAAGGCCTAAATCTCATGATTTAACACACCAGAAGGCGAGATGTTGTTATATTCTCCCCTAGAATAGTTCTTGCACATCATGAATATTCAAAAAATAGTTGATAGGATGAACATAAGTGGAGAGAAGCTGAGGCATTAAATCTATCAAATTTGTGCTTGTGAGTGGAGATAACTGAGATGAAAATCATGATTTTCCAAAGACCTGTAAGCCTCTGAGGCTTAGGTTTTTGTGATTTAGTCTTAGGAAAAAATTATTATTAATAGTTACATTTTTATTGACTTCCATTAAGTTCCATGTACCAGATATTGAGCTAGACAATTTAGATACACTGTTTCTAGTTCTCAGGTGGCTTTCCAAGGTACACGGTGTTATCCCTGTTTTATAGATGGGAAAATAGGCTGTGAAAGGTTAAGTAACTTTTCCAAAGTTACACAGTAAGTGGCAGAGTAGTAATTCAAACCCAGATCTGACTGCTAAATCAAATCTGTTTTACTCCTACCACTCTATCTCCAATAATGTACATATTTTGAAAAATTTCATTCTTTGTAATAAACGTGCATGTTCATGAGACTAACTCTGGAAAATGGAGAAATGTATAGGGGAAAAAGTCAGTCATGATACTTCCACTGTTTTGAAAACATACAGCAATACAACTTATTCTCATTATTCACAGTGGTGTTCTAAAAAAAAAAAAATCACCACAAGGAGAGACGAAATATTGCCATTTGCGACAACATGGATGGATCTGGAGATTATTATGCAAAGTGACTGTCACATGGGGCGGCCTGCGGGGGTCTCAGCTCCTGCTCCCCACACAAGAACATAGGATATGGTGAGGCCAAAAAGGAACACCCACGGAGCCATAGGTAGGGGAGTCATACCACTATATTCTCACTGGAGCCTGGATTCACACGACGTGCGACCTGGTGTCTGCTTTTCTGCCAACCGACCTACTTGACTCTCCTAGACTCCCCTACCCAGCGCAGCCGCGGCAGTTATATTAGTGGCCAGGGGCTCAAGGGTTACAGCTGACAGCCAACTAGCCACAGCTGACAGCCATCTACTACCTGATCCAGCACCTTTCCACGTGAGGCCTAGAGCCTGGAAACTGCTGTTTGGGGCTCTGTCCCCACACTCCTCCCCTACAGGGTCTCGCCTCACAATCTACGCAACAAGTGTCCTCCATGGCGGTCCCTGTGCCATATTAGCCTATCTGCACTTACGGACGAAAAGAAACAGTAGTTTTAGTAACCAACAATGGCAAATTCCTTCCATCTGGGAGGATACAGGCTAGCTTTTTGTCCTGGGAAAGGAGGGTCGCTACCACTGGCACCTTTCCCGGTTTGTGGTACCAGAACTTTATGGCAGTGCTTGGGATCTCTTGCATAGTTTCAATATGTAACAGAAGAGGGGACCCCATAATAGGCCATAGTGAGAGCACATAGGTTCCCCGCAAAATCATCCCGGTATCGGGACCTCCGTATACTACAGTTACTTGCGGTGGCCACTCAGCCACCACCTCTGGCGTCACTTGCAAATCATGAGTCAAACTGGCCCCCCATGGGGCTATCAGGCCCAACCACCGACAGTGGGGGCTTTTGACCTGCCAGGGCCCAGTCCATTGCTGTCGTTCCCCTGCTTTCAAGCATGTGGGTGCTGGCAGCAAAATGTTCCCATTTCTGCCGTAGCCTGGCTTTAACAGAGTCTCACTGGTGGTAACTTGTAATTGAATGGGAGCGGCCGTTCGATGTAGCAGAGCTTCTACTGGTGCAGGCCCTCTCTTCTGTGGTCTCTCATTCAGGACTCTCAGTATGTCCCATAGACACTAGGCCCAGTCATGCATCGTGGGAGGGTGTTTTGACACCCGGAGACCTTGCTTCAAAAGGCCATTATAGCGTTCAATCATGCCAGCTGCTTGTGGGTTATACGGAGAATGAAACAGCCATTGCATGTCCATCCTGGCAGCCCAGCACTACACTTTCTTGCCCCGTAAAATGGGCACCCCTGTCACTTTCAATGACTTGGGGGTGACCATAAAGGGCGCACAGCCATGTAAGAGCGACCACTGTATGCCGCTGATCCGCAGCCGGACACGGCCAAGCAAACATCAATCCCGTAGCAGTGTCCACTGCTGTAAACGCGTATATTGCATTGCGGGCCTTGGGCAGGGGTCCAATGTAATCCACTTGCCAGCGAGTGAGGGCCACCCTCCCTCACATAATCTGTTGTGTCTCCCAGGGGAGCCTCCGCCTTTGGGGGTTCTGGGCACAGACGGCACAGTCATAGCAGGCATCTGCTATCTCCTGTCATTTCAAAGGCAGACCCCAGCATCCGCTCACCTGCCACATGGTTCGGCTTCCAGCGTGCTGGAATTTCCTATGCAGCCAATGGGCCACATCAGTGGCAGGAGCCCGTTCTAACCATCGGACCCGTGCTAGGGCCTCTACTTCATCATTACCTGGGGACACTAAGGGGGAGTGACTGTTACATGCATTAGGGTCGCCTCCTTTATGCATTAGGGTCACCTCCTTTATCTGCCCTAGGTCCCAGAGGTCCTGCCACATGGCTTTACCCCACAGTGGACGGTGTCCCACCAACCAGTTTTGGTGTTTCCATGTAGGCAGCCACAACGTTAGGCCCTGGAACACCGCCCAGCTGTCAGTGCAAATAACTAGGGGCCCAGGCTCGTGGCTGATTACCATCCACACAGCCCGTAACTCAGCCCACTGTCTACTCTGGCCCGTCCCAGTATCAAACCAAATGGTGTCTGTTTTGGGCTGCACACCAATAGCCGTCCAAACAGCTGTAGCCCCTTGGCTAGAACCATCGGTAAACCAGGCATCCTTAGGTGCTGGGGGCTGTCCTTCTTTGTAGGGCGAGGGCTCCAAGTCCTCCCCTCTAGGCAGAGTGCTTGGCTCAGCCTGGGCTATAAGCTCCACAGGCCCCAGGACCTATTGTAGCTCTGTGCTCAAAGGGCTTGAACTAAGGGTGCTACGTTGCTCCAAGTAGGCACCCCACTTGGCGAGGGTGGTGGTCTGTGCCACCCCCGCTTTGGGTCCCTGGGTCCACGTACGGACCCACCCCTAGACGGGATATGTTGTTCGAATTAACATCCGTGCCGTTCCTATGATGGGTTCTGTGGCCACTAGGGCTGCGTACACAGCAGCCAGCTGTTTCTCTATGAGAGAGTAGCTGACCTCCGCTCCTTTCCACAATTGGGACCAAAATCCCACTGGCAACCGGAGACGCTCCTGCCGTTGCCAGAGGCCCCATCCGTACCCCTCTTGGGTTACGTGAACATCAAGTTCAAATGGGCAGCCAGGGTCCACTACTTGCACAGCCTGTGCCTGCTGCACTGCCCGTTTTGTGGCAACAAAGACTTGCTCTATAGCCTTTGTCCAATCCCATAAGGCCCCCTTTTTTTATCATATTGTACAAGGGCCTTGCCAATTGTGCTAAATGGGGTACAAACGCCTGCCAATATCCTAGCAGACCCAAATACGTCTGCAGTTGGGAGACCTTGGTCTGCCGGGGAAAGGCTTGTATCTTGTCAGTAATCGCCTCAGGTATGACCTTTGTCTTACCCGACCACACAACACCCAAAAACTTGATGGATAAGCCAGGGCCTTGGACCTTTTCCTCATTCACCGCCCAGCTGCGTGACTTCAGGTGGCGGAGAAGAGAGGGAGCTGCTTGCTCTAAATCAGAAAGAGAATCTGATGTTAATAAAATATCATCAACATAATGAAACAAGGCCACAGAAGATGGGTGATCCCCCTGTGCCAAATCCTGGGCTACGAGCCCATGGCAGATAGTGGGGCTGTGCAAGTATCCTTGCGGAAGGACTTGAAAAGTCCACTGCCGCCCATCCCAAGTAAAAGCAAACTGCTCTTGACACTCGGGTGCAATGTCAATGGAGAAAAAAGCATTGGCCAAGTCCACTACATAGTGATATGTCCCCAGGCGGACAGTCAGACGATCCATTAAATTATGTATTGAAGACACTGCAGCGTGCAAGGGTGGCGTAACCTTATTTAACTCCCTTTAGTCCACAGTCATTCGCCAGGTCCCATCTGGCTTCTTGACAGGCCGTACTGAAGAGTTAAATGGACTGCGTGTTGGCCTCACAATATGTGCCTTCTCCAATTCCAATATTGTACGACCAATCTCCTCCTGTCCTCCTGGCAGGCGGTACTGTCGCACTGTAACCACACGCCAGGGCTGTGGCAACACTTGAGGAGGGTGGTGAGCATGCCCGCGTGTCACCGCTTTCACCACCCGGATCCGGAGACGGAACTCTCCTACCAACATCTGTAAGCTGAGGCCATGTAGCACATCCACCCCTAGAATATACTCCAGAATGGGGAAGACATGCACCTTGTAGGTATGAGGGGGAAGCCTTCCTAAACCCAGTGGTAAGGAAACAGCTTTTACAGTCATAGTTTTTCCCCCATAGCTATCAATGCAGATTGCTGGTCTGGGGAACAGTTCTGGGTTCCCATAAACGAGACTGCAGTCGGCGCCAGTGTCAACTAGGGCCAAAACCCTCTGCACATTAGCAGGGGACCAATGTATGGACAGTTCCACGTGGGGCCTCCGGTCCCTGCTCATCCCCTCTGACCGGGTACCTTGGCCCCCCTCCCAATCAAGCTGGAAGGAGTCGGCCTCAAGTGGCTGCATGAAGTCCTGGAGGGACACGAGTCGCGCTTTCCCAGACTTATCCTTTAGGCTTCTCCGGAATTGCTGTTCCCAGATGCAACTGTTTCCAAAGTTCCAGCAGGAGTGCATTGGGTCGTTGGTCTGTTTTCTTCGTATCGACCCCTGCTGCCACGAGATCACGCCACGTCTGTGCGCATGTTACTCTCTGAGGCCCGCGACCTCACCCCTTTACTTTTGATTTGGGCTTCCAGGTCTCAACTGCGCGGACCTCCTGTCTTAACTTCCTTCGCCTCCGGCTTTCAACATCCCCTAGGGTGGCCATGGCAGTTGTAACTTCATGGATCCACCGCCCCACATAGGGTGTAAGAATAGCAACCAAGGATCCAAAGGCACTCGCAGGTGCAGTATCCAAAACCAGATCTCTCACGCTGGCTGTAAAAAGCTCGTCATCCAGCCCCTGCATATTAGGGTTGAAAATAGCATGTCTCATACCCATTTCACGGATGATTTGTGTAAGTTTCGTATATGACTGCCATTGACTCACAGTGTCTGGCAGCTCGCCCGCCTGTCCCCATATGGTGCGTACCGCAGCAGTGAGCCACTCCATTAGAGAATGGTTGCCCTAGTTGTGGGCCAACCTATGGCAGTTCTGTAACCTTTGTCACAGGGATGGATGCACTGTCATGAAGGCTAGCTTTTCCATCTCGCCTGGGGAGCAGAGAATGTTGTCTGCTCCCTCATCCCATAAACGTAGTAGCCAAGCTGAGACTGGCTCTCCAGGGCGCTGTCTGTACCGCCTCCCCAGCTCCTGCAACTCAGTGGGAGTGTAAGGGGTGTAGGTTGTGAACTCGGTCACAGCTGGGTTGCTGGCAGCAAGGCTCCCGGGGCCCAAAGGTTGCTCACATTTTCCCCTTTGCTTCAAGATGGGCCGGGCTTAGGGGTTGGGAGCTACATTGTCTCCACTCGCTTCCTCCGCCTCTGCCTCAGAGTCTCCACTCTGGGGCCCCTCTTCTAACAGGCGGACCCGAGCTTCCAGCGCTTCCAACTGGGACACCTGGTCCAGCACCTGGGCCATTTCATTAAGCACACTTTCCATGTTGAGACTCAAGGCCATGAGGAACATCCAGCCCACGCGGCCGGCTGTAGCCTTCTCCTCCTCCAGCAACCGCTTAGCCAGAGCCTGCAGGGCCCTCTCCACGCTGGCCAAGAGCCATCCATCTCCTCCCACCCCTCCTTGGGGGTCCAACTCCTGGGAACAGTGGCCACTGGACACCACACACTGTGTGGGGGCCACACGTCCTCCTGCCCAGAGTCAGACTCCATTCCTACCTGGTCGGAATCCTGCTCTCCATGCCAGGTGTCTGAGTGGGTGGTGGCCTCAGTGTATAATGTCCATAATCCTCGGAGCCTACAGCAGAAGCAGGTCAACAAAAGGAGAACAACACCTTCCATGGCCAAGAGGGCGGTGTGCCATCTGGAGGCTCGAGTCTCCCAGGCAGACCGTGCCTCCTGCTCCCGGTGTCGCTCCTCGCGGGCCTCCTGAAGCTGAACTTTTGTACGCATAAACTGCTCCACCATCCTTTGGTGAGTTTCGGCTGGCACTATACCCTGCTCGCTGTGCCATTTGTCACGCGGGGTGGCCAGAAGCCCCGCTCCGCACATAAGAATGCGGGATACAGTGAGGCCAAAAAGGAACACCCATGGAGCCACAGGTAGGGGAGTCATACCACTATAGTCTCACTAGAGGCTGGATTCACACGACGTGCGACCTGCTATCCACTTTTCTGCCAACCAACCAACTCGACTCTCCTCGACTCCCCTCCCCAACGCAGCCGCGGCAGTTATATTAGTGGCCAACGGCTCAAGGGTTACAGCTGATGGCCAACTAGCCACAACTGATGGCCATCCAATCACAGTTGATGGCCATTTACTACCTGAGCCAGCACCTGTCTACGTGAGGCCGAGAGCCTGGAAACTGCTCTCTGGGGCTCTGTCCCCACAGCGCCGTAAGTCAGATAGAAAAATTCGAGAACCATATGATTTCACTGATATTTGGGATACAAAATTAAAAACAACAGAGGAACAAGACAAACAAATAGACAAAAACTCATAGACATAGACAATAGTTTAATGGTTACCAAAGTGTAAGGGGGTGAGGGGGATTATAGATGAGGTAAACAGGATCAAATATACGGCAATGGAAGCAGAACTGACTCTGGGTGGTAAACACACAACATGATATATAGACGATATATTACAGAATTGTACACTTGAAAGCCTATGTAACTTTACTAACCATTGTCAATTCAATGAAATTTAATGAAAAAGAAGGATGGCCAAAAAAAAAAAAAAAAAAAAATCGCCACAGATGCTGACATAGCAAATACTGAAACTTTACTCCTAGGGGAATTATAGGGTTAGATTCCTTTCACCCATTGGTCACACTATTTTCATCATCCAATCAATCTATAACCTTGTCTTATGTGGTTCTGTTTAAAGACATATTATTTAATATATATTGTTGATTCCTTAACACTTAATTCACAGCCAACAGCACTGTAACTCACAGCTTAATGAAGCTTACCTAACATACGCATTTGCTCCCTAAGACACATCACAACCTTGTCATGTTTAGGAACAAAAAGGTAGCACTTCAACACTGTGCTTGGGGTTCATTTAAGCAGTGAAATCACCTATAAAAAGCACAAAAATGAGAAAAACATGGCTCTCCATGGACTGTGAAAGGGCCACTTGTTTACAGTATGAGCGCTGAAACTAGAAGGCAGAGCGTCATCTTGTTCATCCTCAACCAGAAACATACATGTCAAGTGATTCAAATATTATGTCACTCTGGCCATGGAAGTGACCATAAAAGTGCTGCAAGGTTTTGTTTGAGGGCTGCAAATAACTTTTTGTCAGTAGACGAGTTCATAAATATGGAATTGTGAATAATGAGGATCAACTGTATTTTCTTCTTTGGATCAAAATACTTAATTGGTTTTGTGAAAATCATAGATTGGAGAAGAGGGCTTTTCCGAAACATTTGCAACGCTTTCTCACTTGGAGACTTTGGTGCCTCAAACCTGACATAGATCCAGCCAGCCAACCAGTCATTTATTCTACTTCACATCTCTTGAATACCTCCTACCGTGTTTCCCCGAAAATAAGACCTACCCCGAAAATAAACCCCAGTTAAGATCGTCAGTCAGACGGTCGCATTTAGTACGTTATGATAATGTTCCAGAAGAAGATGACATGACTGTATTTGAATAAATATAGATTGTTGCACATGAAAAAATACATCCTCTGAAAATACACCCTAATGTGTCTTTTGGAGCAAAAATTAATATAAGACCCGGTCTTATTTTGGGGGAAATATGGTAACTATTTGCTAGGCACTGTGATAGGTATTGGAGACAATAAAAACGAACGAGGTAGTACCTAGCCTCCAGAGCTCATGGTTTAATAAAAGAGACTGACATATAAACAAATTGTTTTAACAAAATGTGGTTAAGTTCAGTAGCGGACATACGCAGAGTCTTTGGGAGCCCACGAAGAAAACTACTTAGGAGGGAATGCCTTAGCTGAGTACTAAGGAAATAGTCTAATACCATCAGGTGAAGGATGGAAGGGATTGGTGACTGTTACTGTGAATAATACATGGTAGCATAGTAGATGTTAACAAAGGCTAATTAATTTGATTCAGAAGTCTTTGGGAATAAGAAGTAAAATGATTACCAATTATTCTAGCCTGTATCTTCCAGATAACACAGATTTTACTGTATTTCTTCCAGCTCAACATGGACTTTATGGGTCAACATAATATAATTCATGCCTACAACGTGTTTTAAATGTTTTGTTAGATATGTAAAGGATGTTGTCTTGGTGTAATGTTTGTCAAGGTAACTACACCTGTGTCAGCTTTCCACATGGATGACAAGCTCTCAGGATGGCAAAGACTTTTCTGAGTTCTTTGTATAAAAGTCTGCAAATAGAAATCATTGTCTACTATATAATCGCAGAGCTAGTAGTTAAATAATATGTCTAGCTCAGCTTCTGCTTCCTGAGAGGAGAGGTCTTAGTCAGTTTATTCTATTCTTGTCAATTTTCAGAAAAATTGTATGCAGGGTTCCTCAGAGTATGTAGATATCATGATTTCAGAGACAGTTTATCCAAAATCTGAATTGCTCAGTTAAACCTTTTCCTTTCTGTATTGTTTTATTTAGAAGCAAAGATTTTTTTGAGCAGGGAGGATGGGGAGAAGAGAGAATTATTCATTTTTTTTTAACATAAGGATAATCTTATATATTTTCCTTTTCTAGATGTTTATTTATTAGTGTTTTCATTTGAAGAAAGTAATGTTGTACATGATAGAAGTTAAAACAGCTCCAAGGACATACACGTTAAAAAAATAACATTCATTCATAGCCCCCAAATAGAGCAATCACTGTTTATCAATTTCTTGCAAATATCTTGCAGAAATGTTCTATGCAGTTATCACATATATAACTAGGTTTATATTTTGAAAGTCATCAAAATGAAGAGATATAGGACAGGATGGATAATAAGTATCCTAGGAAGACAGTTCCTTCTAACTCCATTTTCTCCTAAAAGGTAATGATATGTTTCATAACTCTTACAATCACTGGGTGCAAAGGCAATAAATGGCCTTGAATTTTTTTTCTTTGTTTTAAGGGAAAAGGAACTATTATTGATTTGGGCCATATTGTATGCACATTCTGCTAACATTTTCTACATGTCATCTAATTTGATGTCATAAACAATAACCCCATTGTATCAATAAAGAAACTGCATCTCAGAGAGGTTAAGTAAAATTTTTAATTCCACGCAACTGATGATGGAGACACAGTTAGAACCCAGTTCTGCATGTTTCCAATATCCATGCTCATTTCATACATATTCTAGGTCCTATTCATTATGTTTCATATTTTTATTTTAAGTGTACATATGGCAGTTGATATTATTAGCTCACTCAGTGGTTTACAAATCCCTAGTGGGTAACTGTACCTGTGAATTCACCCTTCTTAAATTTGTGATTAAAATCACTTTGTACTTGACATTATAAAGCCACGAATATTCAGTAGTGTCAAATCCCTTTTAAGAAGAGACCCCCAGAAACTAAAGAGAGTTGCATTAGAGGAGGCCTGCAGATGGCACTGCTGCTCAGAAGTCACCCAAATCTAACTTACTGATAGCTTTCTTAAAAAATAAATGCACAGATAAAGAGTTGCTTTAGGAATTATACAGCACTGATTCCAAGTTAAATTCCAACCAACATTTAAGTGATAAGTGATTTTTAAGTCGTGTAGTTCCTTCCATTTTATGGTTTGGTGTTGAAATTCCATTTTCAGTTTAATGAACAATGAGTATAATGCTTTATAGTGTCGCAGCCTGGCAACAGGCAGAATACAAATCTGAGTGGCGGGGTCACAGGAATATCAATGAGGTGGTGGAAGAAAATGAAATGTGGACTTTTTGCTTGAGCATAAAATATTGCCTGACAAATCAGATCACTTAAGTCAGGAGACAGACTGAGCTTGCTAAAATCTAAAGATGGATGTAGTCTTTAGAATTTCCAAGTTATAAACCAGAAAGCTGATGAAAACTCACACATACATAAGTCTGAAACATTGTATGTAGTGAACAAGAATGCAGGTCTTTTCCCTTTATTTGTAGCTTTATTATGATTTTTTTTAAAGAAAAAATATTGCTAATCTCTAACCCTAGCTAGTCACATAAGCTTTAGACGGAGAGACACTTTCTCTTGAGTCATTAAGAGACATACAGCTCTGGAGACAGAATATTCCAAGATTTTAATAGGGTTATATGTGATTGGTAAGATTATAGATGATTTAAACTTTCATTTCCAAATCATCTATAATACATAGACATTACTTTTTAATAAGAGAAATCAATAAACACTAAAGTAAAAAATAATTCAAAACATTGATTCTTGTGCCTTCGCTCTCATATTAACACAAACCTCTTTTTTGTTTGTGTTTGTTTTAATGTTAGGGATCCCCTGTAGTGAATATGAGGTGTTCTGCATGGATCCCCATTCAGTGTCGAGTCATTCATTGCCCCAGCTCCCAGGAATATTGGCTGCATTCCTCTTTAGGAACTGTGCTTGGCTAAAGGGACTTGCTTCACCTAAGGTTACACCTCCTCACCAGAGTCAACCCATAATCAGTGACTGGTTTATAAGAAGTATCAAGGCCCAGCCCCTTCCCTCAATTGGGGACAATTCTGAAGGGCCATCCCAGCTCCAGAGTCCTCTATAGGATCAGCTGAGGCCTCTGTTACAAATGCAGAGCAGTTAAACTTTTTCTTTTGCCCCATCCCAACTTCACCACTTACTTACAAGTATTGTTCCCAAGTGTACTTTCCAGTAATGTCCAATACACAAATATTTGTCTCAATATTATGGGAAACGTGGCAAGACAAAATTAACACAAGTCCTAGGAAGCTGACTAAAATAGAATTTGAAGCTCAACCAATGGCTGCCTTGTAATGAAGGGACTATCAGTGATGGCTGGTCGATTATCTATAGTTCCTGTCAAAACTTTTATTGGTGGCGAACTGGTACCAACTCCCAGCCAAGATATCAAATCTAAATCATTTTTTTTTTTTTGTCTGTATTGCAGTTTCTACAGGGTTACTATAACTTATTTTTGTTCCTCTGTCTAAAATGTGTTTTTCTCTGGATGTATTTAGTATTTTTCTCCTTATCAGTAGTTTTCAGCAACTGGGTTAAATTTGCCTCCGTGAAGTTTTATGTTTCTTTTGCTGAGGGTTACTTGCGCTTCTGTGGTCTTTATTACATTTAGAAAAAATTCAGCCATTATTTTTGGCCAATAATTTTTATGTCTTCCCTTTTTCTTCTCTCATTCCTGGTCTCCTACTGCACCCACATTATTCAATTTCATATTTTCACACTGTTCACTGAGTATTTATTTTTTCAGTTTTGTTTCCTCCATACTTAATTAAGGGTGGTTCCTATTGCTGTTTTCAAGTTTACAGATATTTTCTTCTGCTGTATCTGATTTGCTTTAAATTTCATTCCATGTAGTTTACATTTTGTGTATTTCATTTTTAATCTCTAGAATTTCTATTTACATCTTTTTTACATTTTCCATTTCTATCACTATATTCATGATTTTCTTTATATCTAAGAACATATTTATAATTACTTTGCTAAAATGTCTGTCATTGCTGTTTCTATTGATTTTTCTCCCTGGTTATGGGTTATATTTTTTTCTGTTTCTTTGCCAGTCTGATAATTTTTTATTGGATGCTGAACATTGTGAATCTTACATTGTTGAATGCTGGATTTTTATTGTACTTCTTTAAAGTATTGAAGTTTGTTTTGGCACACAGAAAGCTACTTTAAGATCAATTTGAACACTTTGAGACTTGTTTTTAAAATTTATGAGGGTGACTTCCTAGTAGTTTCTTTCTTTTTTTTTTTTTTTAAGATTTTATTGGGGAAGGGGAACAGGACTTTATTGGGGAACAGTGTGTACTTCCAGGACTTTTTTCCAAGTCAAGTTGTTGTCCTTTCAATCATATTGTGGAGGGCGCAGCTCAGCTCCAGGTCCAGTTGCCGTTGCTAGTTGCAGGGGGCACAGCCCACCATCCCTTGCGGGAGGTCAAACCGGTAACCTTGTGGTTGAGAGGACGCGCTCCAACCAACAACTGAGCCATCCGGGAGGCAGCTCAGCTCAAGGTGCCATGTTCAATCTTAGTTGCAGGGGACAGAGCCCACCATCCCTTGCGGGACTTGAGGAATTGAACTGGCAACCTTGTGGTTGAGAGCCCACTGGGTCATGTGGGAATCGAACCCGCAGCCCTCGGAGTTAGGAGCATGGAGCTCTAACCGCCTGAGCCACGGGGCCGGCCCGACTCCCTAGCAGTTTTAATTCTAGGGCTGATTTGGCTGCACTGCAAAAGCACAACTCTTCTAAACATGCTACCCAATTCCTCAGGTATTTTAAGTTCTCTCCATTCTGGTTGATGGGAACATGACCTATTCCCAGCTCTGTGAGTTCCAGGGATTGTTTGGTTTACTGCTTTCCAGTCTTTCTTTCCTTCGCCTTGCGGATTAATACTCAGCTGACTTCCTTCACCCAGCCCTATGCCAATTAGTACTCAACAAAAACCTCTAGACTGCCCAAAGCAATTGAAAGTACTTTATTTTTGTGAGATCTCCTCTAGTGCTTTAATTCTAAGTAATTTTAATAACTGCTAATACTTATAGAGTGCTTATTCTATACTAGATACTGTGCCAAACCCATCACATGCATTATTCTATTTCATCCTCACACCAATCCTGGAAGAGAGGTATTATTAATAGTCTTTGTCTTACAGATGAGAAGACTAGGACTCAGAGAAGTAACTGGTCTGAGGATACATGGTGAATTGCACAGGATTCAAAACTGACTTCAAAGTTCACATTATTAAAGTGACACACCTTATATTTTGTGGTCTCATCACTAATGCAGATGATTACTATGTTTTTATAATGTTTATATATTTAATATCAATCAATAAATACAAAAACAAAATTGTTACAAAACCCATAATATTTTTATCTTAATATGCAACATCATTCACATTACACACTTTTAAACAGGAAAAGTTGTAAAACAGAAACACAGTGGAAAGAATCCTAATTTAGTCCAATAATTTTACAGCTAAGGTTTCTGGGCAAAAGATAGTTTTCATTTTCTGTTCAAATTTTTAATAAAAATAGTAATTTCAAATGGAACATTGTCATTTTATAGCACAACACTGAGAAATCAGAACAGTCATTGAACAGTGTCTATTATATCCCAGGCATTATGTACATCTTTACACTTGAGGAATGGATATTAAACAATCTTAGAGCAAAATATGGAAGAAAATCTGCTTCAAATTTGTGTTAAGTTAATCATACCTAAATTTGGAGCCCCTTGTACTAAGAGAGGCATTTATACCAGCATTTTCTTCCAATAAAAAAGCCAGTGTGCCACCAGCTTGACATTTACGTTACAAAAGTATTTCAGGCACTGGTTTTCAAAGTTGGCTGGATATTAGAATCACCTAGAAAGTTTGAAAAACTGATGCTTATATACCATCCCTCAAAATTCGGATTTATTTGGTATAAGGTAGGGCTTCAGCATATATTATTTTAAAACTCTCCAGGTGATTCTAATATGCAACAGTTTGAAAAATACTAACTTAGAGAATTGTTCCATAATCAAAGAGGTCAGTCTTCAACTGAAGGAATTCCCATGACTTGATTTCAGGGGGGTGAACTGTTATTTTAATTACTGGTTAGGTATATCTCCCTTGATTAGAAAATAAATACTTTAAGGGAAGAGATTTTGTTTTATTCATCATTGTCTGAACAAATCTGAAATAGTGAAAGGCTCATAGCAGTTGCTAAATAAATATCTTTTGAATGAATACATGATTGCCTTATACTTCTATATATCTCTATCTTCTAGGTTCATGAACATAAGAATGCAAAAGATATTTACTGAAAAAACTAAATGACTGAAGCAGTTAGGATAAATGTTTAAGGTAAACCAAAGTCTTATTATATATATACATATTTCAAAAACACATACATACATAAATAGATCAAAAGTAGAAAAAGATATGAGTGCAACATTTAGCAGTTGAGAGTTAATTCATTGTTTTCAAACTGTCTTCACATTCTTACACTTACCCTGCTTCCCTAAAAATAAGACCTAGCTTGACAATCAGCTCTACTGCGTCTTTTGGAGCAAAACTTAATATATTATATTATATTATATTATATTATATTATATTATATTATATTATATTAATTATTATATTATATGAGACTGGGTCTTAGATTATAGTAAAATAAGACCGAGACTTACACTAATTTTTGCTCCAAAAGACACATCAGAGCTGATTGTCCGGCTAGGTCTTATTTTAGAGGAAACACAGTAGAAACAAAAGTAACTCTAAACAACTAGTTCTTTAAGCTAATATCCATAAACACATGTGCCGATAAGTTTTCTTTTAAAACAGAATTACAACTAAATCTTGCTGAACACATGTCAGTTTTCAAAATTCAAGTACATATAATTTTAGCACACATCATAATAGCTTTTCCATGGTAGCTGTATAAAAAACAAAAGGTTGTTTCTGGTTAAAATATTTGGCATCACCCATTGTTATTTTCTCTCAGTTGGGATCCACTAGTTTCTTAGCAGTCTTAAATTGATAAAAATTATTTTGTTTGGCACATCCTTATATGTATTTTATTTAGAAAAACCTAACTAATAAATAGACTTCGTTTTTAGTAGCTGGATTCTTAGATATGGCTTCATTTACTAAACTTCCACAAGTATTCCATATTTTTTCCTTCAGTTAGTATCTTATACTATGCAACTTTGGTTTTCTTAAAATTAGCATTGGTTGCTTGATTGTAGGTTTGTCACCAAAAAGTGCTGCTTCACTCTCCGTGGTTGGAAATCTTTTCTGATATATCAATGGATATTCCTTCTGAAACTTAAAGACAAGGTGAGGACTTCAGAGTATATTTAACATGATTACCCTAGCTGACGCTAGTGTACAACATTTTAAAAGAATTCAGTGCCTTTCTCAACATATATTACAGAGATGAGTGTCCTTTCAGTTTCTCCTTGTTTCTCCCTGCCTTTTCATATATGAAAGGTACACTGTAAGGTATCTTACATTTCAGTTAATATTAACTTTCTAGGATCTCTTCTCTTGCTAAATATCCTAAATTCCAGACTTTCTTCCTTCCCACTGGTAAAGCCTATGAAGATCACAGGGATCTAGCATATTTCATGTTTCTTTGAGTGTCTCACACCCGGAGGACTTACCAAACTTATGTGGCTACCGGTTTTTGGTATAGAGCTAAAAATTCTAAATGATAATGATGAGTCACTAAAAGTTATGTAACATAATTCAAATTTTATAATTGTTTTCCCAGGCTGATCTAAGCTATAATCATACAAAACACCAGAAGTAAACGCATATACCTGTTATTATTAAAATTTAAGGGTAAAGAGTAAAACCAGGCAGGTGGTCATATGTAGCCTATACATCCAATATTTAAAAATCCAAAATATTTACATGAGAAATTAAATTCCAAGTGTTATGAAATAATAACCAGCAATAGCGTATTGGAAATACTTAGTCAAATAGTCTAAATCAAATATTCTCAATGATTGAGAATTTGCTCATTCTCTTACCTGTTTTAGTTTTTTCCTTTTCTCCTTTAGAGGCAAACTCTTGTTTTTAATAATATTCTCTAAAAGTTCTGCAATTGCAGCTTGAGACGTAGAAACTTTCTGTTCATCAAACTCCTGAGCACTAATCTGCTTACAGTATGAATACGTTGGCAAAGGAGCAATCAGTCCATCTCCAGGATTTTTAATCTGTAGTAAACAAAATAAAACAATCCAAGTCTATTAATTCTGGTCATGTTCCTATTTGGTCAAGTGTTCTTTTGATGGGTTTTAGTACCTATTATTTTGCTACCAAACATTCAACACATTAAG
This sequence comes from Rhinolophus sinicus, assembly GCF_057876585.1. Classification (NCBI taxonomy): domain Eukaryota; kingdom Metazoa; phylum Chordata; class Mammalia; order Chiroptera; family Rhinolophidae; genus Rhinolophus; species Rhinolophus sinicus. Next base: position 50,220,252 of record NC_142514.1, read on the forward strand.
AAGGATCTAAATACCAGCTCCACAACCTATTAGCTTTGTAACTTTCAGCAAGTTCTTTAACTTTTCTTGGTCTGTACAATGTCCCGGGATGACATGAGATAATGTACATGAAGTTCTTAGCATACAGTAAGTATTAAACAAAGGTAGCTATCATCATTACTGTTAACCATGGATTTTATTATTTTAACTACAAAACAGTAACAATAGAAGTGGTACTTGAATTCCTCTTAAAACATGTTATAACACAGAAACAGTTAAAATATTCATCTACTGTTTTTGAGGGGCATGGGAAGAGCCTATACATCTGTTGCTAAGAGAAAGAAATTGTAGGGGTGGTCATAATAATGATAAGTCAGGGCAATATTAGAATGATACATATGGGAAGAAACATGAATATATGTGCTAGGCATCCAAACATTGAAGATAGTAAACATCTGTTGTTTTTGGCTGCTCAGTATTCCTTCCCTCCTTCTTATAACAGTTTCTTCCCTTTGTAACCCCTCTATCCTCATATTTTTTGAAGAACAGATTCTCTTCCCATCTATTTATGGTCCTCTCTCCAACCCACTCACCCTCAACCACCCAGAAGATGTTCATTTAACCTAGATTGGGCCGGTCAGAGTCCATATTAAGAACTTTTCAAAATGGAAGTGTTGGCATAGCTCTTTTTCCCTTTGGGTTGCAAACATTAAATCTGTAACTCAAGAGTTTTAATCAACCATGTTGCCCATCATGGGAAGGGCTGTTTGTCAAATACAGGACCAAACTGGAAATAAGAGATGGAGGGATGGAAACACAGTCCTATTGCTGTTTGAGTCCCCAGAGTCTGTCGATTCCTGACTTTTAGAGGTTATTTATGTGAGCTGATAAAGTGCCTCTTTTTGACTAGGCTAGTTCAAGATGAGTTTGCCACTTGCAACTGACAAATCAGAGAATTTTAAGACTTGTAATACATACATGGCCCCTTTTTAAGTAGTCAAGATGTTTCTCCACTGCAGACTGTAAGTGAGAGGGTACTTGAAGGATTTCCTGATGATGATCCATTAAGAAAGAAACTAATCTTGCAGCGAGGATCTCATCAAGACCCACTTCTTCAGCACAGCACAGAATACACCGAGAGAAAGTGTGTATCATCTAGAAACATATTAAAAACCTGAGCTTTTATATAAATTAAAATTATCAGTAATTTCTAGCATTATGCTGAAGTATTGAGATAAGGTGATAAGCAGACTTCAGTTTAAAAATGAGGACAATAATTTATTATATTAGACAGGTGAGAATGTCTATTATTCTTTGTAAAGTACTTGTTAAGTATTTCTTTACTATAATTCCAAAGGATTATAAAAAGCATAGGTTTTCTTCCATTTTGTCACAATTTTAGCAGAAAATAACATAGGTTCCATTAATAACATATAGCTATGTTGCTTAAAGGCTGCTAGAGAACAACAACTTGTTGCATTAAGTAGATCCTACAAAAACACAGATAAGGAGAATATATAACACATAAACATTAGTGGTTACAAGGTTGGCATCATTTATCTTTTGAAACTCTGGAACATAGTTTTTAATGCTATGTAATTAATACATATATTTTTCAATTTCATCATAAGGGATCTTCAAATTCTGAGATAAATTTTATGTTTCAAAACTCATTTACTCTCATTCATATCCATATGACCTACGAACTGTAAGGAACACACACACACACACACACACACCTCATTCTAGAATAATTAGAATTTCAGAATTCTATTTGAAGTATTTTGCATGTAATATATGATGAGCATACTGAATTGAAATATTTTCGATGTTATTCTTACATGTCAGGCAGGTTTTTCCATCTCCTTCCAAGTTTAGTCCTCAGCTTTTTATTCTTTTTTTCTCAGCTTTGTGGAGCTCATTTACTCTCATAGCTTCAACTACTGTGTTTCCCTGAAAATAAGGCCTAGCTGGACAATCAGCTGTAATGCGTCTTTTGGGCAAAAATTAATATAAGCCCCAGTCTTATTTTACTATAAGACCAGGTATTATATAATATAACATAATACCGGGTCTTACATAATATAAGACCTGGTCTTATATTAATTTTTGCTCCAAAAGACGCATTAGAGCTGATTGTTTGCCTAGGTCTTATTTTCGGGGAAACACGGTACCACCTCTCCAAAAAAGTCTGCCTTCTGCCCTGACCTTTATTCACCAGGCACACATTTCCAACATTCTGTTGGATAAATATCATTTGGATGTCCTATAATATCAAACTCAAAAAGTGTAAAATCAGAATTACCTCCTTTCTACTCATGTTTCTCAAAATAGCTTCCCCTATAAACTTCCCTATGCTTTTCAACAGCGCTACAATTACTCAAGAATAATTTTTTCTCTATATTAGGTCTATCATTGTTAAAGAACTGCCCTTAATAAGTGGAAAAACAGACCGTAGCTCCAGATTCCTTGCTATGAAAACCTCTTGTAAATTGAAGCTGCACTATGAGGAAGAGGAAGTTCATGAGACACACACAGAGGGAGAGGGAGAGGGAGAGAGGGAGAGAGGGAGAGAGGGAGAGAGGGAGAGAGAGAGAGAGAGAGAGAGAGAGAGAGAGAGAGAGAGAGAGAGAGAATAGAGATACTATATATAGTCAAAAGTTCATTTCCAATCAATACTTGCACATAAATGCCTCTACCTTCAGCCTCAAGAGCCTGACAAAGCTTCACTGCAGTTTCTCCCAACTTCGTGTCCACAAGGACGTGCCATCCTAATTCACATAAGTCATCAAACACAACTTTCCCATTACCACAATCTCTGAAACACTTTGACTTACTGGACGTGTTATTTCCCATTAATTCTCTGCTTCAGAGCTATCGTGCCCTTAAGCTTTCAACACTGCCTGCAGCTCCTCTTCCTTCCCCACCAACGAGAACTGGCAAAAGGCAGTAGAATATGGTCTGACAATGAAGTGATACAGGATGAGTGAAGAGCCCGAGTCCTCATACAAGATAAAGATCAAGATGACAGTAGAACAGACTGGGTACAAAGGAGTAATACAACAACATTTTTGCTGCTAGGAAAGCATTTAAGTATCTTTCTAACCCAAGAAACTAAGATTTCAAGACCACACCATCACTCAAGTAGTACATTTAGGTGGTTTGGTTTTCCTTTTATGGTTTATGAACCAGGGATTATTCTTTCTTTAAGAAATCGACGTACCAGTGATCTTGTACCCATTGTATCATGAAGCTGGGGCATATCAACATTTTGACTCATTCGAGAAATCATGCGCATTAACAGCTGAAGCTTCCGACGATTTGGTGGGGGAAGTAACAAACAACATAACTGGAGTGCATCAATGGCAACCCTCTCTAAATGAGGTTGCAGCAGACCTAGAAGGCAAAGTTACCCCCCCGAAAAAAATCATCAATAATACTAGTTGCTTTCATACTACCAGCATACAGTTACCTAAAGGCAAAATAATATTTCAGTATTTCTTTTAACTATTCCTAGAAATTTCCACATTCCTCAAAAGCATGATTAAGATTCTCATTTTCTTTATAACCCATTGGAATATTAACATTCTACACTTCTTACAAAGTAAGTGATTCAGAATAAGTGAAACTGAAGGAAAAGTAAGTGCTTTAGTAAAATAAATCTTGGTTGTGCCATGACAAGAGTCTTTTACAATAAGAAACTTTCCTTTTGGAGGGGGAAAAAACTGATTTAAGAGAAGAAAAAGCCAGGTAAGCAAAACAGTTAGTAAAAAATAAGTTAGTATTACATGCATTGAAAGCATCAAGCTTACTTTGTGTGCCAGTCAACATAGAAGAAGCTGAAGGTAAAGAATTTTCTGAAAGTTCTATTGTACTTTTGCAGAGTCTTTTATTGATTGTGGTACTATACTCTCCGAGTTCGCCTTCCACAGCTGTTTGCACACTTGTGCTGCCTTGTCCAAGATTTGGTTTCATGATAATTTCAGCCACTGGCATATTGATATAACTATTCCTATGCGTACTACTTCTTAAAAGTAAACTCTGAGATCTACAAAGCTGTTTTGACTTGCTTTTCCCATTATATAACTCCTCTTGGTCTTGAACAGTCGAAGTAGAGGTTCTCTTAAAACCAACACAGAGTGGCTTTTGAATACTTTCCTCTGAATGAAGAGTCATTATGGATTCCTGTTTGGTCTTAGACTCTAAAACTTGTTTATTATTTTGTCCTTCTATGTTCAGAACAGACTGATGGCAGACTCTGGAGACCCCTTTACTTGAACTCCCTGGTAAATCTACAATTCCTTCTAAAGAATAGCACCTTGGTTTGATGTTAGAGGCCAGAACATGCACACTACTTAAGCCTGTTAAACTATGACAGCTTCCTCCTAGTATGTCATTAGCACTGGCTCTTCTGTTTTTTAAGTTATTGGCTAGCTGCATTTTCTTATCGGGTTTTTCTTGAAATCCATGATTGCTTCTCTGCGGTCTCTCAGTAGTATCTGGTTCTTCTTTGTTTTTGTCTTTATGAAGCAGACTGAGAAGAAGACACTCAGTTGATTTGAAGGAATTCAAACTGTTTAAGTGAAGGCTTTTTGAAGACTGTGGATCATCTTGGATTTTATGTATCCCACTGGGTCTATTTGAAACTGTGATGTAGCCACAAACAACTACCAGGAAATGAAACAAAAATTAAGATGCAACTGTATGACAGTGGACAAAAATAAAACAAAACAACAGTAAAGTTAAAAAAAATAAAGCATCACTATAGTATATATTGTTAGTATAGTTCAACAAACAGCAGTTGCTTAATTCAGAAGCCACTCAAATAGGACACATGCAACATTCAGGTACAAAGTGCAAGACTGACTAGAGATTTTTCAATTTGTGATATCAGTACATTTAACATTTATTTCAACAATCTAATTAAATGGATTGAGTCAAATACATTAAATAAATATCTGCTTTCTGTCTAGAACTATTAAAAAGCTCTTAATTATAAGATAGCTGTAGTATAATAAAACATATATTTGGTCTTTTGGGTCTCTGGTACCTGGCATAAATCTCCTAAAACCCTTGGAATTTCTTGAGTGGTAAGAGTCTTCTGTTACCCATAATAAGCCTATTTGAGCACATCTGAGTTTATGAAGTGATTTAGGGATGGCCTTGCTTAGAAGGTTAGAATTTTCGGCCAATCTCAGGCCTCCCTGAAGGGGTTAGAGATTTAATTCAGTCACCAATGAATTAATCAATCATGCCTATGTATGGCAATCTCCATTGAAACTCTGAAACAATGAGGTTAAGGGGCTTATAGGCTGGTGAACACACGGATGTGCTTGGGAGGGTGGCTTCCTGGAGGGGGCCTGGAAACTCTGCACAGCCCATCCTTACCCTGTGTGTCTGTTCCATTTGGTTGTTCCTGACTTGGACCCTGTATAATAAACTGGGAATCATTAAGTGAAGCACTTTCCAGAGTCTGTGAGCTGCTGTAGTGAATTATTAAATCTGTGGGAACCCCTGAGTTGGTAGTTAGCTGGGCAGAAGTGTGAGCCTGAGGACCCCATTTGGAGCTGGTACCTGAAGTGAGGGCCATCTGGTGGAACTGAGCCCTTAGTCTGTGCCGTCTGCGCTAACATTGGGTAGTTTGTATCAGAACTGAAGGACTTTGTCTTTAACTTGTGGGGTCTGGGCGAGCTCTGGATAGTTACTGTCAGAAATAAATTGAATTGTTGGAAACCCAATTGGTGTGGCGAATTGATGTTGGAATGATATATCTGAATTAATGGACAACAACACAATAGCAGAGTGTTACCGAGTTTTAAAATAATTTATAGCTTACCATCTTCCTATTTACCTATACTTTTAGATCTCTTAAATTATGGGAAATTTGAAAAGTCTAATAAAATGAATTTAAATAATAAGTAAAAATCCACACATACCCAAAATGTTCACAAATAATTCATAATATTCAAAGGTAAGTAGAGGTTCAGGGAGATCTAGAAAATAATCTGCAATTGTTCTGAATACATCTCGTTCAAATCCAATATAAGTTGGATTATTCATATCATTACTTCTTGGCCCTAAGAGGTAGAAGGCAGGAAAAAAAAAAAAAAAAAGCAAAATATATTTTATTTTAAAAACATACTTATAAAAAGCGTAAAACCTGTATTTCATGAAGGAGCTTTGTTTAATAAATTCTGAAATTCTGTCACATTCCTCATCTTTTCAGCAGAAATCACTGCAAGCAATTACTAGTATTTTGTTTAATATTTATTTATCTGAGAAACTGCATATAAAGTAAAATTTGAAATATAATTTAAAAGCCGTAGGGAAATTTACTTTAATGGAATTTTATCACAATTCATTTTATAAAGCAAAGAATATTTTGATAATGCAAATAATTCTTACTAGTTGTCTTTTGCAAATTTACATTTTTATGAATAAATTTTGCCTGATATGACTCATACCCTTAAGGAGTTATTATCTTTACATTCTGTTTCATTAGCTTAACATTGAAATCACCATGCATACTCATTACTGTATTCCTCGGAAGACCTGATCTCATGTTACAGATGAGGAAACTGAAGCAGAGTAACTTGCTAAAGATGAAAGAGCTCTTGGTGGCAAAACTAGAATTAGAACTTAGAGCAGTGTAAAGTGAGAGCAACACCTTGGACCTTGAGGGCCAACAACATTTAAAGGGTGGCCCATGGACTACATAATCAAAATCATCCAATGTACCTAATAGAAATATAAGCTCCTCTACACAGACCAGAATCTATGGAGGTGGAGCTTGGATTACTGACCTAAAAATATTTGCTTCTGCTTCACTAATTCAGTTGTTTCCAAACACTGACCTGGGTATCTTGGCCATAAGAATCTTCTGAAGCATAGTTAAAAGAAAAAGAAAAAGAAAAAAGCTTCCTGACATACCAAATCATGATCTTTGGTAAGTCTTTCTAGTGACTGCGGTATGCATTCAGGTGTGAGTCACTATGCTATCTTTCAAGTTAAAATCTTTCCCTCCCCAAACCCAAATGATCTCTCTTACTTCTTGGTGTCTAAACTTTTGTGTGGCTCCACAAGTATGAGCACACACAATGAAAAAGGATTAAAGAAAACAAATCACATACACACACATTTAACAGCTTAAAGGCTAATACGGGCTTCATGTACAGCAAAATAAATATTTTTCTAAGGAGGATATAAGAAATATTCTTAATATATAGAATAAAAAATGTGATAATTAGAAAATTTTCTTAGACAGAAAATACTTTACTGGAATTAAAAGTACAGAACTTATAATTAGAAAATCTAGGTTTGAATACATAGCTCATAATGTACTAGAAGACTTTCTAAGTCTTAATTTTCTCTCTAGAAAAATATTAGTAATAGTGTACTGATCACTGAATCTCATATGTCACAGGATTACTGTGAGGGATTAAATAACAAGTAAAAATCTTAGTATTTCTTCTGTCTAGGTATACTGTCATTAAACTGGAACCCGGTAAGTTATATCTTTGGTATCATTTAGGTGTAACATGAACTGGGAAGAAAGGGAGGACACAAATCCTTGAAAATGGGCCATCAGAGAAATCCCTGGAAGTATGCTTATCTGAGCTGCTAACCATGAGTGAAGACATGAGAGCAAAGGGCAGTTAGGTAGGGGGGAAAGGTAGAAAGAGAAACTCAAAAATCTTAAGATTATGATCAAGATCTTTACCTCGATTTAATAAATAAAATCTGTGACTTATATTACTTACTTTATTGCTATTTAGTCTGTTATTTTGTCGTATTGAAACCCAGTCAGACAAGGGAATCTATATTTACCCTGAACATTAATAAAATACTAATTTTATAAGAACTAGAAAAATACCTTTGTAACAAAATTATTAAAATATAATTTAACTTTTGATGATTTAAAAGCACACACCTCTGCACATTTTTTAAATTGATTTTGAAAGCAATTAGGGTTGTGTGCTTGAACAGGGGTCTTAAATTATAAAAATCAACTATCACTCATCACTGGAAAAAAAGCTTGATGAATGAAATGCTGAAAAATGATTTGCTGATTAGTGACAGATCATTTTTCATAAAAGTCCCATTCATATATCCTGCATGTCGTGCAGGACCTGAATGTTGAAGCCATGTACGTTGGCAACAGGTATGAGTGGGTTTTATGAGACTTCATTTCTGACTGAAACTTTCCACTTACAAGCTGCTTTACTTACAATTTGCTACTTGAACTGTTTGGGCCTCACTGAGGCAACTTGATGTAGATTACACCTAAAAATTCTTTCAGATCCTGAGGCCTATGACTTAATGACATATGAGAACTGAGCCATAAATGACGTGCTTGAATTATAAAATCACCATTTGCATAGAAAAAGTAAAGGGCTATATAACATACTCCACATGCCAAGAAATGTAATCAGTTCCACATTTTCATATAAACATCAAGAGTAATGACATACTTTAATTTTATCAGGACTTTAACAAATTACTTAAAAAGTTTTCTCAGTTCTTGTTAAATAATATCAGTATAGAATATATATATATATATATATATATATATATATATATATATACACACACACACATACATACACATATAGAAAGAGAGAGAGAGAGTTTAACTTACAATTTGCTAGACACTTCATGGCAGATAACACCCAATGAGGAAGGTCATCTACACACAGACAAAAATTAACATTGTTTAATAAGTGACATTTTTATGATATTATATGAGTATTTAAAACTTAAGTTATTACATATAATTATGTATGTATATATGCATGGATATATGTATATGTGTATTACCAGGATTAAAAATTATATGTTTAACAAGACATAGGGCCAAGACACTATTTTAAAATACAAGTTTAAAAAGTTATAGGGATCTTGAGTTTGACTCTTGCCATGATACATAAAACAATTAGCTACCCCCAAATCAAAAACTAATGATTTTTTGGGAGGGGTAGTTCAGAAAAAATTAATATTCATTTTTATCCACTACCACCATCTTTTCTTTATCTTAATTTCTGTCCTGACTATAGCTATGTGGTTTGAATATTACTGATTTGAGTGAGACCTATGACTGAAACAAGCCGTATTTAAATACAGGGTACTTTCACAGTGAGGCTTGCTTCAAACATTTTAATTGCCTCTAACTGAAATATGCTGCATAAAATATAGCAGTTTTTGGATACATACACAAAAACCACACATACACTTGACTTGAAAGGTGTATGGTTACAAAGAATAGAAAGCTTGGATGAGAACACATACTGTTAATTATTTTAGGTAATGAAAAATGGGAATGGTCCAAAGCCAAATGCATATACAACATAATACTCTTACGTTTTGACATTTATTATTTGCTCCTACAATTAAAACCTCCAAGTTCTTGCCCACATAAAGAAACACAAAGTAATGCATTGTCAATTAATTCTATAGACAGCACTGATTATAAAAAAATGATTCAACATTTTGACTGGATTTGTTGATACATTTCTTATAATTTAACTTTTCTGATGCATCTGACTTAAATTATTTCCCTATCTTATACCTGAAAGCAACTCATTATATAAAAATATGTAATTAATATAATATAAAACATAACATAATACAAAATACAAAACCAGTGATCTTTAGAATGCTGGTCTTAAGAGCTTGGGATTATTGTATTGTGTGTTACTTTGGTTTTATGTACATGTATGTCTTGAGCCCTTTAAATTTGTATATAACTACTCATGTAAGCTCTAGGAAGGCATGGACCATTTCCCTCTTGTTTATCACTAAATCTTTAGAACAATGCCTGGCACATTATAGGTCCTCAATAAAATGTGGTTAATCAATAGTTTTAATTATATTTACATATGTTTTGGATGTTTAACCCTGTCATTTAAAAAATATGAATCTACCTTAAGAACTAAAATAATAGTATGTATTATATATAGTAGTATTCCACTATGCTAAAGCACCTATGATAAAACAATAGTCTCCCTGATGTTCTCTCAAAGTATTCTGCTTTTCACATTGTGGTCTCTGTACACCCCCACAACACCTAAAACCTTTGTTAGCAAGTTTAAAAATATTCCAACTTCTTTTATTGATACCAACCTGATTTGTCTTGTAGTATAACTATTCCATGTTTACTTGTATTTGTCATGTTGTACATTATATATTGAGGAATTACTTGTTTTGGATTTATGACTTCTTCTAGGGATGACACACCTAAAATCGTTTGCAGGCTAAATAGAAGAAAAGAATACAAACTTTTTTTTCCTCCATAAAATAAGTGGAATAGAATATAAATATGAGTTTGATTGGCAAACAAAGCCCTCAGAATATTTTACTGTTTTTTCTGCAATCAAAATTTGTAGGCTTATATTTAGTATCCACTTTCAAATATATTTATCTTAATAACCTTTGAAGTATTCCAAAACAGACCCCAAACAAGCTACAACTTTGATTCAAAAGAGAAGCAAATCATACTGAAAAAATTCTATTTCTACTGTACTAGTACTATATATAACAAGACCATTTATTAAGAAGCACATATACAGGTTAAACTGTAAGGTTGGAGAACAATTCTGTTTTTTTTTCTCCCACTTGAATATCTTGATGAAAACATCAAGTTAACATTCTAAACATCTTCAGTACTTGGTTATAGCTTAGTTTTAGCTTACTAGATCAGAATAATATATCTCCAAACTTCTTCAACGTCTTTCTGGCTTATTTCTCTATTATAAATAGAGTTTTCTTGATCTTCATTGTTTATTTCACAGTTCATGTGTTCTGTATTTTCCTGAAAAAAGAATTATTTGGTTTAATATGTTATGCTCAAATTAAGGATATACTGAACAGATACCACTCCTAATATTTAGTAAAGCATCATTGTGGAGCTATAAGGTAAGTGTCACCTGAAGAAATAATTTAACATATGGTGATAAAGCTTTTGGTTTTGCAACTGCCCCCAGCACCTTAAATCAATTTAAAATAAAACATGCTTAAATTATACTATTACTGTTTCAAGTATGTCTTACTACCTTTTTTTTTATTGTTTCTATGGGTTCCAAAAAATTTACATATACATTTTTAGAATATAATGTAGGTTAAGATTTCAACTATTGGCCTCAAATATTAATGAACCATTTACTTTTAATGATTCTATTATTAAGCACATGGTAATTATATTTAAATTAGTGATTAGTAAAAAGGATGTTTTACCTGAAAGAATTGTAATCCATGCTTTTTAGGAGTTCTGCGAGATAAGTTTCGTAATTTAAAAATACTATCTTTATCTTTGGAAAAAATATCTATGCTGGTTTTTCTCAATTCTGGATGCCTTCGTGGAAGAGTTTTAAGTGGAGAATTTGCAGGAAATCTGGTTTAAGAATAACATGTAATTAAATAATGTGAGATCAGAAACAAACTTTCAGTGTCTATTTATCTTAAAAATCACACAAAAATTGGATTTACTTACATTTATTGACACCAAAGAATGAAAATTCGGTAAATTGACTTTTCCATTAAATCTTTCAAATATATTTTAATAGTTTCCTGCTTTCTTTAGTACACTGTGCATATTTTAAGTTTATTTTAGAATAATTCAGTTATTATTAGAATCAATTCTGTTGTAGAGGTATCACATACAAAATGGTCCTAGAATGTTACATTTTCTAAATTTCTTTCATGAGTCATCTGATTTTTCCCAAGTAAGGTCTTACACATTTTTGGTAAACTTTATTTTTAAGTACTCCATAGTTTATTTACTATTGTAAAAGTCTAGAGGCAGGGGGACTAGTTGAAGAATTATGCAGAATTTCAGGTAAGAGAGAATAACGGACTAATGAAAATATTCTCAGTGGAGAGAGAAGTGGACAGATGAGAACTACTGAGGCAGCACAATAGAACTTGTTTGATAATGAAATCATATTAAAAGGAAGAAGGGAAAGAACCAAGGCAACTATAGAGAAGATAGTGCCATTCATTAAGATATGGATATAAGATGACAAATATTAGGTTAAGAGATGATAGTGATTTTCTATATGCCACATTTGAAGTACCTGTCTAATAGGCAAGAAAATGGGTCTAAAGCACAGGGAAAGAGGTGAAGTGAAGACAAGTCTAGGACCTTGAGAACCAGTAACAGCTAAAGGATGGGCAGCAGCCAGCAAAGGAGCCCACAAAGGTGACTAAGGAGTAATTAAGAGGAAAGAGTTCTAGTGTGTTATACAAAACGAACTATTCATATGCTTGTTATTGCAGTTTACTTCTATGGCACAAATCATCTTTGATCATAACATAGGTAAAAAATCAATTCCCATGACATTTCATTTGAAAAGTGCTAATTCTGTAGAGGAAAACAAAGCAGATATTTGAATTCAAAGACAAAGTTTAATAGAAATATAACAAAGAACCCTGGATGCATGAGAGAAAAAGCAGTTATGTGGCCTGAGGGACTCAGAAAAGCTCAACAGGAGAGCCTACAATAGAACTGATATGAGAAAAAATATATTTACTAGTCTGACAACTGGGTATAGTGTTTCAAGATAGAAGGACATATTTCAGACAGAGGGAACATAATTTGTTCAAGCATGGTCTCAGCTCCCTCATCTGTAAAAAGGAGCTAATACCTACCCTGCTTAGAAATTAAAAAAAACACCTGTAATCATAAAGCAAGGCCTTTGGTTCATAAATACTTAATATTCTCTTTAACCTATGGTATATTTCTTCTGTTATTTATTACATAAAGTTTGGTATTATTTATCGTATCACCTGTATTCTTAGATTATACAAGAATATATGTTACTTGAAGGCAAGGACCTGTGACAATTTGTCTTGTAATTCTTGAATCTATGAAACTAAAGGTTAATAATGATCTATCTTTGAAATGTTATACAGCTTCAAAATATGCAGAAGTAATAATATCTCACGCTTTCCTCCCTATTATATGCATATATAATCTCTAACGTTTTAAAAGTTTGAATTGTGCAGCTCTTAACTTTAAGTATATTTAACTTCTAAATGGTCTTAATTGGATTAAGAACAGTTCTCTACAGAAAACATTACTTTTGAAGAAACTGCTGTTTTAGTAACAGTATAATAGAAGCGGAGTTAAACTTTATCGTAAGTAATTCAGTTATGCAGTTATTTCTTTGTTCAGTACCTGAAGAGCTGACTGTTGTCATCAAGATTTTCTGATCCCCATCTACCTTTGATATCTTCAATTACATGATTCTTAAGAAATTTTCTCAATAGTTGGATAGTCTGTTGCCTTGTAACTTCAGGACCAAAATTGCTATTATTTCTTAATAGGTCATAAAGCCAATCCACAGCTTCTTCTGCTGTAAAACAATTGCCGTATTTTTTAAAATGTTGCCTGTGTTTTCTCAGAGGCATTCCTGCTCGAAAAGATGCGGTAACTTCATTCCACTGCAAAAAAAAAAAGGAAAACATTTTTTTAAAAATTAAACAAAAATGAAACTTCTTACTGATTCAAAATAAATGATAAAGGAAAAATTTTTCCTTTACATCTGACATCATAAAAACTCATGAAGAAATCATTCATCTTACTTGTGCTATAGAAAATTTTATATCTCATACTGATTTCTTTTTATTAATTCTACTCTTGTAACAATATTTTTTGGTAAAAGTTTTTGACTAAAAGCACTTCATTGGCTGAGTGGCTTATCTAGAAAACCTAGGAATAATGAAGAATTGCAACAAACTTGCCTTTAGTCCTCCACAGAGAAAGTATTTATTCCTATTTTTTAAAAAAATCTCAACTAATATTAATAATATGCTGGTAGCATTTGTGTCAGACAATAGTCTTTACATTCATTATTGCACTTTAATTCTCACAATGCTGTGAATAGGTACTATTATTATTCCATTTTTAGATGAGGAATATGTGGCAGAGAAACTTAATCATTTGACCAAGGTCACACAGCTAGTGTAAGTGATGAACCTGTCAAACCCAGATTTGATTGACTAGAACCTGCATTTGTAACTTCTATGCTGGCCAAATATTGTGGCCCGCAGTAGTTTCACTGGTAAAATACCTTTAATATTAAAATTGGTTATATATTTACTACTGTATCTCTTATGTGAAGATTCCAATAGAGAATATAGAACAGATGGAGTAAATTAAGTAAGCTTTAAGTTCACTGTGTATTTAATGACATTGTGATATATCTACATTTTTAAAAGACACTCACATTTTCCAAATTGTCCTCAGATCACCCAAACTTTTAGGTTTGTAGCAGCTTTAACAGTGGAGATGAAGGTGGTGGTGGTGTAGAATAAACACATCACTTTTTAATTGAAAAATCCTACGTTAGAGGTCAAGAAATCTGTAACTGCAGCTAAGCCACAGCTAGCTATGTTATCATTTACCTAACCTAGTGTCCCCAACACCACAACGTAAAATTTAATGGCTGAAAACACAATAACTGTATTATTTTCTTCCCACACCTCCACGTTTTGTACATGAATTTATTCAAGAAACATACTGAGCTGCAATTTATCCAGAGGATAAAGTGTTTTTTATTCTACAGAACATAATACACTTTCACGTATCTGAAAATTTATTAGGGATGACATGTATTATCAGCCCTACTGGACCAGCATAGAAACTGAGGTTCACAGAAGTCAAGTGTCTCTCCTAATGTCACATAACCAGTGGCACAGGATCCTCTAGGATGAAGATCTAAATGAGCGAGGCACTGTATGCAAGTACCAACACAGTGACTACCAACAGTGCTATATTCTAGGTTTAGTTTTGAAATAATCAACTGTTACCTAGTGGCATTCAGTTGGTACATCCTGCCTTCAATTCTACAGGGCCAGCAAAACGAAGCTGTGGCATTTGGGCTTGCTCCGAGTCTGATCCTACAAAGCATTGGAACTCATTCTAAATTCTTCTCGAATCCTGATAGGGGTAGACGATCAGGCGCGGGGAGCGGCTACACTCGAATTAGTCTATGACATTCCGGGGACGCCGACAACCCCCGGAACCCGAGCCGCCTAACAAGGCATTAGTGCGGATGCTCCTACCGCCGGGCGTCGGGAGCAAAAGGGCGGGGGGGGGGGGGCGCAGACCCGTCCCGCAAGGGTTTTGTGATACCGGTTAATTCCTTTCAATCTCCTTGTCAGCGAAACAAGAGGCTCTGGGATCCATCCCTTCGTCCAAAATAAAGTACTAACGCTCTCACGTAAAAGTGGTGGCGGCCATCACACGGCTGGCCAGTCTCGTCGTTTCGCGCTGTCTTACCAGCTTGGTGGCCCGATAAGGCCCAGGAGGCACACTCCGCTTCTCCATTCCGCCCACCCGGGTGGTCTGCCAGAGGTCCGTCAGCGGCAGGCGCAGCGCATCGCGGTGGAAAGTTACATTCCAGCCGCTGTCCAGCTGTCGGCGTCGCTCGGTGCAACCGTCAGCCCCGCCGCCGATTTGAATACAGCAGAGGCTGCGCTGATTGGCTACGCTGTCGATCACGTGACGCGCCGCAGTCCGAGCCGCAGTCTGCTTGGGCGGTGGAGCCTCTCCCCGCGGTGAGTGGTGGAGTCGGTGGCTGGCACTGGCTGGTGGGCTCGGGGGCCGGGCTGGTGAGAGAGGCTGCAGGCCTCACCCGGCTTCCCTGGAGCTGCTTCTCCCTCTTGCGGTGGTTGGCGAGGAGGAGTCATGTTTCCACACTCAGAACGGGTGAGGTTTAGTCCCAGACAGGATTGTTTGGAGGCCAGCTTTTGGTTTAAGGGAATTTGGAATTTGAAAAGAAAAAAACAAACCCAAGCCTTTTCTGCCTGGCCCTAAAGAATCTTCAGCAGTGGTTAGCATGTCAAACAGGGCAGCCCTGGGGCGTAGCTTTCAACTAACAAAGCTCTTGGTTTTGCTTCTAAAAAGCTTCCTTGGTATTGGTTGCAGTGCTATCACCCTCGCACAGTTTAGCAGGTGCCATAAAACCGTTCTCCCCAGTGCAAAACTGTAGCTGAAACTCCCCTTAATTCGGTAGTGAAATAGTGCAAGAGGCAGGTGATATCCATAAGCACAGTAAGGGGCTTGGGCAGGGTTCTGTAAGACTTGTCAAATGGCTTCTCTTAAGAAAATCTACCGTATCTTTACATAAGAATCCTAGTTATGTTTAAATCATGATTATAGATGTACGGGATTTTAGAAATCCGCGAGTTTTCAAATGACAAAAACTAAGTTCCAAGCTTTGAGGAGACTTGCCCAAAGTCTCAGATCCTGTTGGCAGAGTTCAGACTTTGTACTTGTAATTAACACTCTATCACCAGCATGAAACTGATGCTAAGAGTCAGTCATTTAGTACAGAAGATTGAGAGGTTGCTTGAGTGATTTGAAGCTGTGGAAGTATGAATTTGGAAATTAAGCAGCAATTTGAAAGGTTATGACTTAGTAACAAAAAGAAGAGAAAATGTTCTAGAGAGGAGTGGTATAATGGTCTGCAGTGGAGGGGCACCAAAAATAATTTTCCTTCCACCTTCTAAGCTCTAGCTGGGATAATCAAACTTATATGAGACAGATTAACGGGAGAAAATACCTAAAATTTGTTGTGGATGTGCAGGAGAGGGTGCCATAAGAATCTGAGACCCATGGAGGCATTGGGCAGTTGAGGCTTATATGCCACTCTGGACAAAGGAGCGGGAGGGAGAGATCTGGGATTTCAAAGGGAAAGCAGGCAATATACAGGTAGACAAAAAAGAGGAAACATGTGGTAAACAAATTCTTACTGGGCCACCCAGAAACATTGTACACAAAAGAAAGTTCAGCAAACAGGCTTGCTAGATTTCTCCCTGTCTGCCATAGTTTATATTATGAGGCTAAGGGGATGTTCCCTTCCTTTAAGCAGGTTTTTCTCCCTGAATTCTTTTAGGCAGCTAAGCGCGGAGGGTCAAAGATTTTTTTCTGAGTCTTTTGTTTCTTAGTAACCAGTTTAAAAATCAGTATCCCAAATGGCATATTTTGGGGTGGTAAAACTTTGGTCCCTCTCGGTAGAGTTTACCTTAGCTATTGAACTTAAACGATGGTTTAGATGGAGATACAGCTGTTTTCTGAACGGGACCAATGGGTAAAGCACTTGCTTCTGTAAAGGCGTGCAAAGAGATGCGGGTGTCACATCTCGAGAAAGCCTCTGAGACTTGTTTTTAGCTGTTTCCATATTGTTTATGGACTCATTCTGCATCATCCACCGTCACACTGACGGTTTCTCTAGATAAGAAAATATCTAAAAGTCAGGGTTGTGTGAAAAGGGAATGTTTGGGTTTCTATAAGGTAACTTCACATATCTCTGCTCTTACCAACTTTTATCAATTTCATAGTGTGGTTCTTGGAAGTAATTTTATTTCTCTCATTATCAAGTTTTTAGGAGTCACTTTATTATCTTTTCCTTATTCCCTTACATCAGGATTTCTCGGGTGGGTTATAAACCACCTGCATTAGAATCACCTGGGTACTTGCTAAAATGTTGATTCCTTGGATTCCTCAATTTGGTTGAAGTTTTTATGGGGAGGGGGGCGTGGCAGGTGGGTGCAGGCTACATTCTTAGGAATGGGGGAGCCAGGATTTCTGAAGACTGTGGAGCTGAGCTGCTAATTTGTTCATTGCTGTATCTCCAGCTGCTAAACAGGGAGGAGGCTGTAGGGAATTCTGGTCTTCATAGCATCTGTCTTTTTATAGATGTCTACATTTCTTTGAATTTTAATGCCCATTCTTTATTCTCTTTTAACTCTGCTTAGTCAGGGCTTACACTATTCTGTAGGGAGTGAAATTTATTAATGAATTGCAGTCAGTATATGTTGAAAATGCTAATATATAATCATCAAATGACTGAGTTTACCCTTGTTTAATCTGATTTTTATGTTTTCAATTAAAGGAGATTCATTAAAAATCAATTAGTCTTCAGCTGTATTATTATACATGTCTAAGACATGAGTGTGTGTGTGTGTGTGTGTGTGTGTGTGTGTAGTAATTCCCAAATCAGGAAAAAAAAATCCTTTGGTGAACTGCTCCATAACTATAGTATAGTATGTACGTGAGAAATCTGGTAAACTCAGGGTATGACAGTAACATTGGTAGAAGGGGATTTAGAGAAGAGGGGTCAGTTTGTGAATTTTTTTTTTTGGTGAGGAAAAACTGCATGAAGTCTAAATGACTCTTTGCTTTGAAGGAAATTCAAGAACTTGGAACATCATCTCCTAGTGTAGTGGCTGTTTATTGACTAATGATTACACACCATCCTTTTCCCTTATTTGCTTTCCTTATAATACCCAGATTTTTCTTAGGCACCCCTTTTGTACGTGGTCTGTAAGTTCAGAGAGATACACTACTGCTGGCTCCGGGGGAGGATCTGGATTGCCTTAAGCTAATAGCTTTCAGTTCCCCTTGATGTGGTTAGTGTGGTTGGATTTAAGCCAGTGAAAAATGCTGAATCTTCCATATTTTATAAAAGTCCTTCCAGCTGCTATAGGACAGTTTTGGAATTAGGTAGGCACCCAGCTGAGGATACCTAGCAACTACCAAACATTTGGCAGATACCATAAGTAAGTGGGGGGGGGGGGGGGGCGCGGATCCCAAAATACAATTCTGACAAAGTTAGAATATGAAAGTTAGGAAGTTGTGCCAGAACCACAGTAATACCTGATTAGCAGGTCATCTTGCATTTTTAACTATAACAAGAATCATTGGTGGCATGTTCCAGGAGCCTAGACTGTGAGGTTCAAAGATCTTTCCATAAAAATAGCCCTGATTTTAATTTTTATTCTTCCTCATTGTGCAGACAGTTGAATTAAAGGACTATTAATTCTTCAGAGTACCTATATTTGGGGACTAATTTAGGAATTCAACCCAGTTTTAAAATTTCTAGGAGAAAAATTTATTCCCGGTTTTAACAGTAAGTGATTCATAAATGGATTTTTTTAAATACAAGCCGTTCATAAGTTTAGAATTTCTTGTATCTCCTGTGTTTCCTTGTAAATAAGACCTAACTGGAAAATAAGCCCTAACGTTTTTCAGGATGACATTCCCTGAACATAAGCCCTAATGTTTCTTTTGGAGCAAAAATTAATATGAGACCTGGTCTTATTTTTGGGGCACACGGTATGAGAGGCTTGGTAGTGTATAAGAAAGAGCACTGCTCCAGGAAGAACGCAAAGAGTATTGATTCTAACCTAGCTCTGCCACTAATTAGCTGTAAGACCTTCTCAGGTCCTCCCTGGTTCTTTGTTTTCTCTTGTGTAAAATGAAGGAATGGAAGTAGATGTCTAAGATTCTTCCAGTTCCAGTAATCTATAATAAATTCATCAGTGCCAGAACACACATTTATTTAACACTGACTTTAGTACTAAATTTTATAAATGTGGTTTGAAAAACATTTTTCTGGATTTGATTTTGTTCTTCTGGATCACTAAATATTATTCATGAAATTAATTTTACCTTTGGGCATTTAATTAAATACATTAGTTCAGATCATTCTAATAATGGTACCAAGATAAAACTAAACATAATGTAGTAGAGATCATTTAAAATGCATTTTTCAATTGATTCTAAATGATTTAAAATGTGCTCATTTATTTTTCAATTATTCTTGTGATGTATTGATTTAAGAGGACTTTCATTATTTCCCCAAATTGTTTTACTGCTTTATAATTTTGTTATATTACTGATTTAATAGCATTCTTTAGAAATTTTAAACCAGATAATTAATATTATATATGTATATATTGCATGTGTGTATAGCTGACATTAGACATGTATATAATAACATGATTAACATTACATATATTTCAAATATATTTATACATGAAATGCTGCTTACATTGTCATCCATGAAGCCTACTTTATGCCAGGTACTATGTGTCAGGTTCCAGGGATAAAGAGCATGTGGTTATTGGTTGCAAAGAGCTTATGGTCTGTTGAGTAAATTAATCAGGTAAAATGACAGTTGCATGGTCTGGTAACGTATGAAAAAATTTCCATTCACTAATATTCAGGGAGTTGATAATTAAATAATGTATTTCAATTTTTGCACATTAGATGATTGATGATATCACATGTAAGTGAGAGTGTGGCAAAAGGGACGCCGTTTTGGAATGATTGTAAATCCTACCCCTTTTTGTCCCCTTATCCTGTTTCATTTTTCTTCTTAGATCTTATCAGCATCAACATATACATTTATTTGTATATCATCTGCTTTGATCCATTGGAATGTGAACTTCATGAGGAAAGGGATTTCAAATGTTTTTGTCCACTGCTTAAATTCTTAGTGCCTGTAGTAGTAGTGCCTGGAACGGAGTAGGTTTTCAACAAACACTTGTTGAATACATGAATGGTGTAGATTTTTGGTACAATATAGCAGAGTTCATGCAAAATTGAAATTGCCTGCATTATGACTTAGAAATTCCACTTTTAGGAATGTAGCTTACAAGTGTACCTGATTTTGTGCACAGAGATGTTCACTTGAGCATTCTTTAAGTAGTGAAAAAATCGAAAGTAAATACAATTTTTATCAGAAGGGGAACAGGTTACATAAAGTATGCCAGCCATATTCATGCTTTGGAATATATATGTATGTGTTGACATGGATATATAGATATCTAGGGCATATTTTTAATTGGAAAACAAGTTGCAAAAGAATGCATATAGTATTACCCAATGTGTGTGTGTAATTATAAATACACACACATATGTTTGTATGTAAATTTATACTAAAAAACCTGGAAGAACACACACTAATCTGGGAGAAATGAAGGAATCTGTAAATGTTTACTCCATGTAAAATTTTTATTCTTTGTGTCTATAAAGATTTCTTTTTTTTCCTATTGTTTGAAATTTTTATATTGGGCATATGTTAATATCTAACTATAATAAAGAAACAGGTAATATATTTCTTAAGCACTGTGGCAACCATAATCTATGAGGAATGTATAGGAAAGCCATGTATAGGGAAACCTAACTTTCGGAGAGCCTGTGTGAGAAGGAAATGCCCGAGCTAATCTTGACAAATAAACCGGAGTTAACCAGGTGACAAAAGAAAAGAAGGAAGTCTCCTTATGCAGAGTAGCTTATGCAGAGTTATGGAGGTATGTAAGTATGGAATTTTGGGGGGATTGCAAATAATGTTTATATGATTAGAGTATAAAGTGCAAGGAAAGGAAGAGTGAGATAAAGCTTGAGAAGTAAGTGTGGATCAGATCATGAGAATGTGTATATGCGGAGTAAGGATTTGACATTACATCACTCCTCAATCTATTGTTGATTAATCTTGCTTCTGACTTTAAAAGTCATTGTCCTGCATACAAGTCACATTGCAATTGGAATCTTTACACATACTTTGTATGTTTCCCTGTAGTTTATCCTCCATGAAGCATCCAGTTACCTTTTTATCATATAGTTCCTTTTATTATTTCCCCTTATATTGCAGTTACCTTTTGTATTATATCTATATACATTAAAAAACCCATCAGACAACATTGTAATTGTTGCTTTCAAATATCAAACATTTTTAAAGAACTGTACAGGATAAAAATAGTCTATTGTATTTACCCGGATAGTTACCATTTCCGTTGCCCTTCCATCATTCTCAATGCTGCAGGCATCTTTTGGGCATTATTTCCCCTCTGTCTGAAGAAGTTACTTTAACAATTCTTTTGAAACAAATCTGCTGTCTGTAAATTCTCTTACTTTATTTATTATTTACCTTCATCTAAGAATGTTTCGATTTCACTCATTCCTAAAAGATATTTTCTCTGGGGATGGAATTCTGGGTTAATCATTATTTTCTTTCATTATTTTACAAATGTTGTTCCGTTTTCTTCTGGCTTCCATGAGACAGCTGTAGCTATTTGAATAAATGTTTACCTATAAGTAGTGCATTATTTTTCTCTGGTTGCTTTTATGATATTTTCTTTGTCTATAGTTTTGTGCAGTTTGATTATGATGGATCTTGGTATGGATTTCTTTGTATTCTATTTGGGTTCACTGAATTTCTTGAACTTGGAAGAATGGTTTTCCTCCAAATTTGGATAGTTTTCAGCCATTATTTCTTCAAATATACATATGTGATATATTTGATATATGTGTGTGTGTGTGTGTGTGTATAAATATATGAATTTACTTGTATATAAACATACTCTTTCTTGACTCTGGGACTCAGATAACACAAGTATCAGGTCTTTTGTTGTTGTACCACAGATTCCTGAAGTTCTATTTAATTTTTAAAATCTTATTTTTGTGTTTCAGATTATATAATCTCTGTTGCTTTTTCTTTAAATTCACTAATCTTTCCTTTGTCATCTCCACTCTGCTATGGAGCCAATCCAGTAAGTTTTTAAATTTGTTATTGTATTTTTTCAGTTCTAAAATTTCCATGTGGTAGTTTTTTATGTATTCTATTTTGTATCAAGAGTTTCTATCCTTACATTTATTTCAAGATTATTTGCCCTTACTTTTTGGAATGTTTTTATAAAAGCTGTTTTAAATCTTTGTCAAATAATTATAGACTCTGTGTCATTTCAGCATTGGCATCTGTTGATTTTCTTTCCTTGTGTGAGTTGAGATTTTTTTCCAGTTCATCATATGCCAAGTAATAATTCTGGGTTATATCCTGGACATGTTGAATATTATGAGACTCTGGATCATATTTGAATCCTACAAAAAGTATTGATATTTTTGTTTCAGCTAGCAGTGGGCCAAGTTGGGTTCAGACCACAAATTACAACCAGCCTTCTGCAGGTTGTGGTTTCAATGTTAGTTCTGTTCTCAAAGCTTTTAAAGTGCAAAGGATCCTTTTTGTGTGTGCATCACTCACACTGGCCAGTATGGGATCTGAGTAGTCTAAATCAGGGTTCACTTCTCAGAGTTTTTGGTATGTTGTTTAAGGTCAAATACACACATATGTATCTAGGGGTTGATCACAGGAGTTCATAAATAATTTATGTTGTAATGTTTCCCAGGGCTCCCCTTTTAGGTTCTCTGGTCAGAAATGTGGGTCTTTCTTTACTCCATTCACACACTTCCTATGACTTTGTCCACATCTGGTGCAAAGCAGCAGGAGGACAGAGGCAGGTGGGGAGGAGTTGTCTTGCTCTCTTTGGGCCACAGATCATCTGACAGATGATGACGGTTCTCCTTATTTAAGAGTTTTAGGCTCTTGTACTTTTGTGTGGTCACCGAAACACCATTGGATTTCTTGGGGTTGGGACATGGGAAAATGGAGAAAAAGGAAGAAAAATGGAGTTCCTGCTCTTTCTTTCTGAGTATTAGGAGACCTCTTTCCTGTCCCTTGAGCTCCCAGAACTAGAACGGCAGGGATTCTCTTGGTCTCTCTGTTCTTGACCAAATTCCATTTCTAAGTTTTAGGGTGAATTGAGTCTAGGCAAGGGCATTCTATTGTAAACTTACTGCCAGTTCAGTGGTATTTTGATTTCTGGTTTTCTTTCCCAATCTGTTTGCTGTAATTTAACTTTCACAGTCCTCAAGTATCTGCTCCATTAACTCTGTTCAGGTTTATATCTGTATTTGGTGTAGTAGTGAATTACTAACAAATAATTGGTTGATTGATTATGGATGAGAGCTTATTATAGCTTCTCAATTTAGGAATTTTTGAATGAAATGTTTTTTGGAAATAATTTTCTTTTAGGAAGGGAAATTTAATTTCTCTCTTATGAAATTCCTTTTCTAGATATTAAACTAATTTGTTCTTTGTTATCCTGAAAGAAATAATGTTCTTTACATTATTGTTTACTCCTCAAAGAATTTGCTACAGGTTTAGTATGTGATTGATTTTTTTTTTTAATGTGATTGATTTTTTAAAAAAATTCTGTTTTATGTGTCTCTTTAGTCTGATTACTGTTTTAAAGTGTACATTTTTGTTTGTAGATCTTTATGTGTTCTAATAATTCAAAATGAAACAAAGACTTCAGTGTTTCTGGAGAAACAATCAAAATCTCAAACTAGGTAAAACCAACCACCATAGTACAAAATATCCTATCTATTAGTTCTAACCTTTTCAGTAACATTTGTTCTTTAAAAATTTACGATGCAATAAAATAACATTTTGTATGTTACTATACTTGCTTCCCTTTTCCGTAAAATTGATAGATTAATTCTTATGACTTAAGAAATAGATTTAAAATGAAATTCTTGTATGATGGACATAAGGAGTAGAAATCATTCTTTAATCTTATATTAAATGAAAGGATTTATAACTATAAATCCACTACTTGGGTATTATTAAGTACTAAAGGGGGAAATACAAAGTGTTCATATGTATCAAAATGACCAAAACTCTAATTTATTTCTGGTTGTCCCTTTATAAAACATATACAAGGAGCAGTTACAAGCAATTGTAAGGGGATTGTTGTGGCTGGTACTTTAAAGCTCATGAACATTGAATACGTATTGTTCCATCTTAACTGTACATAGAGACTCCTTGAGTCTTACTGGGCTTGAGTCATTGGAAGGAATTCTAAATATAGGAAATATGGTGTTATGCACACTGAAATGAACTACTGGACTCTGGTTCAAAATATTTATTGTCTGCCTACTATGTTCTGGGGCCTTGGCTAGATCTGGGGCTATAAGAGTCAGTGTAACAGTTTCACTGAAAGTTATTTAACATCTAGCAGGAAATACAAGTGAACAAAATAAGGTTTAATTGGTTGTGTAGGATAAGTATTAGATATTGCAGGTGTACCTGAGAAGGACAGCTAACTCAGAGAAGGCCAAGGAAAACACTGAATGTTCAGAGAGAAAGATCCAAATGAAGTGATGATAGAAGCTTTCTTCGACTCGTGGGTAACTCTGTATAAGGTGATCTCCTGAGACCTGTAGCCTGTAAATAGTGATGTTTTATTATTCGGCTTCAATGGTATTTTATATCTTCTAAAGACTGAATGCCTGGAAAAGTTTATATACTTTTTCTCTACTCTCAGTGATGTCAAGAACCTAATTGATACATAATTCTGATCAAATATAAATGAGTAAAAAGTGATTGATCATAAGTAAATGTTATCATGCATCATTATCAATTACTAATAAATAATTTTGTATGTATACATCCCCATAAGCCCAGCTTATTATAATGATCCTTTTTTATGTTGCTTTTTGCTTTGTATTTTTTTTACATTTTATTTTGACATTCAATATTATTTTATATTAATTTCAGGTGTACAGTATACTGGTTAGACATTTATATAATTTAAGAAGTGATCCCTCTGACTAGTCTAGTACCCACCTGCCAATATGCATAGTTATTACCATATTATTGACTGTACTCTCTATGCTTTACATCCCTGTGACTATTTTGTAACTACCAATTTTTCTTCTTAATCCCTTCACTTTTTTCACCCTGACCCTCAACCCTCTTCCCATCTATCACTCCAATAAGCATGTAACCATCTGACACCATACATAGTTAGTACAATATTATTGACTATATTCCTTATGCTATACCCTACATCCTCAGGACTACTGTGCAACAACCAATTTGTACTTCTTAATTCCTTCCCCTTTCTTACTTACCTCCAAACTGCCTCTGATCTGGCAACCATCAAAATGTGTTCTGTACCTGAGTTAGCTTCTGTTTTGTTTGTTTATTCTTTAAATTCCACATATAAGCAAAATCATATTGCATCTGTTTTTCTCTGTTTGATGTGCTGCACTCAGCACAATATTCTCCAGGTCTATCCATGCTGCTGCAGAAGACAAGGACCCATTTCCATTCATGGCTAAGCAAAATTCCACTGTATGTGTATATCTTTATCCATTCATCCATCGATGGACACCCAGGCTTTCTCCGTATCTTGGCCATTGTAAACAATGCTGCAGTGAACATATGGATGCACATGTCCCCTCAAAGTAACATTTTGGGTTTCTTCAGATAAATACCCAGAAGTGGGATTACTGGGTCCTTCTTTGTCTCTTGTTATAGCCTTTGTTTCAAAGTCTATTTTATCTGGTATAAGTATTGCTACCTCAGATATTTTTTTGTTTGCTTTCATTTTCATGAAATATCTGTTTCCATCCCTTTCAGCCTCTGTGTGTTTTTGATCTAAAGGGAGTCTCATATGTAGGCAGCATATGTAAGTAAGGGTCTTGTTTTCTTATCCATTCACCCACACTATGTCTTTTGATTGGAGCATTGAATCAATTTATATTTAAAGTAATTGTTGATAGATATGTAGTTATCCCCATTTTATTTTTCATATTTTTGATCTTTGTTTTCTTCTTCTTAAAGAAGTCCCTCTAGCATTTCTTGTAATACTGGTTTGGTAGTGATGAACTCCTTTAGCTTATTCTTGTCTGGGAAGTTCTTTATGTGTCTGATTCTAAATGATAGTTTTGCTGGGTAGAGTAATCTTGGTTGTAGGTCCTTGCTTTTCATCACTTTGAATATTTCCAGCCAGTCCCTTCTGGCCTGCAAATCTCTTTTGGTTGAGAAATCAGCTGACAGTTTTATGGAAGCTCCCTTGTAGGTAACTAACTGCTTTTCTCTTGCTGCTTTTAAGATTCTCTCTTTGTTTTTAACCTTACCATTTTAATTATGATGTGTCTTGGTGTGGACCTGTTTCGTTCATCTTGCTTGGGGCTCTCTGCACTTCCTGGGCTTGTATGTCTATTTCCTTTGCCAGGTTAGGGAAGTTTTCTGTCATTATTTCTTCAAATAGGTTCTCAATTCCTTTCTCTTTCTCTTCTGCTTCTGGTACCCCTATGATGAGCATGTTGGTATACTTGAAGTTGTCCCAGAAGCCCCTTAAACTCTCCTCATTTTTGCTTTGGATTCTTTTTTCTTCTTTTTCTATTCTGATTGGGTGATTTCTGCTACCTTATCTTCTACATCACTGGTTCAGTTCTCTGCTTCATCTAATCTATTGTTTGCCTCTAATGTATTCTTCATTTCTGTTATTGTAGTCTTTATTTCTGACTGGTTTTGAAAAATGTTTTCTGTCTCCATTTTTATATATCTTATCTCTATGCTGAAATTCTTCCTGAGATCGTTGAGCTATCCAGTGTTTTGCTATCCAGTGTTTTGAACTCTGCATCTGATAGATTGCTTGCTTGTCTCCATTTTGTTTAGTTCTTTTTCTGGAGCTTTGTTCTTTTATTTGGGACATGTCTCATTGTTTCCCCATTTTGGCTGCCTCCCTGTGTTTGTTTTATATTAGGTAGGGCTTCTATGTCTCCTGGTCTTAGTAGAATGGCCTTATGTGTTTGGTGTTCTGTGGGACCCGGTGGTGCAGTCTCCCTGGTCACCAGAATCGGGTGCTCCAGGTGTGTCCCTTGTGTGATCACATGCAGGTGTGGGACCAGCTTGTTCCGTGTCTCTGCCCCTTCTACCACTATTGCAGTAACCTCTTCTGTATGTCAGTAGTTATAGGGCTTCAGTTCAGCTAGACTTCAGGTGATTCTCAATGATGGCTGTTGCATAGTTTTCTATAATGATTCTTGATGCTATCTGTTGGCAGCTTTCCTTTACTGTTTTCTCATCTGACAGTGGATACACATATTTATTTGCTTGTCTTGCAGTGTTATTTCCAGAGCCCTTCCATTTTTCTTATACCTTATGAATAAAGGATAAGAACTATCATTTGTGAAATGCTGCTGTGAAATTCAGTCCCATTTTTGTTAGATTCATTACTGATTTTATCCTCAGTTTTCCAGACAAATCAGCATGGCCTTCAAGTACTTGATATATTAATTTAATGTCTCTAGTACTAGCTTGTTCTCATATATCTTTTGCTTTCTTTTCTCCTTGTCACTGGGTGTTTCATTTCTGAATTTATTCCTTCAAGTTGCTTCCTAAACACATTCTTGCAGAATAGTGAGAGAAAAATAAGCACTTTTGTTTGGCTGAACAACATGAATAAATGGAGAAGAGAATAGGCTGCAGAGTCCAAAGCCTTCAGGAGAGAAAGAGTGTGACTGAAAGGTGATGGTGGAAATGAGTATTTCTATTTTCGTGAACAAGAGGGCTTTGGGAGGTCAAGATATTATAATTTATTTCTAGGTTATTTGCAGGTGAACTCCAGACCTCTGGAATAGTGACAGCACATGAGGACCTAGATACTGTGATGGAGAACTTGGGTATTACAAAAGGTATGAGTAGATGGGCTTCTACTAGGTGGAATGCTTAGTGAAGAATACAAGAAGTTGCTTAGGTTCTGCTTGAATGGCCTCAGTCTCAAGCATGCAGGGAGCTCAAATGTTGGGATGTGCTTATTGGACTGGATTCTATGAAGGAGTTGGCTGACATATTGTGGCTATTCAATAAATGTTGTGGACTGAATCAAGGAACATGGCATGAATTGCAATAGTTGCCCAAAAGGTAACCTTGTCTGTCTCTTTAGAGAGAGCTAGTTTGTACTCATGTGAAATAAAAGCTGTACCTCCAGAAGTTCTCTATGTATATTTGTGGTTGAGTGGGAAGTTTGGAGCAATGTTGGAGAGAGAAACACTCTTGGATAACATTTGGTCTTTATGCGCATGGTCAGTTTTACTGAAATAATTTAAAGAGGTTTGTCTACTCTGAAATCAAGGGGCCATCAGCAATCACTACAAAGGGTTGAATTTATGTTGTTTTATTATGAGAACTTCTATTAACATAAATCAACACGTAAGAATATCCTATGATTAATGGTCTAAAACAAAAAATGAGATGACTAGCTTTTCACTTAAAATAATTTCTGTTATGTTACTCAGTTGGTTTGTTTCAATATTTTCTCTTTAAATCATAATTAATATAGAAAATATAATGCTTCCTAATCACTGCTTATCCAAGCACTCACAATCTTTAATAATCTTGTTTTGTACTATTATCGTATTTGTTTCGTGAGAAGTATTAGATTTTCTGTTTTAGTGAGAGAATCTTGTTATGAAAGTTAAACAAAGTTGAATTAGGTCAAATAATTAGAATCTGAATGTACATTGATATTAAGATATGTACATATTTTTGAAAATTTTAATGATAGCAATACTAAAGAATAAGACAGTTTTATATTTATAAAGTCAATATCCTAGAGCATTCATGTTTGAAAATTGCTTAACATTTTCATTACAAAGAAGTTTTTAGGAGCATTTTCTATTTGGATCATGTGAAACACAGCAAGTATAACCCAGAGATTTACAACGTCCCAGAACATTACTTTCACTTAATTCAATTCAGTTCAAAAGACATGAACAGATGTATAACTCTGAAAAAACAATGTTAATATCTGGTACCTTTCTTCGGAGAGTTTACACTTTAATGGGGAAAACTGGGATAATTTCAATAAAATACCATAATAGCTGCTTTAATAAGGGCATTCACGGTGTGCTGTAGGTGATTGTAGGAAAGACTTAACCTCAGCTGGAATGTACTGTTTTCCTAGGAATAGTGTCCTGTCTTGTGAAAGAGCACAGATTTTGGGGTCTTGACTACATGCTCTCTAGAAGCTGGAATAATAGTGGGTCTAGCTGGTGTATCCTGGGGTAAGAGTACCTATACTAGAAGAGTGGGTGACTTGGAAAGCATTGGCAGATGCTTCTATGCCAGAGAAGTAATCGAGGATTATAATTGCGGGGCTGCAATGCTGAGGACCTAGTGATTTAGTGTCTCTGTCATGTTCCTGTTGAGGTAGGACCTCAGGTCGGTATCCTTGTGGAGATGGTGGGCTAGATACAGTTTTTTCCTTTCTACCTTGTCTCTTACCACACCAGTCACCAAAAGATGGGAAAGTGAATCCAGGACAATGAAGTAGTGGGGGTAGAAGCCCTAAGAAAGAGTAGAGATGAAAGCTCCATCAACTGAGTTTTCCTTAAGCTAAGAAATGCTTCTAATCATTTTTACCTGTGCTGAGTGTAGAGGGCCTCCCTGGATACAAGGGAGAAGAGTTTTGGAGAAAATAGTAGTGAGAGGAGCTCATGCCTCCACAGCAGAGGAAAAAGACCTGCTAATGTTGGGCTCTCTAGTCGGCAAAGTTTACCTCACGGGGATGTTTGTGGGTGACACTCAAAAGTGTCCAGCATGATGTACTCACAGTTGCCTGGACTTCTGGGCGGGGTGGACTTGTGTGTTGGAATCTTATACCATGGCCCAGTACCAATCAGGTATTAGGTATAGTTGGATAGGAGGAGCTGGGGTTCTTGGGGCCAGAATGAGACATTGCTTTACGTTTTATCATTTCATGCGGTCTTGTCTCTTGTAGGGATTTTCCTGAAACTTGGAGCTTTGCTTTCCCATAAACTCTAACTCCCTGGAAATAATGCTGTTGTGCATGCTGGAAAACATGATTCTGAAAGTGTTGGCCAATTGGTGCTGGTGATGAGAGATGGTGTTGTGCAATATCCAAATGTGTAACACCAAATCAGGTTATTGGAGAGTTTAACAAATTACATGGGGGCACACATTTACTTTGGTTTAAGCTAATGGGAAGGTGAAACTTCACTTTGATAGTTACATAAAACCTTTTCTACATTTGTATCTTTATCATGAGTGAAAATTATTATAAATGAGCACATGATGACATAAACCACACAAGAAGGAGAAGAACTCTAGTGGCGATGAATTGCCGATAAAGTTGGAGTTTAGAGAAAGTTTCTTCAATAAGGTGAGTTAGTTCTTTCTTGAAGGAAGTCATAGAAGCAGATTGGTATCTATGTTACAATTTGCATTGAACAGCTCATTTAACCTTTATCAAAGGCTTTTCACATCTCACATTATCCAGACAAAAATTTTGTAGCAGTTATCATACCAATTGAAGTAATTAAAGGAAACTAGGCCATTAAGAAGTCAAGTACTGTCTAAAGACACATTTTGTTGACTAAATATCTGAGACTTATGGACCCTGAGGAGAAAACACAGTCCACTAAGAAGGGCTCCTGGCGGCTAACTGGGCTCAAATTTCAAAGGAGAGCCTAGCACCTTTTCAAAACAAGGGCCTCTCTTATAAACTGCACTTCAGGGAGAAGCCTGCACTAAGCTGCCTTCCTCCTGCACTGAACTGCCTTGCTGCACTGTGTTCCCGCCGTATGATCCAGCCTTTATAAAGGAGTTTTTGGAATTGTGGTTTAATTAATAAGACTGAGACTTTCCCGATCCAATCAGAGCTCTGCAGCTGTATCATATTAGCATCTTCACTGACCAATCAGAGCAGCTCCATTCTGACCAATTAGGACAGTGCTTTTATGGACTAATCAAACTACAAGGATTTGGAGTCCTCATTTACATGACAGGCCAGTCAGGTACTAGGGGAAGGGACTTCTGACTACATAAGTCAGCTCCCCTCAGGCTCAGAGAGTGCACTTCCCTTTCCACTGAAGACAGAACACTGCATTTCCTGGCTGGAGCTGAAACACCAAGGAAGTCTTGCAGGAGCAGAGCAGAGCAGAGCAGGCGGAGTGGGCCAGAGCAGATCAGGGCCGCCTTGCCCCAGGGCCTCCTCACCCAGGGCTGCCTCACGGCTGTGCTGTTCCACAGCCATGCTGTCTCATAATTGAGCTGTAACACTATTGAGCTCTTCTGCAGCTATGTTCTCACAGCCGTACTGTATCACAGTTGACCTGTTTGCACTGAATAAAGTTTACTTCTTCACCACACTCCAAATTGGGGATTCCTGTTGGTGTTGAATTGGCAATGACTATGGGTTGACAGACTTGCATCCAAATGCCCTGGGCTCTGATCTGCCTTATATCCATAGACTATAGTCTCTTTCCAACTTTATCCCTTATTTATATAAGTAACAAATAATAAAATAGAAAATCATAGATATTCTGATATTTTTGCTGACTATTCAATTAAAAGTGCAAAAATACAAGGACAACAAAGCAAGGAATTAGTTAAGCTGTTAAAAGTAGAATATTTATTAAAGACTGCTTATGACATTTCTGACTTAGTCCCAAAAAGTTAGGGAAAATGAATTCTCATCAAAGATCAGGCCAACTTGGGCAGATAAAATACGCTGAACAATTTGTCTTAATGCAATGTAATATTAACCATTCAAAGTTCTCATGAGACTTTATATAGACTTTCTTTTTGTTTTTAATCAGTGATGTGTCACTGCTCTAAGTGATGTGTCAAGGTTTTTGCCCCCCAATCCTTTCGTCATGCTGTATCTGGAAATGGACCTGGGTGTAACGTTCTGGTCCTGGACTCTCATTCCTGAGGCCAAGAAATGTTAGAGGGGCATTGGGATGTCAGCATTAGCTCTAGATTGCTTTCTCAAAATGGAGAAAGCGTGGCTCACCACTAATTTTTCCTCACATGGCTGTTGCCTTTGACAAACTACTACTCATTGGGCTAGTTACAAAGGGCTTGTGTGCCCAGCAGAGGGCTGTCGCATTTCACATATTATCATCATTCCGATTGTTTCGTTTGTAGGATTTCAAACTCTGACATCCCTCTTTGATCGAAGCCTGCTCTTCCTGTTTCCCATACCTTCCAGTATTTCCTGAGCTCGCACTTCATCTTTGGCTTTTGACCTTGCTCCAGATATTTTCAGTATAAAATAAAGAGCCTCCTGCTTTTGGAAAATAAAGGCAAAAGATACAGTTTTAGCTCTCAAGGAGCTCATAGTCAACTATGATAGGCAAAAAAGAATCAGATGATTACAATACTGTGTAGCAAAAGTTATGTCAGAGATCATTTTTAGTAGTGTGGTCTTGGTCAGTCATGTGAAACACTAACGGGGCATTGAACCTAAATAGAAAAAGCCCTGGTATATTATTTTTCTATTGCTATGTAACAAATGATCCCAGAACTTAATGGCTTAAAACAACATTTATTATCTGGAAGTTTCTGGGAGCACGAGCATGGGCCTGGCCCAGAGGGTCCTGGGACTCAGGGTTCCTCACAAGTCTGCGATTAAGGTTGGGCTGTAGTTACCACAAGGTTTGCCAGGGGGTGGATCTGTTGCTAGGCCTCAGTTCTTTAGTGCTATTGCCTGGAGGCCACCTTCAGTTCCTCACCAGGTGGACCACTCCATAGGGCAGCCCACACAGTATGCCCGCTGGCTTCATCAGAGTGAGGAAGTGAGAGGGCAAGAGGGGGGTGCAAGCAAGATAGGAGTCACAGTCTCAGAAGTGACACCCATCGTTTTTTTCCCTATTTTGTTTGTTAGAAGCAAGTCACTAGCTTGACCCCACATTCAAGGGAAAGAGATACCCAAAGGCATAAAGAGCAGGAGGTGGGGATTATTGGGGACCATGTTAGAAACTTCCTACAACACCCAGAATAAAATATTTGTCAGAAAGTCTTGAACTTTTCCTAGTAGGAGATAAAAGTGTATCCTTCAGGCCAGAAAGTGGCTTAGCATTAATTATTGAATTGACAAGTTATCTCATTTCTCATTAGGTTCAGGGTGTACAAGATTGGATGTAGCCAAAAGGGCTGACAGAAACGGAAGCATGGAGAGCGACAAGCACTTATAATTTATTGAAAGGCTGCGTGCAAGAAACTGTGTTGGGTGCCTCTGGACTCGCACTTAACTTTCACAGTGCATTGTATGAAATAGGGAGACAGCCTTAGTG
This sequence comes from Rhinolophus sinicus, assembly GCF_057876585.1. Classification (NCBI taxonomy): domain Eukaryota; kingdom Metazoa; phylum Chordata; class Mammalia; order Chiroptera; family Rhinolophidae; genus Rhinolophus; species Rhinolophus sinicus. The sequence goes on from NC_142514.1 coordinate 50,253,751, forward strand.
GCAGGGCTGTTTCACAGAGCTGTGAGGTTGTGTCCGGCATGACGGCTGAGCTGGCGCTGACAGGGCGAGCAGCACGTGTTGGAATGTGCACATAGTGGCCATGTTCAGCGGGCACATCCTGGCATCGGGAGTTAGCACTTCCTCACTAGTGGTGTGTGACTTTGACAAGTAATTTAAGGTCTCTGAGCCTCAGTTTCCTCATCTTCAAAATAAGGCATCATAATATTAATTCTCAGGATTGCTATAAAGATTAAATGAGCTGTCATCATCATAATTTACTCAGTGCTTACTAGGATTCAGCCACTCCTCTGTTTTGAATATATTCACTTTCACAGTAACTCCATAAAAGTATTTTTATGATCTCATTTTTATGGATGAGGAAACTAAGGCATGGAGAGGTTAAGTAGTGCGCCAGATGTCATAGAGCTAGGAAATGGTTTGGCTCTAGACTCTGTGTTTTTAATGCCTGTACTATACTGCATGTCATTCTGGAGTCAAGACCAGAGATAGCACAGTGGCCAGCACTTTTTATAAACTCAGTATCACCTCTTATTTTACCTCTAGTTTGCTAATGGGGAGACAAAGACTCATAAGTGATTCATCACTTACTTACAGAGTAATCCAGCTCTTAAATGGGAGAGCCAAGATTTTAATCCTTTTATGGATGGATCCAAGGCAGATGGTGTTTTTTTGTTGTTGTGCTTTTGTTTTTTTCAGAATAATGATGCCAACTCTGAAGTAGTCTTAGTCAAAAGGAAAACTACCTGAATAATTCCTCAGGGCATTGCTATGTTATAATTCAGCACAAACACTGATGTTTGTAAGAGTGATTCTAGACCAGGGGTGTCCAAACTTTTTTCAACCATTTTCACCAAGATCCATATGCGGTAAAATACACAAACAGCCACTCACTCGAGGTGAAGTACGTATTGCCTCACCTGGTTTGTTTAAGTAAACTAAATATATTTTTGGAATTTGCTGCAGGCCAATTAACAATGGATCACGGGCCGCAGTTGGCCCGTGGGCTGTAGTTTGGAGACCCCTGGTCTAGACCATCAAGAAAAGGATAAATTTTATGTAATGTACCTTCTGTAGGAAGGACTGAAAGTATGTAACATATTTTAGGTTTCTGTTAAATTCAGTAACATAGAATCAGTTTGATACTACACTGGGTAAGCTTCAGCTACCTGGAAAATTGATTTATGTTGCACACGTCATTCCTGAGCAGTGTCAGTTAAATGAGGTGTGGCTATGTAAGATAAGAAGGATAGTGAATGTAATAGTTTTGTGTATTTAGCTACAAAATGGACCTCGACAGTCTTAGTTCAGTTTCCTGCATTTTACTGGAATTACAGAATGCTCTGTAACCTATGAAATTAATCATGTTAAAAGGATGTGATTCACATAATATATTTTTATTTTTAAAAAACGTATATGCCCATTCACTAGTTGTACCTTTACCATGTAGGGGTATGTGTGTGTGTGTGTGTGTGTGTGTGTGTGTGTATGTAAAAGTTATTAATTATGTACCTCATTCTGTGTTGCTGTTATCAAGGAATAGAGAGAGAATGGTTTTGAGAGATGAAGTGTTATTTCTTAAAGAAAACAAGCATTTTACCTGTGAGGACATATCAGCAGCCTAGTAGGTGCTATTTTAATTTTATGTTCTCCATCCTAAATTGGCTTTCAGTACTGGGTGGGTGGGTTTAAAAACAAACCTTTTATATTTCTGTAATCATTTCACCATCGTCATCTTACAAAAGATCTAAATTACTCTCTCTTACTTTTTATCCATTTTCTGACTTCTCTGCTCTAAGTGTTTTTCAGAGCTCTCCTTCACTCTTACTTTATGTCTCTCAAAATGATAACATCTACTATCATAGTGTTGAAAATGTTGAGAAGGCAGTTTCATGAGTTAAATTAAGTAAGTGACCATTGGAGTCAGAATTACTTTAGTTTAGATACCTGTTCTGTTGTTTGCTAGCAAGAAACCAGGGCAAATTCCTTACATTCTATAAATTTTCATTTTCATTCTGTGTTAAATGGGTACGCAAGTGGTACCCTTAGGTACTTTAAGATGTTCTAAGGATTAAATTATATAACCCATATAAAATTCTCAGTATAGTGCCTGGCAAATAGTAAGAGGTCAATAAATGTGAATTATTATTAATAAATATTATTGTTAATACATATTTTTGTTAATATTATTACATATTGGTACTATCATTTTAAAGTGCTGAGAGCTTCCAACTCTGTACCTTCAGTTCAGATATCTCTTCTGGGACTCAGCCTGTTTAAACCCCACATGTAGCTTTCAGTGACTCATCTGCTTAAGTCCATTTCTGTTGCTGATAGATTTGCTCGTGACTTGGGCCAAACTCTGGGGAGAGCTAGGCCGTTCACTTTGCCTAATGGAATTGTGAATAGACTCTTTAATATTCCAGGCACTTGCGGTTATTAGAATAGTTCTATTTCAGCATTTATCTTCCACTTTTGTATATGTTAAGACTTCTGTCTTAAACTTTATTCAAAGCTCTCTCTTCTCTTTAAAATACAGCTGGGACTATCTGTCTTCAGTAGCTTGGAGCAGAGTTTCCCCATCTGCTAGGTGCTAGCTTCTATGTTAGATTCTGGTAGAGAGGAAGGAGAGGAAAAAAGGTGAACCTCTCCTTACTGAACTGTGAGTGGAAGCAGTGACTTGTGAATTGATGAGAGGTCTTTGGCTTACATTGGTCATTTCTGTCAGGGGACAAGGGAGGGCCCTGTTCAGATTTCCTATCGATTCCTCAATATGGGAGATCTGGCTCTGGCTTGGTATTTTCCATTTCCTGCACCCTTAGCTCCTGGCTAGTCCCACAGCATCTCGCTGCTGGGGTTCCTCTTAGGAGAAGCTCCTGCAAGATAGCTCAAACCCAGCTGCCTTCTGAGGTGTTTACTGCTTCAGCCGCAACGGTATACTCGTACGTGTAGTTCCACTGCTTCTGCTCTTTTAGCCCCATCTTCTTTTCTTTTCCTCGCTCACGGTTACCCATGAGGGCTGATTAGTGAGTCTGCTGGTTATACAAGCGTATAACTGGGGAACAAAATGCTTTTCTCCTTTTCTTGTAGAAATCCCACTATGGTATAAGTGATTTTCATGAAGCTCCCCGTGTCTAGTAGCTTTTGGAAAGAGGGGCACTCCTGTAGACCTGTGTCGGGAAAGAAAGGAAATGATCTTTCTCCTTGGATACTGCGCTTCTGAAAAGACAGTTCATTCTCTTACCTTCAGTCTTCTGTGTGTTTTGACTATCATTACTGATGGGTATTGGGTGTGGTAGAGAAGATTCTTGGATTCTTGCCTCTCATTAGGTCTTAAAGACAAGGAAGTGTCTGGCCGCAACTGCTGGCGAATCTCTGAGCTTAGAATGCAAGAGCTTTGCATGTTTTGTGTATAATTTTGAGCATCTGCAGCAATTCCTGGAAAACAGGACAAAAATCTCATATGGACCTCTGTTACACTCCATTAAAAATTGTCAGTACCACAGATCTGGGACCATCATTGTTCTGTTCTCATTTTATATCCTCATTATCTAACATAGCATCTGCAATGTAGTAGATACTCCATAAATATTTATTGAATGAAAAGCAAAAGATAATACATAGAAAAGCTGATCCTAAGCTCTATGGCACACAATAGATAGAAAAGACACGATCCTGGAAATAGGGTAAAACAGAAATTAATGTCATCATCTTACCACTTTATAACACCTAAAGTTCTTAAATTGGTCCCTTTGATACCATTGTGTTTATTGTGTGGATTTCTATACTTTTATGGTTTGGTTTCACTTTCTACTTATTAAATAATTACTTTATGAGAACTGTGGGAATATTTTTAAATCTTTACTGTGTTTCTGCAGTGAGTTCTGCTGTAATATAGTGATTATTAAGTTATCGCAAATCTACTCATGATTATTAAGAGGCCCAGTCCAATAAATATTTTTATTTTTGTTCCTTCTTTTCCAAATCACATTAAAATGGTCCCTTTTGCACTTACGTGATTTTGTAAAAGTTTTATACTCATTTTATTTTGTAAGAGTTTTATACTCACTTTAAAATGGCAGATTCTTTTCTTAGCTTTTAAAATTTCTTTTCTCAAAACTTGATTTCCAAGCAAAGTATTCAAGAGAAAATTTAAATCTAAATTTAGTGTGTTAGATAAATATGAATAAAATTTGATGAAAAATACGGAATGGTGTGTTTTATAGTGCCTTAGAAATTTTGGGAATATTACTGGGTTCCCAAGTAGATTTACCTGAGAGATCAACCATGAGTCATCTAGAGTTACGTTAGCTTGGTCACTTGAGCTGAGCACATCCCTTCATAATCTTTGTTAAAAACACAAATAGTCATCATAAGGTTCTGTACCAATGCATTTAAACAATGTTTAAGAAGAGGGAAAAAGATACAACCTTTTTACAATGTTGTTTTCAAAAAAATTGCTAGGAATTTACAGAGATTGCTAAAGAAGTAAATTGTATTCTCAGCCAGTTTCTTGGCTATTTCTGGTACCAATGGGGAGTGGGGTTGGTAATGCAAGTTACCAGGGAAACCTTTTCCTCATTGGAAGAGGAAAATTGTGTACTAGGAGTCCATGCGTAGAAAGGCTGTAATCTTGCTTTGTTTTCATTTCATAGGTTAGTCAGAGAGGAGCAAAGATTGTAGAAACTGGATGCTAAGAATGCAGAAGGGCAAAAGCAAATTTATAATCTTAAATTGATTATTCATACTAACAATATCGCTGACAGTAGTACTGATACGATTATTAAAAATGATTATAAATATTTATCAAGGACTCTATAGTTTAAAACTGCACTCATCTAAATTATGTCTTTTGGGAGACAATATTGTCACCAACCTTATCTTAGAAATAAGGAAACTTTAGTCAAGTGCATGACCCGTGGCCAACAGGGTTTAAGTAGGAATCTGTAAGTTGTTCTCAGTCTCCTTGATTCCAGAGTATTGTGCTTTACACATCACCTGTTTTTCTAAAGTAAAGCTAACTCCTGGACTTGCTTGTGATAAGATGCAGAGGTAGGTTTAGTGTGTATTCAAGAAAGCATAGTTTCGGGACCTCTCACTTTGCATGGTCTCATTCCAAAGTCTTGGGAGAGGCCCTAACAGTCTTCAAATATTTTTGTTAAATTTTGCAATATTTTTTTTAAACCAAGTTTTTTCGTTTGTTCGTTTTGTTTACAATCAATCTTTCCACTGCATCTTCACCTCTTACTTCCCCTTGTATTGATTTTGGCATACAAGTGGTTGTGGGCAGTTTTGCGATCTGACTTAAAGGATACTGATTTGGCAATACACTTGATTTAATGAAATTTATTTATGTGGTTTGAAGTCACTCCCCATATCGTTAAATTCCTGCTAGCCATGGTGATGCAGAGATTTTTCTAGGAATATTACTATAGCCTGCTGGGTTGATTTCAGCAGGGTTGAGACATAAAAGTGCATCATAGGCAGTTATTTATAATATGAATTCATCCTATAGCTTCAGCACGTAAAGTATGTAGGAAGAAGAGAGCGAAGTTGGAAATGTTCACAGCCAGAAGCTAATTTGAATGAAATGTAAGTAGAGAAATGGATGCTCATTAACACTCATTCAAAAGTCTTCTCTTCCTGACTGAGAATTTCCCAACTATGACAACAATACTAAAATGTTGCATGGTGTTAGCAATGACAAATTATGAAACTGAAAGCTGATTTAGTAAAGGAAGCTAATTAATAGAAATAGGGCATTCTTTTTTTGATTTTGTGTTTTTGGTATTGCAACTTGATAACATTTGTAATTTGTTGTGATTTATTTTTTCATTCCAAATAAATACTCTTCTAGATGATTTTGTATTTATAATTGTGTGTGTGTGTGTGTGTGTGTGTTTATAATTGTGTGTGTGTGTGTGTGTCTGTATTTTTAAAGAGGCCCCTTTTCTCCCAACTTGTATAGAAGAAAACTTCATAAAACCTGGATCCTCCACTGCAATATGTATGCCCAGCAAATATTTCTTAAACAAATAAACATCTTCAGGAATTGGTTTTGATGCCAAGACGATTTGATACAGTAAAGTTGTGATTTGAAGAAGTTGTGGGTGGGTTTTCTCTTCAAGCTTGGGAGGCAGATGCTGTACTTTATGAAGCTTGTGCTTCATACAGATTTATTGTACATCTACTTTAGTTTCTGTCTAAAACTAACTACCTGCATTTTATGTTCAGAGATTTTTCCCTCCTCCTTCAGCAACTTAGCCTCTAGCCTTCACAGAACATGAAACAGAACCTTTGTTTTTGAAAACTTTGGCCATCGAGGTAATGGAAATTGTTTTGGGCTGGGAAGGACTCCAGTGGAAGTGGTCCATGCTGTGAGAGACAATGTTAGAGGCCTTGAGTTTGGGTGTCACACATGATGGCAGGCTGTTGGGAGTTATAGGGACCAGCATCTTGTTCCCTCCATTTCTCTAGTTCTTGGAAGTTATGAGTTTTTTGTAAGGCTGAGTGGATTGTGGCACTAGAAGTCATTGCTTGAGACATCTAGCAGTAGTTTCTGGAGTCCTAGGTTATTACAGAGTGGGTAGAAACACTGCTCTGTAAACGGGTACTTGGATGATCAGACAATTCATATCACATCTCGAGCTAAAGACTGTAGTCCCTTTTCTCTAATTCATTGAACTAGGAAACCACCCCACCCCATCAGTCTAATCCAAGACTCTTGTACATATAACCCTAGGGTAGTAATTCTCAAAATGTGGTCCTCTTTCCACATTTAAGGGTCACCTGTAAACATTTTAGAAATACAAATTCTCAGGCCTACTAATCAGAAACTCTAGGGAGTAGTGCCATAGAACAAATGTAGAGATACTATGTATGGATCCATAGCATTTCACACAAGTGGGGAGCAGGAAAGTCAGCTGGGCCTCCTGAGGGATGGGAAACAGACACAGAAAAGCCATCAGGAGAGAGGGCAATGATGAGACCCTCTCTAGATACGGGATGGCCTGGTGTGTCCTGGCTTTGCTCTGTAAATATTCTGAATTTTTCCTTGTTTGAAGCATTTTTTTCCTTGCTTCTCTATACGTACTGCTGAAAAGTGACCTTCTCTTAGCTCCACAGGAGCTCAGTTAGCAGAGATTGATTAATGAATCTGAAACTCCATTTTAGGAGAAGGATTTGATTGACTCTATTTGGGTGAGTTACGGCCAGGCTGACAGGATCATATAGGACAAGCAGGGCTGTAAGGGGGGTCACACTGTGTGTGGTCAGTCAGTTTCCAGGAAAGGGGCTCACGGTGCACACCAGGATCCCTAAGACTGAAGAGCACTAATATTACAGGTTACCTTTCTCATTTTCTAAACATTTCTTGCCCACAGTTTGATTCTGTTGTACTTTAAGTCTTGTGCTCATTTCCATATGCCTGGATATATGAAAATCAAATGGGTTTGGCAAGAAAGTTAAGCTTCTGCTGGAGCAGGAGGTAGTTGGAAGTTTGATTTCCATGCTGGGGTTTTTATCGCCTGCTTAAGATAGAAAGTGTATTTCCTCCAAAGCTCTGAAATAGTTCAATACATACTACTAATATTGCTGTTCAGGCATTTTAATTAAGCATCTCTCACTTTCATTACCATGATATTCAAATAATATATGATGCAGTGAGCCTTTTTTGGTTGCAAAACTGGAAGCCCTCCAATAATTTAAGCAATATTTCCAATGAATTTAATCTTAACTCAGACTCTAGGTAACTAAGAGTTGCTTTTACTAATACCTCAAAATAATCACAGTTTTGTTATAATCACAGGTTTAATCTTCTTTTGTTTTTCTCATTGTTAATAAACTCAGTTATTTCCACGTCCAAATTTTTGTTTATTATTTCCTTAAAGCTAATTTTGCTGAATTCCCAGTGCCATACAATAAGAGGGTACTTTTAATCATAAAGACTTTAGGGTATCATCCAGAAGTTGGCAAATGTTTTCATTTAGGGGCCAGAGAGTAACTATTCTAGGCATGGGCCACATGTAGTTTGTCACATCTGCTTCTCTTCCCCGTCTTCCTCTCACCTTCCTCTTCCACCCCATTTTCCTCCTCTTGCTTTTATTTCTTCTGCTCCGTGTCCTCTTCCTTCATCTTTGTAACCTATTCTTAGCTCATAAGCCATACAAAAAGAAGCTTCAGGGTGAGTTTGGCCCATGAGCTTTTCCAAACCATGGGTATAATCCAAAAAGGAACCTGAAAGTGACTTAATTTTCTCTCTTCAAACTCTCTTGTGAATTTTTTTTCTTTTTCTTTTTTTCCAGCAGAAAAACAGACACACAGACCAATGGAATAGAATTGAAAACCCAGAAATAAATCCACATAAATATGGACAGATAATTTGACAAAGGAGCCAAAAACATACAATGGAGAAAAGAGCCTCTTCAATAAATGGTGCTGGGAGAATTGGATAGCCACGTGCAAAAGAATGAAACTAGACTGCTATCTGTCACCATGTACAAAATTTACTAAAAATTCTCAAAGACCTAAATAAATATAAGACCTGAAACAATAAACTGCATAGAAGAAAACATAGGTACTAAACTTATGGACTTTGGGTTCAAAGAGGATTTTATGAATTTGATTTCAAAGGCAAGGGAAGTAAAAGCTAAAATAAATGAATGGGACTGTATCAAACTGACATGCTTCTGCACAGCAAAAGAAACCATCGACAAAATAAAGAGGCCACCGACTGAATGGGAGAAGATATACTTCTCCCCTTTCCCTTTCCCTTCCTCTCCCTGCCCTTTCTTTCCCTTCCCTCCCCTTTCTCCTCTCCTCTCTTCTCTCCTCTCTCCTCCTTCCTTTCTTTTGGGGAGAGGGCTCCAGTAGTAGTGGACTGCTGGTCTCAAAAGAGTGAAAAGATGGAAACAGGATCCCATCATTGAACTTACCTTCCTTCTCAGAAATCAGTCCAATAGCTGGAATGAGGACTGCATTGAAGCTAATGAAAGATGCGATGTTATTAACTCCATTTTTTCTTTTATATTAATGTCAGGTGTACAGCAGGGTGGTTAGACATTTATATAATTTAAAAAGTGGTCCTCCTGACTAGTCTAGTACCCACCTGGCACTATACATAGTTATATCATTGACTATATTTCCTATGCTTTATTTTACCTCCCCATGACTATTTTGTAACTACCAACTTGTACTTCTTAATCCCTTCACCTTTTCACCCCGCCCCCCAGACCCCCTCCCATTTATTACCCCATGAGTCTAGTACCCCTCTGACACCATATGTAGTTATTACAATATTATTGACTATGTTCCTTATGCTATAGCCTCCATTCCCATGACTACTGTGTAACAACAAATTTGCACTTCTTAATCCCTTCCCCTTTTTTACCCAGCCCCTCTCATCTGCCAACCATTAAAATGTTCTCTTTATCTATGATTTTGCTTCTGTTTGTTTATTTTATTCTTTAGATTCCACATATAAGCAAAATCACAGTGCATCTGTTTTTCTCTGTCTGACATACTTCACTCAGCAAAACACCCTCCAAGTCCATCCAGGCCATCATAGATGGCAAGGACCCATTCACTTCCATGGCCAAGCAATATTCCATTGTATGTATGTACCATCTCCTCTTTATCCATTCTTCCATCGACGAACACCCAGGCTGCCTCCACATCTTGGCCATTGTAAACAATGCTGCAATGAACATATGGATGCACATGTCCTCTTGAAGTAGCATTTTGGGTTTCTTCAGGTAAATACCCAGAAGTGGGATTACTGGGTCCTTCATTATCTTTTGTTATAAAGTCTATTTTTGTCTGGTGTAAGTATTGCTACCCCAGCTTTTTTTTTTCTTTTTTTCATTTTCATGAAATATCTTTTACAATCCCTTTGCTTTCAGTCTGTGTATGTCTTTTGATCTGAAGTGAGTCTCTTGTAGGCAGCATGTGTAAGGGTTTTGTGTTCTTATCCAGCATATGTAAGGACTTTGTTGTCTTATCTTTTGATTAGAGCATTTAATCCATTTACATTGAAAGTGATTGTTGATAGATATGTAGTTATTGCCATTTTATCATTCATATTTTTTATATTTATTTGTTTGTTTATTTACTTATTTATTTTCATCTTAAGTCCCTGTAATATTCTTTGTAATGCTGGCTTGGTAGTGATGAACTCCTTTAGCTTTTTCTTGTCTGAGAAGCTTTCTGTCCTTTAATTTTAAACGATAGCCTTACTGGGTAGAGTATTCTTGGCTGTAGAACATTGCTTTTCATCACTTTGAGTATTTCGTGTCAATCCCTTCTGGCCTGTAAAGTTTCTGTTGAGAAATCAGCTGAGAATCTTATGGGAGCTCCCTTATAAGTAACTAGATGCTTTTCTCTTCCTGCTTTTGAGATTCTCTCTTTGTGTTTAACCTTTGGCATTTTAATTATGATGTATGGGCATGTTTGGGTCATCTTATTTGGGGCTCTCTGCACTTCCTGGGCTTGTATGTTTATTTCCTTTGCCTGGTTAGGAAAGTTTTCAGTCATTATTTCTTCAAATAGATTCTCAATCCCTTGCTTTCTCTCTTCTCCTTCTGTACCTCTATGATGTGAATATTGTTATGCTTGATGTTGTCCCAGAGGTCTCTCAAACTCCCCTCATTTTTTTTTTTTGGATTCTGTCTTCTTTTTGCTATTCTGATTGGGTGTTTTATGCTCCTTTGTCTTCCAAATCACTGATTTGATCTTCTGCTTCATCTAGTCTGCTGGTGCTTCCTTCTAGTGCATTCTTCATTTCAGTTACTGTATTCTTCACTTCTGACTGGTTCTTTTTTTTTTTTTTTTTTTTTTTTTTTTTTATGCTTGCTATCTCTTTGTTGAAGTTCTCACTGAGTTCTTTGAATATCCTTATACTTATTGTTTTGAACTCTGTCTCTGGTAGGTTGCTTGCCTCCATTTCATTTAGTTCTTTTTCTGGAGTTTTCTCCTGTTTTCTTTTTTTGGAGGATGTATTTTGTGTGTGTGTGTCTATTGTTTGGCTGCCTCTTTGTGTTTGTTTCTGTGTGTTAGGTAGATCTGCTACATCTCCCAGTCTTGCCAGGTGGCTTTATGTAGTAGGTGCCCTGTGGGGCCCAGTGGCACAGTCTCCCTGGTCACCTGCACTGGGTGCTTCAGGAGTGTCCCTTGTGTGGGTTGTGTGTGCCCTCTTGTTATAGTTGAACTTTGATTGCTCTTGGCTTGTCAGTGGGTGGGATGACTCGCAGGATGACTGGCTGTGGGGTTTGGCCACATCCACATCCTACCACACAGAGTGGATTTGCACCAGTGGGCTCTTGTACCTAGTGAGACTGCTCTTTGGGTGTACTGCTGTGGGGCTAATTGGGTTGTGCTCTGTTGTGGTTCAACAGGTTTGTTTGTTCTGGGGTCTTTTGGGAGGGGCTCCTGTTCAGGTCACGTCAGCCACTGCCTGTGACCCTGTGGGACTATGTGGTAGGAGCTACAAAGTGATATGTGGTTAGTTGCTACCAGTGCTAAACCTGGAGGCACATGAGAGAGGTCACATTGTGAACCAAGGACAGCTGCCACCAGTACCTGTCCACAAAAAGCCGGGACACCCCAAGGCCTGTTGCCACCTCTTGCTAATTTTCAAACACCCTTTTGTGATCAAATCATATGATCAGATTGTGGTGTAGAAAGAGAATGAAACATGCAGAGCAATGGAAATAAGGGACAACAAATTGGTAAATGACCTTAGAATTAATAATACAGAAGATATCTATAAGTATCTATGTCATGCCAGATATTAAATAAATACACTTTTCACTTAATCCTCCAAACCGCACTGGTAGGTTTATAACATTTTATAGATGACAAAACATGCATGAATAGGTAACATTACTAAGTAACTTGAACTATTTGTTGAGTTCAAACTCAAGTTTATGTGGTATGTAAAACCCATCTTTGTAATATACCACATTGTGATCCTGTATAGAATAGAGTGAAGAATTCCACATACCTCACCACAGATTTGTAAACATTTAAAAAACTGCATTCTGAAAGCATATAATGAAGTTGTTACAGTGTTAAAATAATTTTTCAGGTACTTATTACAGTCAATAAGGGTACATAAGTTTGAACTGCTTAGAAATATCATCTTCAATGATAACATACTGCCTTTTGCAGTACGTGTGGCTTGAAAAGTTTCAAAGTTCCTGTCCTAATAAATTGAAGTAATGCATTGCTTACAATATTCAGTATGCCTTATTCCTTGTTTCTATATCAGTAAGCTTATAATCATAATGTAGTCATGAAATATGCAAGAGAAATGTGGGGATATTGGTCCCTTCTCTTTTTCTGAGGTGTGATAACGTAAAAAAAGGAACTGAAATGAACTTGCTTAGTTGATGATGTTGCTAAGACTGCTGTTGGAATCATACATACCCTTAAGCTAATGGATATTTTATTAGACTGCCTCTTGTGTGTTGCTTTATGTTTTAGCTAGAGCGTTTTCTTTCTTTCTAATGGATATACAGCTGGACCTACTTTTCTCAAATTAGCTTATCATCAAGGCTATTATTCCATAAATGTGCATCAGATGTTACTTAAATCTGGCTTGATTACAGATGCTCCCTACAGTTTTATTCAATTGCTTAACTCTAAGCATTATGCCATCAAACCATTTAATTTAGCCATCTCCAGAAGTTTTATTTAAATTGTTTAATATTATGGTAATTAAATAACTCATTACTCAAACCATAAAAGGAAAGTCATAACACAATAATAATGTTACTATCTGAATATTACTTTTTGTCCTAACTCCAACATAGTAATAAAATGCCATATCAACTCTAAACGTACCTTTGTGAAGTATGGTATCACGTTAAATCTGGACTTTATAGATGAAGAACTCATAGTGTTGTATTGATTTGCATTAAGTGTAAAAATAACTCATAATGTTTCATGGTTTAATGGTCTTTCATAGAACAAGACTGTCTTAGTATGTTTGGGCTGCTGAACTGGGTGGCTGACACAATAAGTATGTCTCACAGTTGTAGAGGTTGGGAAATCCAAGATCAAGGCACTGGCAGATTTGATGTCTGGGAAAAGCCCTCTTCCTCATTCACAGACAGCCGTCTTTCTGCTGTGTCCTCATATGGCAGAAGGGACAAGGGAGTTCTGTAGGGTCACTTTTATAAGGTCACAGCCGTCATGCATGAGGGCTCCACCCTCATGACCTAATTACCCTCAAAGCCCCCATCTCCTCATACTAGCACATTGTGGGTTAGAATTTAAACGTGAATTTTGGGGGACATAAACATTCAGTCCATTGCAGAGAATATACATTATTTTCTTACTTTTTGTTTAAACTTTCATGAATTTGCCTTGGTGTGCTTAAGTCATTATGTAAAATATATAAAATTCCACAAGAAGTTCACATCTTATGGGGGAAATACGGAAATATAAGTCGTGACTGTGCAGTCCAGCATTGTAGTCATTGGATAAATATGGCTGTTTAAATTTATTAATATAAAATGCAGTTAAAAATTCGGTTCCTGAGTCACACTAGCCATATTTCACATGCTCCATCGCCACTTGTGGCTAGTGGTTATCATATTGGACAGTACAAATATAGAACATTTTCATCATTTTAGAAACTTCTATTTGATAGCACCGTTATGCAAATAGAGACTAGGGCATAAGATGAAAAGACACTAAGTGGAAAGACTTACCTAAAGTGTTGTATGATAATACTTAATGTTAGGACTACAATTGTGCATTCCTCTTTGAGAATCTCAAAATGATAGGGGGAGCAAGAAGAATGCTACATAGATTTAGAACTAAAGTTTCATATTGTTCTTATTACAAAACAATGTTAATTGAGAAAGGGGCTATGCATTCTTGCAAGTAACACTATTTTGGAATAACAGTTTTAATTAACAGAGGAATCTTTTACTAATTTCTCTCTGGTGAAGATTCAATTCTTCCATCATTTTTTTTTCTAGTACCTCTACCATTAAACCTTCCTTTTTATATAGCACTAATGTACTCTGACACTAAACATACGCACAGTGGATTTCATTGTTATAAACTCAACTGTGTAGTTTTCATTTACTAGTAAGAAATTATATATTAGTAGATCATAAAATCCCCCTCATTGGCCTTGAATCCTAAGATAAATTTATCATTAAAGGTCTTTGTGGTATGGAATATAAGTAGCATAAGAGAAAATGAATTTGAGAACAACTTTAAAAGAAGTGCAATGGTGTTTTTCCACTTACTGTTCTTTAGCGTGACTTTGAGTGAAAGTCAATGAAATACTGAGAAAGTGCAGATCTGTGCAGACATGATTAGTGCCTGGTGAATGGATGGGGCAAAAGGAAGCTAGAGAATGTAGTGGTTCAGGAACACTACTTTTAATGAAGCTTTGCCTTCATACATAGAGGAACTTTGAAGAATCTTAAAAAAAGCGAAACAACATTCCTTAAAGCATGTCTCTTATATAACAACTCTGAAAGCTTGGCTTTTGAAGAGCAAGGAGATTCAAATTACCCATAATTATTTTGATGGGAGAATAGAACTGAAAAGATACATAGAGAATTGTTTCTAATATTGGGTGTTTTTTCTTTTTTTTTTTTGTTTTGTTTTGTTTGTTTTTTTGCCTATGGTGATAGTGAGAGTACAATGAATACGGTAATTTCCAAATTATCTTCTTTAAATCCTTCCTATGTGTCACTTTTGATATGCTTTGATCCCACTTGTGAGCAAATGATTTTTAAATATGTGAAACTAGTTTTCAGATCCATCTAGTCTTGACGTTCTCTTGACTTTGGAATTTCATATCTATTATATGTTGATGCCACACTAAGAGCTTTCTTCGTACAAACTGCCTGCTACTTAAATATCAGACAAGATAAAATTGAAGACAAATCATTATTGGGGAAAAATAGTCAGTATACCTTGATAAAGATTTCTATTTACCATGAAAATATAATATTGTAAACTTGGCAATATCTTTTATTACCAAACCAAATGAGAAAAACATAACAAAAAAATTATAGGCCTGTTTCACACAGGAACACACAAAACATAAATCAGGAAATAGTAATGAATAAAATTTATCAAAAGCTAATACCTCATTATGAAATTGGATTTATTCTAGGAATACAGTATTAGTTCAGAATTATAAAATCAATGTATTTCACTCTAATAACCATTTAAATGACAAGAATGATACACTCATCTCAAGATACAAAATACACGAGGTGTGAGCAAACAGTACGGTGAGTGTTTAAATAAAAAGAATTGTTACAGTAAAAGACACATTGCCATTAATCCCCCTCAAAACATTCCCCCTCACTTTGAACACACTTATCCCATTGTTCTTGCAACTTTCTGAAGCAGTTCTGGAAGTCGTCTTTCGTGAGTGTCTTTAGTTGCACTGTCACGGCTGCCTCGATGTCCTGAATTAATTCAAAACGTTTTCCTTTCATGGTCATTTTGACTTTGGGGAAGAGTCAGAAGTCACATGGTGCCAGATCCGGTGAATAAGGTGCATGAGGACACAATGTAATGTTTTTATTTGATAGAAATTGCCATATAGCAGAAGCAACATGAGACACGGAGTGTTGTCATGATTGAGGATGAAGTAAAGACACTCACGAAGGAAGACATCCAGAACTACTTCAGAAAGTGGCAAGAATGATGGGATAAGTGTGTTCAAAGTGAGGGGGAGTATTTTGAGGGTAACTAATGACAATGTCTTTTACGATAATGAATTTTTTAATTTAAACATTCACTGTATCTTTTGATCACAGCTCGTAATTGAAAAATTGTAACACGAATTCAGTATTTTAAAAAAAAAACCTCTTAGAAAGCAAATTATAGAACAGAACTTCGTTAGCCCAATAAATATATCCACAAAAATTCACACCAAATATCAGTCCCAAGAGAATTTCCTTAAAATTTGGAAACAAGACTTGGATGTCAGGTATTATCACTTTAATTCAACATTTTTCTAGTTGCCAGCCTTACAATAAGTCAATTAAAAGAACAACATTTAGAATACATAGAAAAAACTAAATTATTATTTTCAGCAAATATAATTGTCTACTTGAAAAAGCAAAAGGAATCTGTAGAAAAATTATTAACATTAGTGAGAGTTTATCAAGGCTGTAATATATAATATTGATATTTAAGTCAATTTTATTTCTATATTCCATCTCAACTAACTGGAAAATGTAATTTAAGATGATATCATTTGAAATAGCAACACAATGTTTTTGATTACTATAGAAAGTTTAAGATTACTATGGAAAAACACAACTTATTGAAAGACATTATGAAATAATACCTAAATACATAAAAAGATATAGCATGTTTGTGGGTTGAAAACTCAGTACTATAAAGAAAGTTCAATATGATGTTCCAAAATGACAAATTAGTCAAGTATCCTGCTGGGAGAGCTCACTACAGGGATTCAATTCCTTATGTCCTGTAAGATGAAATCTCTAAATGTCTCTGCTAATTATAATAAAACACTAATAGTAAATGCAGGTATTCAAAAATACAAAATTATTTTGTATTGATAATTATAATAAAAGGACACTGAGTTAGGAACTGTCAGTTATGCAAAATTAAAAGAACACATCATTTTGGGAAAGACACCAACTTTCAAAAATTAAAACCTAATGGCAGAAACTTAAAGAATGATAATGATTCAGAAACCCTAGAGAACTAGCAATATAAATAAAGCAATAACTCTGGGAGGTATGGGAATAATAAAGACATAATTTATATCTATGCTGTTGACGTTTTAGGTTGTTAGGCATACTGTGCAAAGCTGAGTTTGTAATCTTTTTATTTGTGCTTGTTTGTCTAATTATTTAAAGGACAGTATTTGGTGACTCAGCCTAATACTAGCAGTCGAAATTGTTGAGAGGAGTTTATTGAGTAAAATATGTAGTTACTGTTTAAATTCTTGAGACACATTGGTTTTCAGCATTTGGTTAGTGGAGATAAGGGTTCAATACATTAAGTATTAAGCAAAGTACAAATAACGGTGAATATGTCTCTCCACATATGTAATTAGTTCTCATAACTAAAGAACTGATCAGTGCTGATGCAGAGGTACAGTGCCCAGATCTCCTCTGCTGGACCAAATCTCTCCTTTCCCCAGCTGTTGTGAGTGTTGTCTGATGGTGGTTCACGTACCCTCTCTAGGAATTACCCTTTGCAGAAAGGAGTCTTGCCCTCGATTACGTCCTTCCTGGGGACAGCCTGCACCCAGTGGTAGATACAGAGACACAGCGTCTCAGATCTCAATGTGGGACAGCACTGAAGGGCCATCCTGGCTCCAGAGCTCCTTCTAGGATGTGCTGAGGCCTCTGTTGCTACAGCATCACCCTGTGACAGCTGTTGTTCCAGAAGGAGTAAATTACTGTCTTTTCATCTTAGTTTCTCCATGAGTAAAATGGGGATATTAATAATGACATCAGAAGGTTGTTATTGGGATCAATTAAGATAATTCATGTGAAAGTACCTCTATCTATATCTATATCTATATCTCTATATCTATCTATCTATCTATCTATCTATCTATCTATCTATCTATCATCTATCTATCTATCTATCTATCTATCTATCTATCTATCTATCTATCTATCTATATCTTTTGTTCTTTGCTTGATTATCTTTCTAGAGTTCTTTGCTTGGTTGCTTGCTTGTTTAAGCATCTATGACTGCATTATTGCAGTAAAATCAGTGATACTACTCTGTCCCTTCAATTTTATGTTTTGTTTTACTGATAATGCCCAAGGAAACAGGAAGCCACTCTTAACAGTCTAACTTAAATGAGAAAAATTAATCACAATTTCTTTTTTTTGGTATGCATTTTGCCTTCATTACAAGTTTCAAATTATTTCATGAGAGACAGGAATGTTACCCAAATGATACAAAAGTGAATATGCATTCGGGTAGAACTTTTATTTGTGGATTTAAATTTCATGTCTAACTGGAACTTTTTTTTTTTTAAATTGATCTCTTTAGCCACATGATGGTAGTGTTGCTTCTCTTGTTAAGCCACAAAAGTAGATTTCAGATGCCAGTTAAAATCATAAAAAATTATATTTCTCCAAGGAGACCTAACAATAAAACATTAGTTTCATAAAGAAAAAAGACTCCTACACATTTATGTTATTTTTAAAGAGCAGGAAACATCAGTGCCAGTGTTTCCTGAGGAGAAGTGCCATTTCTTCTTTAGGAAACAGATCTTTGCAAGGCAGAAACATTCTCATCTCCCTTCTTAAGGGAATCTTGTTTTAGATATTGTCTTTCAAACTACTGTCCCTTTTAACTGGGTTGACCCATGTAATTTGTTTCCTCATACGTTGATGCAGATATTTATCTTGAAGCAGAGACCTTTTAAATTGCACTTACATTGATTATGTTCTATGTAATCTTTTCTAGCGGATTTCAAGTTAGAAGCCAACTTGGAAGTTGTCTAATGTGACCCTTTATTTGCATGCAGTAATTTCTTCTGCCTCATCCAGAACAGATGGCCATGCAGTTTCTCCAGTGTCTCTAAGGATGTCCATCAAGGCAGCCTCTATTCACTATAGGACCCCTAGCAAAGGAGTGGGTTTGCTGTTATGCTCAACAAAATGTGGTGTTGCTTGGAAGCTGTGAATCATCTGTTTGCCTGAATTCAAAACCATTTCATTCGTCTGGAGGCAACCATCTTGTTGAGAGGATGAGTCATAGGATAAAATTATGAAATGCAGTTTGATGCATACTGTAGTCAGTCGCAATCTGTCCCATGGATCAAAAAATATTGAAGGAATATAACAAGCTACATTTTGTACTCTGAGAGATCTGGGTTTAACGTGTCAGAAATTATTTAGTTTCCTCGTGACCATCGTGGATTTACTGAAATATTTAGGCAATTAAGATTTTTGGTTGTCTGTTCAAAGTACAGTTTCCATTAATATTAAATTTTACAATAAACAGGCTTAGTGGAGGAAATACATTCTTTTGTCACCTTCTCAAATGGGGTGGTGGTGTGATGAGAAGGCCCACCTTTCTCGATAGGGCCTTTGCTGTTTTCTCAGGGAACACTTTTCTGTGCACCCAGTTATTCAGTGACTTTATAATCTATTGAAGGTAAAATGGTAAGAGAGAGTGTGGAATGATTTAGACTGAGCTTACAAGAGTCTGAATGGCTGTGGGGTCGCTATGGGTCCACGATGCATTCCTCAATTTTAGAAATGTCCTCTTATCAGTTCAGCAAGGGGCTGATTATACTTTGGGGAACCCACCCCACTAACTGTTCTCAGAAGAGAATGAAATATAAACCTAAGTCCTTCTTTGTTACATTTCCCATGAGAAGTTCACCTGGCAGATAGTCTACAGTGGTCATTGCCCATGTTATACCCTTTTAGTGGGTTTTATATCAGCTGCCCGAGGAGCACTATTCCAGGTATGCAGATGAATCAGAACCTTATGGGATATGCTATTTCTGCAGATGGCTAATCACTTCCATTTTGTATTTGTTCTTGTTGGTTATAATTTCAGAGGTGATGTTTCTTGTTTGGGTCCTGAAGCAACCTCTGTGAGACGACTGCATAGACTTACATGATTATCAATTTTGTGATGTCTAAATCTAGAAATTAAATGACTTATTTATTTTTCAAATGCATGCCATTTGTAATGATTTTTCTATTACTAACATAGCATTTTTATCAAGAGAGGGAAGAGAAAAGAAAACATTGGATTTCTTTATATTTTGATTAGACATGGCAGACACTCTGGTTAAATAATATGTAAAGGGTGAAAAGATAAAACAATAATGTGAGCAAACAGAGTTAGATAACAATTAATTTAGTGTTCAAATGGAAGGCCAAGTAAAGATTCATATAACACACATCTTTAAAAAAATCAATGCTGGCTTTTTTTTTTTTTTTACTTGATGAAAGCTATCTACCATATATATTTGATCACTCAAAAAAATTACTTAATACTGAGTGCCAAGGACTGTGTTGAGCATGAAGGAGACAAAGATAGATATGACATAGTCTCTGTTTCAAGATGCTCAAAACCTAGTAGGAGAGGCTAACAAGTAAATAAGAAGTTAATTAAGTAAGGTGTAAAGATGTAAGGTGTAAAGAAGTACAAGGTGCTACAAATACACAATGTTACTAACCAAGCTCTCTGTTACATTTATCATTAATACAGGGAAAGCATATTTTTATCCTTTCCCATAGTCGTCCTTTCCTTCTAAAAGATTTAAGATAAAATAGATAATTGTTCATAAAGATGAGATACACTTATTATATATATATTAGCATATGAGTATAATCAAGATCTTGATTATAGATGTAATGATCCCCAAAAGGTGACTTTCTGTTTTTTTTCCATTTGCATGGGGATGTGACAGTATCTTCCAGATTTTCAATATCTCACCCAAACCGCCTTACATTAAACATTCAATCTGTAGGAAAGCAGTATGTGTGGAGTGCAGGCAGTTTCAGGCAAGTCCCTTCGAGCCTGCCCTCTGTTCACCACATACATGCACTCACCCAACCAGAGTGCTGCTCCAAATCTCCTCCCACGCAGGAATGCAGAATCGGCTACTGTATGGACGTCTATTTATGATATAAAGCTGGACTCACTGTAGCAAAAATCGAGTATGTGCTATTTCTGTATGATACATAGAGTTTGTATCTAAGATGTTAAAGTCACAGTTATATTCCTTACTGAAGCTACAGCATTTTAATACCCTTAATATGAACTAACAGAACACACTCTATTGCACCTTCCAGAACTTCAGAGGACAAAACCACCGAACCAGTATGGATCCTTCTTCCGTGAGTTGCAGAGAATCTGTGCTCTAAATCCCTGTCATAAGGTATCGCCTTCTTTAGTCAGATCCTGTCAATCACTTGACCAGCATAAATGATAGTCAATAAAATTTCATCTACATTTTAACCCACCCCAATGGCACTTGTTGTGCTGCTGCTCTTCTGTGCTGGGTGCTACAGGAGATACTGAGTTTCCTCGACATCCCTACCTCTGGGGAGTTTTTACTGTGTGATGGGATGGAGACTTAGGAATGATCTGTCATGTAATGAGTATTATAATTATTTCTTGAGCACAGTGCCACAAAGACACTAGAGAGGAAAGACAAATATTGTCTTTCCTGGACAGAGAAAGTCTCTAGAGAGAAGAGGCCACACTTGTACTGATTCTTGAAGAATGAATAGGAATTTTCTAGGGTGCTCAGGGTGAAGACATTTTGAGAGGAGAAAATGTTATGAGGCAAATTTCATATGATTCCTTTATTCTTTTCATTTTAAATTCTATATTTTGTAAATTAGATGTCCAGAAATCTGCTTAGACTGCATGATCTTAATTTCCTGGAAAAAAAAATGCCTTCCCTGGATTGTTTCAGTATTATGGTCATAGGTTTTCCTAAGAAATGACTACATGAAGAATATAGCTGCATTATTTGTAAAATGTTTGTGGTCAGTATCACATGTTGATTTTTCAATATGAATGGTGTTTAGCAAATATTATTATTACTTTTTTTGGTCTTAATCGGGTTTAACCTTTTACTACTTTCCTTAATTGAGATATATGCACTTCCTTGTTTATCTCACTTCTTCACAGATAAAATAGATCCTATCAGGTGTGAAAACTCTCTTAAGTCTACCTCATTGAACTACTAAGTTTTCTTTATCTTCATTTATCCTTCTTACTTTTTGAAGAGTAACATTTCCGTAAGAGCCTTCTAACCATTCATTTTCCAACTCTTCCTTTGGAATTTCGTGTAATCAGATATTGCCTGTCTTCTAAAATAGTATCTTCCTAACTACATTCAGCCTATGAAAATGCTGAAACCTTTTTATTGGAAAAAAAGAGGGGGAGACAAGTGTCCTTCAACTCTGGCTTTTCCTATTTACCTTTCTCCATTCACTGTCACATTACATGAAAAAGTGGTCTACCCTTGTGCACCCATTTTCCTCACTGACTATTAAATTCTTACTCCAATTGAGTCTGGTTAGTGTCCCATAACTTATGCAACTGCTATCAGTAAAGAAATCAATGCTTTTCTAACTATCACAACGAAAGTCTACTTTCAGTCTTGGGTATTCCTATGTGTTTGTAGACGTAAGCATTAGAATGTCTCTTGCTGACATAAACCAAAATGAAACTTCCAAGAAGGATTTTGGGCAGCTCACAGAACCAGTAGGAATGCTGGAGAATGAGGACTAGACAATGGACAAGAAGCAAAGGACACTGAGTAAAGGTCGCATGGCCAAGTCGTACTTCAGTTAAATACTGGGGGAAACTGGACACTTTCACAGCCATTAAGTGTGAATTATGAGCTGTCACTATACATTCTCATCCTCACTTGAGATGGAAAGTCCTGGGTGGAATATCCACTTGCCTGAACCTGGGTCACTTGTCTCAGTAAACCCTGGCAGTACGTTATCTTCTCTAGTGGAGACATGGCCCTTTGCCCTTCACATAAAGCTGAATTTTCCCCCAAATAAAAGAAGTGCTTTAGGTGTTGAGTAGCAAAATACATATGTTCCCTCCATGATCACTCTGTGGCCTTCAGTACCATTATCCACTCCCTTCTTAAATCTTTTCTTTATCTGCTTCTAGATACCTCTTTTTTTTCCTAATCTTGGTGTCTCCTTATTACCAATAGGCTAGGTTTAAAATATTTAACGTGGCATTCAGTGCCCTTTATGTTAATGCCCTATGGATTCTGGGCATTATATTCCCCTTTCCATTCCAGCTCCCTGTTCAGGTACCCTAACTACTTTTAATTAATGCAACTAACTATGATACTTGTATTCCCTCAATACACCCTTCACTTTGAAGATGTCTGGAAAAGCCTCCCTTCCTCTTTGTCCTTGTATGCATCCTACAGGTTCAGATCAGTTGTGTGAAGCCCTCCTGGGTTATCTCTGCACAGCATTAATCTCTGTCTTCTCTGCCTTCCCGTGGTACTTTATCTAGTTTGTTTATGACTCTCTCCTCCAAATAGATTCTTCAAAGGAAGACCACACCATATTTATATTCAGCGCAATGCTAGTTGAATTAATTTAAAGACATCTTAAATCCTTTTTGGACATATTTGGATAGAAATTGTGTGGTAATAAAAATAGCGTTACAGTAACTGTTATTTATTATCATCCAGATTTTCAATTTTTCAAAGTACCTTTGTTTCTATGCATAATTAAAATACTCTTGAAGTATCTTTCTCCTAAAGATCTGGACACACTTCAACAAACACAGCCAGAGTGTTCTGTTGTGCTGAGGAGGCCACTGTGGTGAAGTAGGAAGAGCTTTTTTCCATTGTGTTCCTATTATTTTCTAGGACAACAGAATAATCCCTAAGCTGCCAATAGCCTAATGTGATTGCTGGCATAAAGTTTCGTAGTGTCTTTTCAAAGCCAGCACAGCAAAATCCTAGATGGGCAGCTCTCTAGCAGCTGCTATAAAAAAACCCCTCAATTGTTGCTCATACATAACTTTTAGTGTTATGCTGACATGTGCTGGCCATGGTTTGCCCCTTTCCAGACTGTGTAATAAGCTGCAGATGAACAGAAGGCCTTTCCATCACTCTGGGATTCTCCACCACCTACATAATTCCTGCATCTCAAGTAGGAGGCAGGAAGAGACCTGCCAGAGCAGGAACATTCATGCTCAGTAGGCAAATGCCATTTCATAGTTAGGCAGGTTCTCTGTCTATCAAATATATCCTGAAACCAGGGGAGCTATTTTCTGATGTTTGTTAATCATTCTCAGACAATAAATTGCTAAGTAGTTTTGAATGATGTAATGCACTCTATACAGTATATAATATTCACTGTCAGACAAGGATACATCTATGAATAGGGAGATCAATGCACCATCCACAAAGGATACTATATGAAAACGATCAGTAACTAGTGGCAATGAACTTTAAGAATTAAGTGGTTCTAAATCTTAGGCTCTAAGGTGATCATATGAAAAATTATAAAGGACTGAAATGGTAAAAAAAAAGAATATTGAGTCTTCTGTTTAGTGTAGTGTATCCTTTTGGGTTATCTCTGCTTTTCATCTATTTGAGCTATTTTACAATTCTATAAAGTTGCATAATAGAAATAATAATGCAAATGATTCTTGTCCGTAGACATGCAAATTACGTCCCCTGAAAATGCAGTTGATTACTGCTCTGTGGGCTTTAACCAGTTTTGTGTCTATTAAGCAAATTCATCTCAGCATTCTTTTTGGTCTACCTATGTGTGTGTGGTTATTTTAGTTCCCTTTTGTGCCATTTGTAACATCTTATTGCTTCCCTCATTTAATGAGTTAGATAAAATCTTTGGTAAATGTGTTCATTTTATATTTATATGTTTTTTACTTATTAAAATTTATCTTTAACTATTTATACTTTATGACTTTACCAAAAATCGTTGAATATTGGCAGGACAGGTCTTCTTCTCTGCTCCTTCTTTTCTCTCTCTCCTTTCCTCTCCTTCCTTCTTTCTTTTAACAAGTATTAATTGGGTGCATGCTTTATGCCAGGCATTTTACAAGGCACTGGGTATACAAAATCTCATGTGAATCTGCCTGAAACTTTTACAGTTTTTGTTATGATCTATAATGGCTTTCAGAGGGACAAACAAGACTATGTGAGATAATAAAAATAATAAGTCCTATGGATTTATGTAGACTTGGATTTATTTTTGGGTTTTACCTCTTTCCTACTATGTGACTTTGGACAAATTCCTCGACTTTTCTGAACTTCATTTCCTTCATTTAAAAATGGGTTGTGCTAATACCAAGCAGGCAGGGTTGTTGGATAAATTAAGATTCTGTGTGTAATGGCTTGGTACTCAGATGGCACCTGGTTCTTGGTAGGTACTCACTGACCCAGTGAATGATAATTCCCTTTCTGTACTCCATGCTTTCCAACCTACTTCTTTTTTCAATTATTTTATTATTTAAAAAAAATGTTTTGCCACTGCCCCTAACAGGTTATTATTGCTATTTCTTTTTTATGGACACTGGAATGACTAGACCAAGCTCAATAAACAAGAGTCTAAAGCACTCAAAGTCTCCATGCAGTACCTAGCTCAATGAGTCATGCAAACCTAAAACAAGAAATAAGCTCACAACTAGGAAAACCTCTAAATGTTCAGAACCACACTTATGGTTAAGGGACTATAAGTGTTAAAAAAAAATGTGATAACTAGAATGACCCCATTGCAGAAGCATAATATTAGTCCACTTGGATAATTACAGATCACAATTTGTGAAAGCCAAATTTGCCCTGTCAAAGCCCTAAAGTAGTATGCCCGCCTTCCTGTGTGTGTGTGGGCCCACATCATTTTATTTTTACCCAGTTACTGTTAAATGTTCCCGCTATTATTTGTCTCTCCAACTCTGCTTGTCAGTTCTCCTCTACCAGCCAGACATTTTTGCACCCTTCACTTTTAATTTTTTACTGGGTAGTTTAAAATTTTAAGTTATTTACTATCCAAATGAATATTTAATGGAATATTCATTATGCACCTTCCAGTTGCCACTTTTCTATTACTGCAGTGACACTGAAGGATGGCAAGGATGCAAATGCCTATTTCTTGAGAGTTTAATCTGAGTTCCTTGTGTCCTGATACATCTTATCATTTTGTTTGGTAATTAGACTTCTCTGATGATGCTGTAAAAATACATCTCAGTTGTGAAGGGAAAAGTCATTATTTATCATGAGACAGTAGAGATTATGCTCACTTCTCACTGCTCTTACCTGGGTAGCAAGGACAGAGTGATGCAATTTCTACTTGGAGGGCTGTGCTTGATATGATTCTGGGATGGAACAAATAGCCATGAAATTAATCTGGGAATGTCGAATCATTCTCTTGCCAAGGCTTGGCTGGCATCATCTTGGTATGTGAAGTGTAGCTTTGCAGTCTCAGTTTCCTCCCGAGCATGAGCAAATCAGGGGAAGATTTGTCCCTGTTACACACTGTCCCATAAAGGATGAGGATTGGGACCAAAAGGAAACAAATTAATGAAGGGGGAAATGTCTTTTGAAACCGGGGGACTATAAATAGTATAGTTCTGTCAGCACTGTATTTATGAAGTAAGGCTGTTACCTAATATGAGTTGGAGAATGACTTGTGTAAGTATAGTCCTGGGAAAAGGGGAAAAACAAGCCTTGACTCACAGATTTTATATCATCGGGAAAATGAAAAAGCTAAATGTTGGATGGAGGTCACTGATTTCCAAGAGAGGACAGTCTGACTTTTCTTTCACTCATTCAGCTAATACTTATTGGACCCCAACTAAATACCAGACACTCTCCTAAGATGTGAACATTATTCTGGAGTTTGGTAGGTTTAGAGAAAAACTTCAGTGCGTTCTAAGAGAGGCACCTCATTAATTATATATTTTATATATACATAATTAACCCTTTGGGTTATTTTATTGAATTTCGTATTTTACAATGAGTTTTAAAATATATTTCTCTCTTCCTTATGGAAGATGATTCGTTAAATCACCATGTAGTCAATGTACTGTTGCTGTAGAATTTACCTTTATTGTTTATAAATGATATACATATCATCCTTGATAACATCAGAAGAAGCCTTAAAGAGCAGACAGATAGTTCTATACATGCTGTGATTAGTATCTTATTTAGAGATACACAAAAATCCCTCAGAGAGGTGTCTGTGCCTATCCAAGGTTAAATAGGGGACACTGATAATCAGCCTCTAAAGAAAACTATGGATAACCACAGCAAAGAAAAATCAATATTACTACTTCACTCAGTGTTGCGATGATTTATTATGCTTGTTGATATTAAGGACATCATCCATGTTTCTATGTCATGTAAATGAGTGAATACATGTCAAGTACCTGGAAGAAGCTCTGGGACTTGGTAAACAGGCAATGACCTTGTCATTACTGGTGATTGCAGACCCCCCTTAATCTCAATTTCATACATCCTACTCTCTGATTAGTACCGCCTCTCTTTCTGGGTTACTTTCTCTAATTCTCTAAATTTCAGACGCACTGGGACCTATGATCCTTCTCACTACCACCTTTCCACTGTCCTTCTCGCCTTCATGATATCATTTTCCTTTTTATGCAGCTTAATTCCTATTTTCATTCATTATTACCAACCCCCTGTACATATAATAAATTATCCTGCCAAAAATCGTTTTCTTGGTCTGGCATATACTTTTGTGAAACTCTAACACTGTTTAAATCTAGCATAGGGCTGTTTGCTCCTATGTCGATGAACAGGGCAGGAAAAAAAAAATCAGAGTATGGCTGACTGCTTTCATGAAATTCATGATGCGGAAATTTAATGTTGCCTGTCAATCAAAATACTTTCTGATCCAGTCACTTTCCCACTTCCTTAGTTAATATCTCATACCCTCTTATTCCTCAAATCCCCAAGCCATCTTCAACAATCTTCCCTCTCAGCTGTTGACTTTCAGAAGATGGCTTTCACAATCGCCCATGATCAGATCTAACTACCCGACGTCACTTCTTTACTCATATATTCTGCTTGCCACCTGTTGTTATAGATGAACTGTTCCACTTGTATCTGAGGACAGCGTCTCTATTTGGAGGCTGGAGTCTATTATTTCTTCCTAGTCAAGGACATGCTCGCAGCAATTCTCTCCTCCTTCTTCTATACTAATAGTTAGTTTTCTCGTCTTTACTGGGTCATTCCTAGCAACATAAAAATATGCTGTTTTTGTCCCATTTTAATCAGAAACTCTTAACTTCCCTTTTCTTCCTTTGGTAGCAAAACTACTAGCAAGAGTTTAATATCCTCCTATCCGTTACTCTTAGTCTATCTTGAAGCCACTTCACTCAGGATTTTGCCCCTAACCACTTTACCAAAATTGTTCTTGCCAAGTTCCCAAAGAGCCTCAAATTACCAGTACTTCTCAGTCTTCATTTTACTCGAACCATCAGCTGCAATGAGTAGCCTTGAATCATTTTTTCCTTTCTTCACTTCTTGTTCACAGTACCACATGTTCCTGTTTTTTCTGTTACCCCCCGGCTACTTCTTTTCAATTTCTTGTGCCAGGTGTTTTTTCTCTTCTTCCTTGACCTATGAAATTTGTTGTGTCACAGGGCTCAGCCCTTGATTCTTTCTTGTTTATTTATACCAGCAATTGGCAGGCCAAGGCCCATGGCCCAAATCCAACTTGTGCCTGTTTTAATAAAGTTTTTTTTTTTTTTTTTTAACACAACCATGCCCATTTGTTTATGTGTTATCTATAGTTGCTTTTGAGCTGCATAGATAAAGTAATTGTGACAGAAACCCAATGGCCCTCAAATCCTAAAATATTTCCTATCTGGCCCTTTAGGGGATCCCCACTTACTCCATCCCCTTGCATGAATGCATTTAGAGGCATGGTTCAGATGCTATATCCTGACACCACTTCAATTTTTATATCCAGACCAGACATCACTCCAGAAGCCCAGACTTAAAATCCAACTGCCGATGAGACATGTATACTTGGATGTCTAATGGTACAAACAGTAAACGTGTTTGAATTTAACGTATTCCAAATGAAATCTCTTCTCTTCATCTCTAAATCTGCTCCATCTACAGTTGTCTTCATCTCAGTTAACATCAACTCTTTCTTTCTAGTTGCTTACGTCAAAATCGTAGCATTATGATTGCCTTTCTCCCATGTTCCATGCCCAATTTGTCTGGGAATCCTGATGGCTCTCCCTTCAAAATATGTTCAGAATCTGACCACTTTTCTCAGTCTGGTATTAGTCATCATGTTCTCTTTCCTAAATTACAGTGATTACCTCCTATTTGATTTTTCTGGTTCCATCCTCGCTGTTTCTCCCTATTTGGGCTACTTGCAATATGGAAGCAAGGATATTCTTTTCAAAACATAACCAAATAATGGATTTCTCTGCTCATAGTCCCCAGTAGTCCTCTTCTTATGCAAATTAAAAGCCAAACTCCTTAAAATGCCCAGTCCAGTCCTATAAGAACTTGCCCCTGTGCTACCTCTTTAAAATTATATACCATTCCGCTCCCTTTTGCTCACTCAGCTTTCGCTACACAGAGCTCCTTGCTCTTACTGGGCTATTCCAGGCACACTCTTTTTCAGAGCTTTTGTCGTGGCTTTTCCCTATACTCGTAGAAAAGCTCTTCCCTCAGGTATTTGCAAGGGTTGTTGATGAAATACCACTTCTTAAGTAAGAACTAACCAACCACCCATTTTAAAACTGGACATCCTCGTCCTTTTCAGCATTCCCCATCACTCTAATCCTGCTCTATTTTTCTCAATAACTCTTATCACCTTCCAATACTATAAATGTATAATTTAGTTCATTGTTTTTTTTAATCTTAGCACTCATCCCTAGAACATGAGCTCCATGAAGAATGTGATTTTTTGGTCAATATTTTTAATCTTAAATCTTCAACCCCTATAATACTGTTTGGCATACATTGGGTACTCAATAGTCACTGCTTACAGAATTGATAGTGTTAGCTATATTATTATTTATGTTAACCAAAGAAGTCTAAAGGATATTTTTGATGTATTAATTAGGCATAGTATTTTAATTTTAAATGCAATTTCTGTAGTTAGGGTTATTCATTTGAGTTGTGAGGGGTAAGCATTTGAAAGCTTCAAATGTTTCCATCACTGAGATTCTCTGAAATCAGTATCAGAGGTTATCACTCTAGATAAAAATTAAATTGGAAAAATAAACAGTGAACTAGTAAGTAAACACTTTGTGCCCTTTCATTTTATTTGCCCCAATACTATCAAAATGTTTCTAAAACACAAAGCTGCCTCTCTCATGTCCCTGATGTAAACCTTTTCATTACTCACAATTACCCATGAGAGCAGATAACATTCCTCGATGTCTGATGTTTGCTTGTATTTCTAGTTTTACCACCTCATCTTTGTTTCAACCATATCAACCCCCTTGTAGTTTCTGGAACACTCCATAGCCTTTCATACATGTTTTTAAAATTTGCTTTGGAAATTCTAGCTTCCTTCTCCTATCAGCAACATTTTGTAAGGCTCACCTCAAATGTTATATGCTTTCTCCTTACACGGTCTTTGATTTGCTTGGTCGTTAGTCATTGGCTGTCACAACACCTTGTATCTCTATTTACACTTATCACAGTATATTGTTTTGTGTGTTTTCTTTCCCAATGGACAATGAATTCATTGATATCAGGACTAGCCAATAATCCATTTTTTCACCTTTTACATTTTGAGATGTATTTGGATTTACAGAGGAGTTAGGACTTCATTCACCTTCCCCTTATATTAACATCTTACATAACCAAAACCACATACCTAAACTAAGAAATTAAGCTTGGTAAAATATTATTAACTACATAATTCATTTGAATTGTATCAATTGTTTCTCTGATGCTCCTTTTCTCTTGCAAGATCCAATCCAGTAGTTAATTTTCCTGTTTCAGTATTCCTTCAATATTGAGAGTTCTTCCATCTTTGTCTCTCATGACCTTGGCACTTTTGAGGAGTATTGGCCAATTAATTATGTTGCAAAATTTCTCTCGATTTGGGTTTGTGTGATGTTTTCTGATGAATAGGTTGGGGTTAAGCATTGTTGAGGGGGATACCAGAGAGGTAATACACCCTTCTCAATGCATCACAGCAGGGCTTTCAAAGTGCTGAAATGTGTTTGCAGAGATGCTAACCTCGGTTAAGAGCTGTCTGCCAGATTCTCCAAACATTACAACTTTTCCCTTTGTCATTTCTAAGTATTGTGCTAGAGATATTTTGAAACTATGTAGATATCTAGTTTCTCATAAACTTTGCCCACTAATTCAGCTGTCAGTGAATTTTTCCTGAAAACAAAATATTGTGGTGTTGTCATGGTGATTTTCTCTTTCCTTTATTCTTTCTGCATTTTTTAATTGGAGTTTTTTTTAACAAAAAGTTTGTTTTATCTACTGCCTATTTATTTATTCAGTTATTTAGTTATATCAGTATGGACTTACAGATTTCTAAAAGTTATTAGTTTATAATCCAATACACTCATTATGTATGTTATTGTTCAAGTTGTTCTAAGATTGGCCATTTAGAAGTTCTTCAGGTTGGCTCCTTTATACTAGGTAATACATGACACACATCTGCATTTATTTATACATTTATGTATCTCTCTTTATGTGTGTGTGTGCATGCTTTTTAAAAACTGCCACTTCATATTATAGTTCTGACTTGCGTCCTGCCCTACAGCATTCATTTCAGCCTTGTATTATTCCTTGTTTTTAATGTCCTTAGTTCAACATGGCTCTCATTATATATAATATATTTGCTTGTTTTTCAACCCTACTATATAAATAAAGAACTTTGAGAATTGGTAATACATAACCTTGTGAAAAACAAATTTACCAATAGGGAATGGTGTTAGTTTCTTTTGCCTTTAGTCTTACAGTATCCTGTCAAAAGCTGTTTTCCAAATTATTTAGTTCAGCAGGGTTTTTAAAAAATTATTTTTGTAGTTATGAGATTCATCTGTAACACAGTTCCAGATGAGGACGAGTCTTCTGAGGATGAGTTTCCCCAGTTTTGGTTTGTTGGAGAAAGGTTTTATCTTTCATTAAAAAAAAAATTAAAAATTAAAAAATAAAAAAGCATTCTGAATTGACAGGTTGTTTTTTTTTCCTTTCAGATATTTAAAGATGTCATTTTTGTGTGTGTGTCCTAGCTTGCTTGGCTTCTGATGAGAAGTTTTATATAATACTTAGTCTTGTTCTTCTGTATCTAATCTTCCTGTTGAAATTTCCTTAAATGAAACAACCTAGAAATATACATATATCCCTAACTACAGAAAATGAATTAAATTCTTTTTTTCTCTAGCAAAAAAAGATTTTTCTCTTTGTCTTAGTTTTCAGCAGTTTGAACATGATATACTTATTATTTTTGTTTGTTTAGTTGTGGTTTTTATTCTACTTGGTAGCCTTTGAGCTTCTTGAATGTGTGGTTTGGTGGTATCTGTCATTAATTTTAGAAAATTCTTGGACATTATACCTTCAAACATTTTTTTCTGCCCTGTTCTATCTCTCCTTCTAAGACACTAATTACCTGCACGTTAGACTATTTGCAATTGTTCCACATCTCTTAGATGTTCGGTTCTGATTCCTACCCCCAAGTTTTCGTTTTCTCTTTGTATTTCAGTACGGATAACTTCTGTTGGCCAATGTTCAAATTCACTGATTTTTTTTCTTCAGTTGTGGGTATTCTTTACCTGTTATTGGTTTTTATTTCAAGTGTTTCCTTTCTTATAGTCTTTATCTCTCTGCTGAAATTTCCTATTTGATCTTGAAAGTTTTCTACCTTTTTCAGAACTTTAACATATTAATATTAGATCATTTAAATATCTGTGTCATATCTGAATTTGATACTGATGACTGCTTTGTCTCTTGGGAGTGTTTTCTTGCCTCCTCTCTCTCTCTCTCTTTTCCTCTCTCTCTTTTGATAAAAAACCGAAAATCTTATGTAGGATAATAGAGATTGAAATAGTTTTTATGCTTGGATATA
Source organism: Rhinolophus sinicus (assembly GCF_057876585.1). Classification (NCBI taxonomy): domain Eukaryota; kingdom Metazoa; phylum Chordata; class Mammalia; order Chiroptera; family Rhinolophidae; genus Rhinolophus; species Rhinolophus sinicus. The sequence continues at coordinate 50,286,321 of NC_142514.1, forward strand.
GACATGCCATTTTTTCTCCTGGGCCTTTAGTTTGCAAATTTGAGTTAATATAATAAGGGAGTGAAGTGGGTCTGAGGTTAGCTGTCTCTACGATTGCCCACATGGCACTACAGGCTTCAAATCCTCTAATGACACCTTTGTGTTTGGGAAGGATTTACTAGAGTGTGTCTGTTAGACCTTCAGCTATTGGTTGGCCCTTTATTTTTGTGTCTCAGAAAGAGTTTCCTTGCCTGCTGTTGTTTCCCTCCTGTTCCTCTCCCAGCAGAATTTTGCTGTGGCTACTCCCAGCTTGTTAGCTCAGCTGCAGGGAACATTTTCTATTTGAATTAAGCCTCATTCATAGGCTGGCACTGTGTCCCTGGTTCTTGGAGGCATGGACTTCTCAGTCCTACTGCCCATTCTCGAATAGCATATATATTGTTTTCTCTGTCTCTTCCTCCAGATGCAATGAGTTTTTACCACGGTCCTGAGGTTGGCAATGTTTGCTGCCCTACACCTCATAGACTAAGGTTTTTGTTCCCTAAGAGAAATTGGGAGAAGGGTCTGTGTGGAGGTTTTTGCCCCTTCAGCGTGGCTGCTCTTCCCCTTCCCTGGGTCTCAACCACCAGAGACACATTTTAAGGGATCTTGCTGATCCACTCTGTAAGTGCTGCATGGGATTCATGGAGAAAGAGCCTGCACGAGAGTATTTACGGACGCCTTCAGTGTCTGTAGTCTCCGTGGGCCTCACAGTGTTCACCAATTTTGCACTCAGCTTTCACTTCTCTATCAATTATTCTAGGTTAATGATTCTTTTTGATGTCTGGTTGCATTTAGCCCAGGTAAGTACTGCTCATATTTCCTCTTTTCCTACAGGTGTTCATATCGCCCCAGATTTTGGGTCAGTTGGTTGTTCTGAAACTTTATCGCCATTGGATTGGAAAAAAAGTCGTAAATTTGAAGTTAATCCAATATTCTTTTTTATTATAACGATGGGAGAAATGCTCTCTCCCGTTCTCTGTAGCACAAAGCAGAAATTAGAAGTCTTTTTTAATAATTTATTTTTATATTGCTAGTGCCTTGCAAAATGTTTGGCACATATCAGAATTCAATAATTAACATAGTTAATACATGTAATATACATGTATGCATATGCATCTTTCCCCATGATTGACTAGGGCAATGGGACCAGCAGCAGAATGAGTTAATACATCACAATACTATATGTCACCGTCATCATTGAGAGTGTGTTATTGAATTATACTTTTTCTGTTCTACACTTTTTCTTCTATCATCTACAGAAAGTGTCTGGATTAGATTTAAGAATATTGTGTACTTTTTAAGTTTTTTGATAAATGAACAGTGATATATTTTATATACAAAGCAACACATATTTTTTCTTGTATGCCGCAGTTTGAGATATTAATTTAGATTGTCCCCCCTGTGGCTTTTTTTTTCTTTTTTCTAATTCCCCAGGCCTTTACCTCACCCTAACAGCTAATTAATTCCACTTTCAAATTTTGGAAGGGGAAAACACAGCAAAGTAAGGATAACAAAGCATCAAACAGTTGTTTAAAATCCAGGCTTTTGATAAAACAGTACACATGGAAGAATTTGTTATCAATGAGAATCATTATTTCCCCTGCCTGGAGACTAGAGAAGTTGTTTGTTGTTATTCTTTTCATTTATTGGGGTGACAATTAATAAAATTACATAGATTTCAAGTGTACAATTCTGTATTACATCATCTATAAATCCCATTGTGTGTTTACCACCCAGAGTCAGTTCTCCTTCCATCACCATATATTTGACCCCCTTTTACCCTCATCTCCCACCCCCCAACCCCCTTAACCTCTGGTAACCACTAAACTATTGTCTGTGTCTATGAGTTTTTGTTTCTCATTTGTTTGTCTTGTTCTTTTGTTGTTTTTGGTTTATATACCACATATCAGTGAAATCATATGGTTCTCTGCTTTTTCTGTCGGACTTATTTCGTTTAGCATTATACTCTCAGGATCCATCCATGTTGTCACAAATGTTCCTATATCATCTTTTCTTACCGCCGAATAGTATTCCATTGTGTATATATACCACAACTTCTTTATCCATTCATCTATCGAAGGACACTTTGGTTGTTTCCATGTCTTGGCCACCGTAAACAAAGCTGCAATGAACATTGGAGCACACGTGTCTTTATGTATAAATGTTTTCAGATTTTTTGGGTAGATACCCAGGAGAGGGATTGCTGGGTCATATGGCAATTCTATTCGTAATTTTTTGAGGAACCTCCACACTGCCTTCCATAATGGCTGCACCAGTCTGCATTCCTACCAACAGTGTATGAGGGTTCCTTTTTCTCCACAGCCTCTCCAACACTTGTTACTAATTGTCTTGTTGATAGCCATTCTGACTGGGGTGAGGTGATATCTCATTGTGGTTTTTATTTGCATTTCTCTGATGATTAGTGATGTTGAGCATTTTTTTTTCATATGTCTATTTGCCATATGTATGTCCTCTTTGGAGAAATGTCTCTTCAGATCCTCTGCCCGTTTTTCAATTGGGTTGTTTGTTTTTTGTTGTTGAGTTGCATGAGTTCCTTGTATATTTTGGATATTAGCCCCTTATCGGAGGCACTGTTTGCAAAAAATCTTCTCCCATTCAGTTGGTTGCCTCTTTATTTTGTCCATGGTTTCTTTTGCTGTGCAGAAGCTTTTAAGTTTCATATAGTCCCATTCATTTGTTTTAGCTTTTACTTCCATTGCCTTTGGAGTCAAATTCATAAAATGCTCTTTGAACCCAAGGTCCATAAGTTTAGTACCTATGTTTTCTTCTATGCAGTTTATTGTGTCAGGTCTTATGCTTAAGTCTTTGATCCATTTTGAATTAATTTTGGTACATGGTGACAGATAGCAGTCCAGTTTCATTCTTTTGCATGTGGCTATCCAATTCTCCCAGAACCATTTATTGAAGAGGCTGTCTTTCCTCCATTGCATGTTTTCAGTTTCTTTGTCAAAAACTATCTGTCCATATTTATGTGGTTTTATTTCTGGGTTCTCAATTCTATTCCATTGGTCTATGTGTCTGTTTTTCTGCCAATACCATGCTGATTTGATTATTGTAGCCGTGTAGTACAAGCTGAAGTCAGGGAGTGTGATACCTCCAGTATTGTTCGTTTTTCTTAAGATTGCTTTGACTATTCGGGGTCTTTTGTGGTTCCGAACAAATCTGATGATTTTTTGTTCTATTTCTTTAAAAATGCCATTGGGATTTTGATGGGGATTGCATTGAATCTGTATATTGCTTTGGGTAATATGGCTATTTTAACTATGTTGATTCTTTCAATCCATGAGCACAGAATGTCTTTCCATTTCTTTGCGTCTTCTTCAATTTCTTTCAAAAATGTCTTACAGTTTTCAGCGTATAAGTCCTTCACATCCTTGGTTAAGTTTATTCCTAGGTATTTTATTCTTTTTGCTGCAATTGCAAATGGAGTTGTTTTTTGTATTTCTTTTTCTGAGATTTCATTGTTAGTATATAGGAATGCAATGGACTTTTGTACGTTGATTTTGTAGCCAGGAACTTTACTGTATTCGTTGATTGTTTCTAATAGCTTTTTGGTGGAGTCTTTAGGGTTTTCTATATATAGCATCATGTCATCTGTAAAGAGTGATAATTTGACTTCTTCATTCCCAATTTGGATGCCTTTTATTTCTTTCTCTTGCCTGATTGCTCTGGCAAGGACTTCCAACACTATATTGAAAAGCAGAGGTGATAGGGAACAGCCCTGTCGTGTTCCTGAACTTAAAGCAAAGGGCTTCAGTTTTTCACCATTAATTCTGAGATTAGCTGAGGGCTTGTCATATGTGGCCTTTATTATGTTAAGGTATTTTCCTTCTACACCTATTTTATTAAGTGTTTTAATCATAAATGGATGTTGTATCTTGTCAAATGCTTTTTCTGCATCAATTGATCTATTCATATGATTTTTGTCCTTTATTTTGTTTATGTGATGTATCACATTGCTGGATTTGAGGATGTTGAATCATCCTTGTGTCCCAGGGATGAACCCCACTTGGTCATGATGAATAATCTTTTTAATGCATTGTTGTATTCAATTTGCTAGAATTTTGTTTAGGATTTTTGCATCTATATTCATCAGAGATATTGTTCTGCAGTTTTCTTTTTTTGTGTTGTCCTTACCAGATTTTGGTATCAGGGTAATGTTGGCCTCATAAATGAGTTAGGGAGTACTGTCTCTTCTTCAATTTTTTGGAAGAGTTTGAGCAGGACTGGTATTAGATCCTCTTTGAAGGTTTGGTAGAATTCACTAGTGAAGCCATCTGGTCCCGGACTTTTGCTTTTGGGAAGGTTTAGGATGACTGATTCAATTCCGTTACTGGTGATCGGTCTGTTTAGATTTTCCAGTTCTTCATGGTTCAGCCTAGGAAGGCTATATGTTTCTAAGAACTTGTCCATTTTTTTTAGGTGATTGAATTTGGTGGCATCTGGTCCTTTGTAGTATTCTTGGATAATCCTTTGTATTTCTGTGGTGTCCATGATAACTTCCCCTTTCTCATTTCTGATTTTGTTACTTAGTGTCTTCTCTCTTTTTATCTTAGTGAGTCTAGCCAAGGGTTTGTCAATTTTGTTAATCTTTTCAAAGAACCAGCTGTTTGTCACATTAATTTTTTCTGTTGTCTTTTTATTCTGTTTTATTTAGTTCTGCTCTGATTTTTGTTATTTCCTTTCTTCTGCTGACCTTGGGTTTCACTTGTTCTTCTTTTTCTAGTTCTTTGAGGTGTAAAATCAGATTATTTATTTGGGATTTTTCTTGTTTCTTGAGATAAGCATGTAATGATATAAATTTCCCTCTTAAAACTGCTTTTGCTGTATCCCAAAAATTTTGGTAGGATGTATTTTCATTGTCATTTGTTTCTTTGTATCTTTTGATCTCTCCTCTAATTTCTTCTTTTACCCAGTCGTTCTTTAAAAGTATGTTGTTTAATCTCCATGTGTTTGTGTTTTTTCCTGCTTTCATTTTGCAGTTGATATCCAATTTCAAAGCCTTGTGATCAGAAAATATGCTTGGTATGATTTCAATCTTCTTAAATTTGGTGAGGCTCATTTTATGTCCCAATATATGGTCTATCCTTGAGAATGTTCCATGTACAGTAGAAAAGAATGTATAGTCTGATGTTTTAGGATGAAGTGTTCTATATATGTCAATTATGCCATTTCATCTAATGTGTCATTTAGGGCTGCTATTTCGTTATTTATTTTCTGTTTGGACGATCTATCCATAGCTGTCAATGATGTATTTAAGTTCCTAAGTATAATTGTGTTTTTGTCAATTTCTCCCTTTAGTTCTGTTAGTAGTTGCTTGGTATATTTCGGTGCTCCCTGATTGGGGTCATAAATATTGATGACTGTTATGTCTTCTTGTTGTATAGTCCCCTTTACCATTATGAAATGCCCGTCTTTGTCTCTTGTTATCTTTTTCACCCTGAAGTCTGTTTCATCTGATATCATTATGGCTACAGCTGATTTTCTCTGGGTACCATTTGCTTGGAGTGTCGATTTCCACCCTTTTACTTTGAGTCTATGCTTGTCCTTATAGCTGAGATGGTCTCTTGGAGACAGCATATGGTTGGGTTTAGTTTTTTGATCCAATTTGCTACTCTGTGCCTTTTTATTGGTGAGTTCAGTCCATTTACATTTATGGTGATTATTGATATGTGAGGATTTCCTATCATTCTATCTTTAGTTTTCTGGTAAGACTGTGTCTCCATTGTTTCTTTGCCTTTTTGTTGTTGTCTGTTATTTCTGTGTGGTGGTATTCTATGATGTTTCCCTCTGTTTCTTCTTTTATTACAGTATATATTTCAGTTCTGCATTTTTTTTTGAGTGTTTACCTTAAGTTTATGTAAATGAAAGTTTGATATTTAGAGTATTCCATTTTCTTCAGCACGCTTACTTTCTCCATTCCCATATTCCAGTTCAGGCCTTTACTCTCCCCCTTTTTATGTTTTGGTTGCTACATATTGTCCCTGTTGATGGTGGTCGAATAGCCTCCTTTAGTATTTTTTGTAGTGCAGGTTGTATATTAGAAAATTCCCTCAGCTTCTGTATGTCTGGAAAGGTCTTTATTCTTCCTTTATATCTAAAGGATATCTTTGCTGGGTATATTATTCTTGGCTCATAATTTCTCTCTTTCAATAGTTTGAATATTTGGTTCCACTCCCTCCTGTCTTGTAGAGTTTCTGCTGAAAAATCTGATTATAATCTAATGGGCTTTCCTTTGTAAGTTACCGTCTTCTTTTCCCTGGCTGCCTTAAGGATTCTTTCTTTGTCGTTGATTTTAGACAGCTTCAATACAATGTGCCTTGGAGAAGGCCTGTTGGGATTGAAGTAATTAGGTGTTCTATTTGCTTCTTGGATTTGAGGATCCAGTTCTTTCCACAAGTTTGGGAAGTTCTCATCAACAATTTGTTTGAATATATTCTCTGTTCCCTTCTCTCTTTCTTCTCCTTCTGGTATGCCCATTATTCTTATATTGCTCTTTCTGATGGAGTCAGAAAGTTCTTGTAGAGTTCTTTCATTTCTTTTAAGTCTCAAATCTCTTTCTTCTTCCATCTGTGTAATTTCCAGGTTTCTATCTTCGATGTCACTGATTCTTTCCTCCATCTGGTCAACTCTACTATCTAAGCTGGTTATTTCATTCTAATTTCTTCTATTGAGTTCTTAATCTCCAGAAATTCTATTTCGTTCTTTTTTAAAATTTCAGTCTCTTTGGTAAAATGCTCATGTTGTTCTTTGATTTTGTTTCTGAGTTTATTAAACTGCCTTTCTGTGTTTTCTTGCATCTCTGATTTTTTTCAAAACTGCAATCTTGAAATCTCTGTCATTTAAGTCACGTATTTCCATATCTTTAAGTTCCTTTTCTGGAGACTTTTCACTTTCTTTCTGAGCTGTCTTGTTGCCTTGGTTATTCATGACAATTACTGATTTATTATTTCTCTTCCTAGACATCTACAGGAATGGTTTCTGCAACAGGTTGATAGGAAGAGGTCTTTCTTTTGTTTTCCAGTACTTGTTGGTAGAATGTTTTAGTTTTTCTCCAACTGCAGCCTTTTTTCTCTCTCTCACAGGGTAGTGCTATGTTTTCTCTGCACTATTCCACCTTATCACACAATGGGGGGATTCCCAGGGAGATGGGCTTCTCCTCTATTAATAGTTTGTCTGGGTCACAGGGCGCAGTGTCCGTGTGGGTATGCGGAGAGCTTTTGAATTTCCAAAGCTCTTCCTGCACCAGATTCAAAACCCGTATGTTTCAGCAGTTCTGTTTACTCCTGCAGGGATCCGCCCAGATAGGTGGGGCCAGGGGCGGGGTGAGTTGTGAGAGGTGGCCCAGAACAATGGTGGGGACCACCACCATAGCCGGTCCTGGTTCCACAGCTCCTTCCCCTGTGCCAGAACTAGTTGGGCTGTGAATCTGTGTCTGCGGTCCACAGTTCTCAGAACAGCAAATATTCTGTTCTTTTGATATGACACTGCTACTGTTCTGTTTCTAGCACCGGTCAGGTGGGGGCAGGGTGAGCTCTGGCAGGGTAGGGCGGGGGCAGCTAGTCTCAGTGCCTAAGGCTTCTGTTCTCTGCTAGTCAGCGAGGGCTTAAACCACCGTTTTCAGCCTTCTTCCCTCAGTCTTTTCTCCAAGGTCTCTGCCACGAGCATTGGGTTCAGCCATATTATATGCTCCCCCCTCAGCCCTGTGGGCCATAAGCGGAGCCCTAGCAGTCCGAGTTCTTCCCTTTCCCACAGCTGTGGTAGTTCTGGGATGCAGCGAGCTCGGAGTACTGAGCTAGGTATGCATCCTGCGCCCACGTGGCTCCGTGTCCGCACTTCTCCCTTTCCTCCCCCCCCCCCCACTCGCGCGATTAGTCCACCTTTAGGTGAATTCAGTAGTGGGCCTCTTCATCTTGCCTGTCTGCTGTGCAGGGAGTCCTTTGTGGAGTTATTGTTGTTCGATTCATTGTAAATTCCAGGGGAGCTTTACAGAGGCTCACCTCACACCGCCTTTTTGATGACGTCTCCTAGAGAAGTCTTTTTGGGTTGCCGGGAGATCTCTGTGAAGTGCCCTTCTGCCCTACTCTCTTCAACCCTGAAGTGAGATCCGGAGAGTAGACTGGTATAACAGACAGACAAGAGTGTCCTCATCTCTGGGTACTGTGCAACGAGCTCACAAAAATCTCGCAATGCCCATTATCTAGTAGCTAGGGGGTATAGTGGAGTTGAAATAGCTGGTTGGGGGTTTAACAGGAGAGCTTTAGGCAGTCCCTTTGGGTTTCTTATTGCTCCAAAGCAGCAAAGAAATGTTAGAGACGGGACGAGAAAGCACTGAGAGTGTAACCAGCACCTGGAGAAGCTTTGTGACCTGGACGTGGAAGAAAGCTGCAGAGATCCATGTTTGCTAATAACTGAAGACCAGGCAGGAATGTCTTGTGGGACGCCATTGTGCATTTTTGATGGCATTCAAGGATCCGGCATACATTTGTCCTAGTCCCTGCGAGTGCTGCCGTGCTACAGAATATAGATTCAGCCTTAGAGATGGGTGGGTGGGAATAGAACTCAATTTATCTGAAAAAAATTGGTTTCCTCACATGATGGATTGGAGGCTCAAAGTATAAATGAAGACTAGTTATATAGAAGTAATACTGTATTGTTGGCACATTGCAATTTTGAACTGAAATTTATAGTTGCTGTACATTGAAAATATCTTGTTTCTTAAAATAGAATATCTGCAACAGGCATCAATAAGTTTTTAAATGTAATACTATTTGAAAATATTCTCTTGGGCCCATTAATATATAAGTGGGTTTTAATTTGAAAGTAAAGATGACGTCTCTTAGGAAATATGCTTTAGTTCACAGTCTGGTGCCAGACGCCCCAATTATTCCACAGCACTTTACCATAGCAGCCTTAGATCAACCTAAATCAAAGTAGAAGCCTGAGCAAAATGTGCAGATGAGCTGCTTATACAACATACAGCAGCATGTGATAACTCTGCCTCTGCAGTCAGACATTCTTGGCTTGAAATTTGGCACTGTCACTTATCAACTGTGAGAATTTGCGCAAGGCACTTCTCTCTACATTTCAGTTTCTCATCTATCAATATGTACATGGTACTAATCTCATGGGGTTTTTGCAAGGACTGAGTGTGATAATACACAGAAAGCCTCCAGCAAACAAATAAAAAGTGTTCAATATATACTAGCCTTCATTATGTTCTGGTTGAAAAGGGATCCAAATGATCAAACATACTGAATCATTGGCCATCCACAATGTTTTCATGGTGTAATCCAGCTCGTTTAGAAGATATTTTTCTTCTCTATGTCTGTTTTCTTTTTTCCCTTTTCCATTACAGTTTCTCTTTTTTTGCCTTTTCCTTTCTTCTTTCTTTCCTATTTTCCAGCCTGTTATCCTTCCTTTCTTCATTTCCTTCCTTCCTACCTTTGTATCTACCTACCTACCTATCCATGTACCTTCCTGCTTCCTTCCTTCCCTCCCTTCTTTTAAACTTTGTTATGGAAAATAATTGTACTCAAAAGTAGATAGAATGGTATAATGACCCTCATGTATTCTTCACCTAGCTTCTATAACTATAGAAGTCTTTTGCTATCGCTAACCTATTTCCTTATCTTCAAGTTTATTTCCCCACATTTATATCATGTCCTTTTCTTTATCTTCACTGGTATATAAATATTTTTCTATAAATCTTCTCTCTTCTTTTGGACCCATTCACCAGAATGATCCACTTGTTGATACTTGAATATAATAGATTTAGGTAACATTGTAACCATATATGATCTATAAAAAACAAGCATATGTACTGTTGTTAGTATAAAAAAAGAATGTAGCTCTCCTATTTCTCAACCTGTTGACAAATCATGCTGTTACAGTTAGCCTCTGAAAGCATACAAAATATCAAAAGGTCAACATTTGTGACACTTGGAGTTTATGTTAATAATAAGACAAAGTAATTTTACTGTATATTTGTGCTTTTCTAAGATCAGGTTATTTATAATTTAACTTCAATTTTTAATTGCTATTTTGCTTCAATTTCCATGTAACATAAAATTTGAAAACTCTTGCAAATTAGTACTTCATGTACACTTAAGAACATGACAGGTGTCCCTGTAATTTATGTGGAACAACTATGATAAGTCAGTAGATAAAATTTAGAAGGAAATACTTATAAGTATCTCCTTAAAGTGGTAAATAATTAATATTTTGGCATTTGAAATCACTGTTACAAAAATGTTTTAATTTAGAATTTAAAACTGATTTCTCAAAATATTAAAATAAGCAATTTTCATATTTTAACTCATTGATCAATTTATTAATTTAATATGCATTTATTGAGTAGAACTATGTGTCAGGTACAGTGCGAGGCATAGGAAAATAGAAATGAATGGGATACTCTCCATGGTCAAGGAATGCATAATTTAGGGTATAAGCAGCTGTAGAACGAAGGAGTCAGGAGAAGATGGGGAAAGGACATGCCAGGTAGCAGGCACAGCATGTGCAAAGGCTTGGAAAAATAAAAAATGTTGTATTTTGGAAACTATAAGTAAATATTGGAAGTCAGCAAACATGTCTAGTTGCTCACCACTGTATCCTTAGTAACTATTGTTACTAAGTAACTATCGTTACTATATCCATTGTAACTATGGAATATGTATTTCTTGTATTTGTTGATTGATAAATTCAGTCACAGATAAAGTTGAAAAGCTCTTATGAGTGGCTTTACAGGCCATTTCATTTTATAATCCAACATTCACTGAAATATATTTCATTGAACACTAACTCTATGGAAAGTCAAGAGATACTAAGATAAGACAGATAAGAATCACTAATTGCCCAAATTTAAACAGTTTTATTTACAGACTTCTCAGACTTTAGTGTCCTAATGTTGATGGTGATCACTGACTCTGTTTCCCAAACTTCTGTACCTGAGACACGCCTACCCACCCACTCAAACCTTGTCCATCGGACTATGTTTTGAAACCTGTGTACCCAGGGAAAGTCTACTCTGGAACAGAGATGAGATCCATTTAAGAGTTTTCAGTAGGGACCTGCACTATGGTCATAGTTGTTTTGTTTAGAAAACTCCCTTTACATGTTAAGGGAGTAGAATGAAGAGAATTTTGTAACTAAATCAATATGGTGGTACTCGAGAGAGTTAGTACCTTGAATGATTTCAAGATTTCTGTCTTGGTGGGTAAGATGGAGATACCAGTGAAAAAGGAGATGAATTATAGGATGAGAAGGAGTTTTGGAGGGAAATATCACACAACCAGTTTAGGCAACTGTGTTCAAGGTTCAAGCCTATATTAATATATCCAGTTAGATTTATTCGTTTGGATCGCAAAAGAGAGTAGAGATCATAGTGAAAGCTCTGGGAATGGCTCTAGAATTGCTCACAATGTATTTTCTCTCTCTTCCATAGTCATTTAGATATTTGAAGTCACCTATCATGACACTCCTAAGCCTTCTCTTCCCCAGGCCAAATAATCCCAGTTGTTCCACATTCCTAGTGTGAAATAATACCTGGATTATTTTACTCATGCACTTCCTACATCTGAATGCTCTGTAAATCATCAGTGTTTTACCTCGGATGTGGTATCTTCCTGAGCCATATATTATAGTTTTAAAATTTCACATATTAGTACTTTATTGAGTGTGTTTCCCTTCATTCCCATAACCTCCTCCTTCTTCAAACTGGCCTTAAGCCATTTACTACTTCCTCCTTCTCAACCCTTAAGCAACCGTGTCCCTTGAATTATAACTGTTCTCCAGTAAGCGATCACCACAGGAGATCTCTTCAGTGTCTGCCTCTGGAATCCTTACTTGCTTGACTCAAGTGTTGTGCCTCCCTGTTGGAACTGTATCTTGTTCTCCACCTGACCTTGTGCACTTGATGTTTCAGACTCTTCCCTGTTGCCCAGCGGCCTCACTCAAGACTTTGACTTTGGGTTATATTATGCTGGGTCTGCAGCAAGCAGCCCATCTCATGTACCCCAACTTCTGAGCTTATTTCCTGTGTATCCATCCAGGATCCTCCCAGCATCTAAGATTTGTACAGAAGAGGTTAGACAATTATATGCTCATTTCCTTAAGAGAAGGAAGCATTTTATCTTATTGCATATATTCTCAGTGCCTGGTACCAATCGTATTTAGAGTGTGAGTGGATGGATGGGTGGGTGGTTGAAAACAGCAGTTTTGCTTCTGACCATATTTTAGCGTATAACATTTCATGTTTCTACATAAAAAGAGTTCTGATGCCAAAACTACTGGAAGACTAGTGCTCTACTAGGTAATGCCCTGATTAACTGTATTAATTTTCTTTCATAAGACTAGGGAAGGAGAGAGAACTGCAGGAGTACTTTTTTGTTTTGTTTTAGGACCTACTACATAACAGCACTGGAGTTAGCATTTTTAATTTTCACATTACTCTGTGAGGTACATACCGTGTTTCCCCAAAAATAAGACCTAGCTGGACCATCAGCTCTAATGTGTCTTTTGGAGCAAAAATTAATATAAGACATAATATAAGTATTATATTATGTTATATTATATTATATTATAGTAGACTGGGTCTTATATTATGGTAAAATAAGACTGGGTCTTATATAAATTTTTGCTCCAAAAGACGCATTAGTGCTGATGGTCCTGCTAGGTCTTATTTTCGGGAAACATGGTATTATTGTTACTTTATAGAAGAGAAAACTGAAGCTTAGAGAGTTTAAGTGGCTGAAGCTGGTGTGTGGTGAAAGTGAGACTGAATCCTAGATTTTTGCACTCTGATTCAAATTTTCTTCTTCACACTGTGGAGCATGTTCTCAGTATCTTTAATGAGCACTATGTAACACAGAATTATCGTTTCCTTTTATTTTCATGTTTTCTTAACTTGAAAGGCAGAAAATGAAAGGCTGTAAAATATCTGAGAACTTGCTTTACAGGAACATTGATTATTTTTTTCAGTAATTAGATGCTCTAATTATTTTCCTGGAGAAGATCAAGCATGTTTTTTTTTTTTTTTTTTTTTTTGTTCCAATGAAACAATGACCTGTTTATTGCTGTCATTTTGTAATCTAAAGAAGAAAAAGTGCTGATGCATACAGGCATAAGAAGGTATGTTTTGTTTAAATACTTCAGATTAGGGACAGAGAAAGTGAAGAGTTGCTGATTGATAGGGCCTGAGTAAATACTTGTGCAGCACAATGTGATATATTAGTATATAAAATTTCATGGTAGAGTTGGTTCGAGTAAACTCTTGCCTGGCTAAATTTGACTTTTAGTTTAGATAGTAGATTCTATAATAGTTTCTAATGGTTAATTCTAACACTAAGATTTTTTTCTAGGTCTGGGAAGAAAAGGAAGAGTTACCACTCTCCAATTCTTCAACAATGAGAGACTTAATAATAAAATTCTATCATTTATTATCTATTGAGCTCTCTGTGTCAGATTTCTAATTTATCCTCCCAAGAACCTTAGGAGGGAAGTTTACTAGAAAGAAATTTGAGCTCAGAGAGATTACATAGTTTATCCAGCAGTCGCCACTTGAAGTTGGTATTTGAACCAAGATCTAACTGAATGTACGTACTTAATTTCCATTCTGTACTGTTTCTTGAGCATTACCGTTTTTGTACATGGAGCTCCACCTCTCCAAATTCTCTTCTTCGAGAACTCTAAGAACATGTTATTGACAAAAATAATTTTTTTTTAAACAAAGAGCTTAAAGTAAGAATGCATTTCTTTCAATTGAATATTTAAATTTTTTATTCATTACTATAAGTGTCTATGCAATATATTTATTACTATCATGTATGGAGGTTTAAAGAAAGTGGTTTTGTATGTGCGTGTATAGGAAAGCAAAAGTGGCTGCAGAAGTGCCTCTAGATTGCTCAGTAGGTTTTGCTTAAAAAAAAAGAAAAAAAAAAAGAAAAGAAAACTTGTCATGACTGGGGAAAGTATATTTCCTGATGTATCCCCTGGTGTATTTTCTAAAGGGTTCCTTTTCTGGTTGATGTGTTCATTTTGATCACTTTCGTTTTGGATTTCTATTGGATTTTCCTTCTCCTGTGATTCCCATTGGTATCTCTTATTGGTTTGTGTCTCTTGGCTTTTGAAAGCTCAAGCCGATCAGGGGAGAGATGGTAATATTGAAGGGATAGCTTAAGGAAGAGATGGAATGAGTGAAAAGAAGGGGCCTTTTCTTGTCCTCCTATGTCTATCATTTGCCTGGCTTACCAGATGGAAGTCAGGATGTGTATCAGGAACTGAATTTTGGGAAGCAAGTTCATTTAGGGATGTTAAGATTTAGAGCAATTTCTGGTGGGTGATATCCTGTTTGGAGAGAAAAATATTCCTGATTTGAGAGATGATTTTGATTAGGGCCTCTAACTAACAGGATGTGACATTGATAGGAAATGGGATTATTTTCTGGGGCTCATTCAGGGGCCTTATACATTAAGATCACCTGGGGGAACCACAACCCACTTGGAGCAATCTGCCGTTGGTAGGCATATGTATAGGACTGGAGAGCTCACTGTCATATCTTTCTAAATTATATCTTTCTCCATTTCTCCATTCAGGGGAGGTCTTCTCAAAGAGCTCAAAGAGCATTCACTAAGGCAAAGTGTCCACCACTGGAAGAGGGTCTTGGTGGGTGTTTCTAGGGAGTGGGAATGTACAGCATTAGAGCCAGGTCTAGCTCACCCCTCAGAAGGCAGAGCCTCTTGGGTCTCTTGTTGGTATTAGAATTGCCAGCTATTGGTATGGGTGGGATGGCTTCAACTCTCTTAGGTTCTCTTTACCTATTTATCTGTTTGTTCTTCTGTCCATCCATCCATCTGTCCATATATCATCTACCATTTACCATCCATCCATCCATCCATCCATCCATCCATCCATCCAACATCTATCAATCCAATCAATCAATTAATCAATCAATAGTATTTATATGCCAGGATTGACAGAATAGAAAATAATGATTATGGTTATGTATGTCAGGGAAACTAGAATGTGAGTTTAATTATAAGGGAGTGATGGAATTTAGGAGAAACAAGGAATAGATAAATATAGGGGTTTATTTTCACTGTAGCAGGCATGTGTTCTCTTAGGCTGAATGGAGAAAAAAAGAAATCAACAGATTTATTGCAAAGCCAAAGATGAAGCAAGAAATTTTAAAAAGGATTTCACCTACGACCCTTTGGATATCAGAACTGTTTGCTTCCAGGCAAAAGGAAAATATAATCAGCCGATAAAAGGCTCAAAATTTGGTATGAGAATAAAAGCTGCTACATAAGCTTTGGAGGGAGAATGTGAGAAACCCAGAGTGGAAGTGCATTAGCTTAGTCAAGTTTTTCATTTTGGAATAAAATCAGGGATTGTGAGAGGATTAAAAAAGGGAAAGAAACTCAAATGCAACAACTAATGCTAATTCTTATATCTATTTCTTATTTCTATTTGCTGCTTTTTGGGAACTACGTCAATACCAAGCCATATGATTCTGGTTGGCTGATGATCACAGGGGATTTACCTTCTCTGTGACGAGGCCAGGTAAGGGGGGTGGATTGGAAGTGGGTGCAGAAGATCTAGGCTCTTCAGTAGACCTTTGCTTCATTCCAGATCCAGTGACTGGCCCATGGGTGGACATATGCCTTAGAAAAGGGCAACTGATCCTTGTCTGACAGGTATACTGAGAAAAAGTCCCACTGCTTCTAAAATCCCAGGTGCTAAGGACCACATTTGTTGACACATGGAGAGAGTTTGCCTTAGAACAGGCCAGTACAGGAGAAAGGTGAGATGAAAAAGAGAGAGAGAGAGAGAGAGAGAGAGAGAGAGAGAGAGAGAGAGAGAGAGCAAACAAGTGAGCTAAAGGAGAGCAAGCTTGAACTGCTGACATCTTTTGAACTCTTGGACTCAGCTATGCCTGAAGTTAGCATGCCTTGGGCTTTCCCATTACGTACATTGTTTTTACTTACGAGACCTTGAATTGAATTTTTGTTACTTGTAAAAATAGAAAAGCTCAGAGAAATTGCAGAAGCAAATTAAAACACAGAATGGAACTTTTAAAACCCAGCTGAACATGCCTAAAAGAAATGGAATGGAGTGGGCACAGAGGAAGTACATCCGGCAGCAGAAAGAGGAGTGGCAGAAAGGATATTCATGCTCCTGTGTAAAGCACATAGCCCTGAGTAATTCTAAAGCAGAGAAAGGAGTTTGAAAGGAGAGCACATCGTTGAGTACATTGATTTTCTCTGGGCCTGTAATGTAATGGCTTCTGGAGCATCAATAGTAGCAATTCTGATTAAGACATCTTTTGAGGAAAATCTATAACCAGGACAAATGTGGGAGCAAAGGGTGAACCCTTCCTAGTCTCAAGAGTTATAGGCTGATGGGATTCTGGAGGAGGAGGTAGAAGTAGCAGCTATATTGGCAGAAAAAGGCCAGATGGGACTGGGAGGCCCTGGGAACCTAGAAGAATCGATGATACAAACTAAAGAGTAGGAGATTTGGATGGTGGGGGTGGTACAAAGCCACAGATTTAGCACAGAGCATTTCTTGTTATGAATACAGTGTCCCCTGCTCATAGGAAAGAATAGCATCTCCATCCCTAGAAGGATACTACATTGAACTGAGCTTTAGAACGTTAGGAATCAAAAAGTTATGGAAATGGTGATTGAGAGGGGTTGGATATAGGAAGCACATACGTAAAGGAAGACGAGCGTCTCAGTAAAGAGCTTAGGACTGGACAGTACACCATTATATCTTTCTAAATTTTATTGGAGGTTAAGGGTATTCCAGGTAGCATTCTCAGACAATAGAGGCAATCAATATATAGGGCAGTGGGATAATTGTTTTAAACTTTTTATTTATTTATTTATTTATTTTAAGCAACAGAGCACCCTTAAAGAAAAATCTTAGGCAAAATTAGAGTCAATTAACCAACAAAATATTGAGCAGTTCAACAGGGGATAGGGGTCTGGACACCGGCCTGCACAGTGTCCCACTCTGGGAGTCTTTTTGAGAACACTGGGGCCCCAGTGCCCACAGTATGGAAATCACTGGTCTACGCCGGAGGCATTTTTGTGGCTTAGTTCTTGAGGGTAGAAAATACTGATCGATCCAGGGCCATCGCCCTGGCTTTCAGTCAGTACCTTTTATTTGGCAGCTATGATGATCTGTATGATCTTTATGATCTATATTTCCAAGATCTGTATTTCCAAGAACGTTGCTGAAGTGGCTGAAGCCACAGCAGGTAGGTGGTTGTAGATTTGGAGACTGGGATCCTGTCACCTCATATCTATTTTTATTGGTGGCTGTGGTCAACAAAGAAGTGCTTTGTAAACTTGCAAAGAGCTATAAGAACACAATGGCTCATTATTTATTTTGATAGTGCTTCTCTCGGTGATGGTACGCAATGCTTACAACCTTTCCCTCCTTCCACCCTCTACACACACACACTCCAGATTTCTATCCATCTTTTAAGTTTCAGTGCGAGTACCATTTCCCCCAGGAAGCCTCCCATTTCTTTTTCGGCCCCTTTTTCACCAGACTGGTAGCATTTTTCACACTGTACTACGATCGTTTGCTTATCTGTGTTCTACCATTAAATAGTGAACTTTATAGGGGCAGGGACTTAATTTTTCATTTCTGTATTTCTGGTGCTTAACATAAAACTTATTTTATTGTGGATATTATAAATGAATTTTATGTTTTGTGAAAATATAAAAATCTATTTCATAAATTAATAAATAGTGAAAAAAGAGATGAGATAGAAGGAGAAAGGGGCAGAAACTTATAATTTATCAAGTTTTGAGAACTTGCACCTAATTTGATATTGACATAGAATCCTAAGGAAATTGAATAGGCCATTTCTCTAGACCAGCAATAGGAACCAGCTGGTGTCCCTATATATAGACACAAAGGTCTCAGGTCCTAGCCAAATCATGGATTCTCGATTCTTAGGCTTTTAGAATTGAAATGAATTGTTAAAACCATTCTGGTACTTGTGTCTTATAATTTGTAGCTGATATTTGTATATTTATTTTTAAGTTTCTGTTATTTAGATTTGTCTTTTTCTGATTTTTTTTTTCTTGGTTCTGATTATTTCATTCTATCGTGAGTTCTCCCAGGGCGGCAGTTGTCACTTTTCCTTCACATACTTCCGCTCAGTGTCTAGCCCAGAGCAGGAGTATTTGCTGATTGATTGACAAAGCAGGGTTCCCCAGAGTCATATCTGTGGGAGTAAAGTTTACGAAATACTGGTAACCAGCATCTTAGTGTTTACATATTGAATTTTAATTTTGTATTTAAAGACTTTGAAGTATGCATATTTATACAAACACCCACTCCACTATTACCACCACCATCACCACACCTGGGCTTATATGTCTGGGCAGTGCATTTGATTTTTTTCTCTGCATCTGAGAATAAAATTAATCAAGCAATTCCATAGCCAAGGTATACTGAAAGTAATTAGGCATTTTGCAATTAGAAGTAGCACTCTCTAAGTGCTGTATAGCATCGTCCTTATCTATGGAAAATAATTAATGCCTAAATGACATCAGTGGTGAAGCTGATTTCCTAGCTTTGATGGCCAAGGCTGTAGCTAGTGAGAGAAGACAGAAAATTTCTGGATGCAGCAGTGAAGATAGATAAAGAACTGTCCTAAAATTTAATTAATTAAGATGACTGACCTGAGGCCCACATCTTTAGATCCTATGGACGAGAAACCCAGACATAATCTCAAGGTCTTTGTACTAGTTAGGGTTCCCCAGAGAAACAGAACCAATCTATACATGAGGAAATTTATTATAGGAATTGCCTTATGCTATTATGGAGGCTGAGAAGTCCCTCCGTCTGCCGTCTGCAAGCTGGGAAACCTGGGGTTGTAATTCAGTCTGAGTCTGAAGGCCCAAGAACCAGGGGGCTGATGGTGTATCAGTCTGATGGAACCAGATCAAGTCTGAAGGCCTGAGAACAAAGAGTGCCAGTGTCCAAGAGCACAATAAGATGTATGTCCCAGCTCCAGCAGAGAGTAAATTTGTTCTTCCTCCACTTTTTTGTTATAGTCAATCCCTTAACAGAGTTGATGAAGCCCACCCACATTGGTGAAGGGGGTCTGTTTTACTCAGTCCACTGAGACAAATGCTGATCTCGTCCAGAAATACCCTCACAGACACACCCAGAATTAATGTTGTACCAGGTACTCAGGCATCTCTTAGCCCAGACAAGTTGACATAGAAAATTAACCATCACAGTCTTGATCAACTTGAGGATAAGAGCCAGTTAATGTGTAATCAAGCTGGAGTACATTTATTTATAATATATTAACCTCTCTGATAATTACTAAGTCCATGGAAAATAGTACATATACTTTTTTAAAAACCACATTCTGGATGTATTAAAATGAAAAAGAAAAGTGCCCACTGATTGAATTAGAAGAAAATACAGGTAAATATAAGATGTCAGGTTAAGAAATGTTTTTCCAGGTGTAGCAACTCAGGAAGAAGCAATAAAAGAAAAACACACTGACAAGGTAAAAATTAAAATCCTCTGAATGTTAAAAAATAAAATATAAAGCAAACAAAAACCAGAAAAGGGTTACTGTATATATGTGGATGACAAAAGTCATCAATGAATAAAGAACTGGTAGAAATCAATACAAAGAAGGCTAATATCGTAGTAGAAAAACAGACAGAAGACAGAACTCCTACATGTATTATGTTTTATTGGAAAAAGGGATGTGTTTATTCACTAATTTCAAGGGAATTTAGAGGTCAGGAAGACAGTGTAGTAAAATAGGACGGTCAGAAAGAGACCATAGAATATTTATTCCCAAACCCCAGGTTTAATTGACATATAACACTGTATAAGTTTAAGGTGTACAGCTTGATGATATATGTATTTGTTGCAAAGAGATTACCATAGGGTTAGTTAACACATTCACCACCTCACAGTTACCTTTTTTTGTGGTGAGAACAAACTACTTAGATCTACTCTCTTAGCAACTTTCAAATGTACAATGCTATATTTACTATATTAGGTGACTATAGAATTATTAACTATAGTCACCCTGCTCTACATTAGATTCCCCAGAACTTATTCAACTTATAACTGGAAGTTTGTAACCTTTGACTAACATTCCCTATTTTCCCCACCACCCAGTCCCTCGGAACCAGCAAAGTACTCTCTCATTCTGGGGTGTTTTATTTTTATTTTTATTGCTGTTGTTATTGTTGTTGTTTAGGTTCTACATATAAGTAAGATCACACAGTATTTGTCGTTCTCTGTCTTGCTTATTTCACTTACCGTATTGTCCTCCTGGTTCATCCATATTGTTGCAAATGTTATGATTTCCTTTTTATTCCCATCTTTTCACTTTGAGCCTGTCCACATCCTTAAAACTGAAGTGAGTCTTAGGCAGTGTGTAGTTGGGTCTTGTTTTTTTAATTCATCCTGACTGACACTCTTTGCCATTTGATTGGAGAATTTATCCATTTATGTTTAAAATGCTTATTGATCTCTAAGAATTTAGGAATACTGTCTTGCTGTTTTCTGGCTGTTCTGTCGTTCCATTATTTCTCTTCTCTCTTGCTGGCTTCCTTTGTGATTTGATGACTTGCCATAGTGGCATGATTGGATTCCTTTCTCTTTATCTTGTGTGTATCCACTGTAGGGTTTTGCTGTTTGGTTACCCTGAGGCTTACATAAAGCCTCTTGTACATATACTAGTCTATTTTAAACTAATAACTTTGATTGCAGACAAAACTGTGCCCTTTTGCTTGCTTCACACATATGTTATGGTTTTAATGCCACAAATTTCATCTTTTATGTTGTGTATCATGAACTCTGAGGAAGAAAACAGTAGCTTCCTGTTCCCTGCCACCTCCCAGCATCCAAAAATTAAATCTCAGGGGGATCCTCTGATTGGTGTTGATTGTGGCAAAGGCCCAACCCTTGAAGTAATCACTGTCGTCAGGGAATAGGACCTTACCGGGAGGATGACTGGGTCACATCAGGGGCTGGCAAAGGCAGCTTGTGTCTCAGTTCCATCAAAACCAGGTGGGAAAGGAAAGAGGCAGTTCCTCCTTAGAAAGGGAAATACAGGCCACGCAAATAGAGCAGGTGGCCACTACAGGTGTATAGTATTACAATGTCTATGTATATGAGAAAATACACAGCCTAACTGACAGTCAAAGAAATGCAAAATCAATAAAAGGGACTGCTTTTTGCTCATCAAGTTGACAAATAGTAGATGAATGATAACACTATGGTAACACAAATGATAACACAAATAGTAGATGAATGATAACAGGTGATGGAGGGAAATAACTCTTTTGTCTTCTGTTTTATACGTATTTTTCTGAAGAAAATGATCATGTTATGAAATATTTATTACAATATAAAATTTTAATTTTCATATGAAAGAAAGTGGGACATAGTACACACAGCAAGGCCTCATTTTCATAAAATTATTTTATAAAAATTGTATGTATATATGTATATATGTTTAAAGTGTTGGTACAATTTTGTCTCTCGATGGTAGGATTCTGGGTGGTTTTAATTTTTTTTATGCTTTTATATATACCCCAATTATCTTCAGTGAATGAATATATTGTATTTATTTTTAATTTTAATTTTGAGATATTAAAAAGATAGTACACTACAATGATAGTACAAAAAATACTCATGTACCCATAACCCAAATTATTAGGTTGGTGCAAAACTAATTGCAGGGCTTGCAATTGTTTTTAACCTTTTAAACCACAATTATTGTTGCACCAACCTAATGGTAATTATATTCATGTTGCTATATTTGCTTCGTCTTTTTTTTTTTAATAGAAGAAATAGTCCCGTTTATCCACCTTTCTCAGCATCATTCCCTTTTTGTTCACTGTGATAAATTTGATGTGTAAACTGCCAATCCATTTTTATACCTTTGTATACATTTTTGTTGTATTGATTTTATAATTGGAAAATAGCATATCAGTGTGCTACAGGAACAAACAAACCCCCAACATTTCAGTGGCTCACAACAAAAAGTTTTATTTCTTGGTACTCATCTTATTCCCATATTGGTATAGATGCTGTTTTCCTAATCTTTATGTTCCTAACCTTTCAAAGAGAATGCAGGAAGGCAGATGTTAACTACATAGGCTCAAGTGATCACCTTATACGATAAGCTGCTTCTTTGAGCCCATTGCTTTTTAAAAATACTGTGATTTATTTTCACATTCCCACTCCTTCAAATTGTACGGATACACTCATGTGAATGTGCCAAGAACAGGTAAAAACCCTTCAATGGGCATTACCAACTGTCTCCCAGATTTACTTAGTTCAGCTTTTGTTCATGGGCTCTCGTCTGCTGCTTCCCTTGCGTCTCAGTTCCAAGTGTTCTCCTTAGGCTGCTCTTGTTGGACTCTCTATTTTTGATGTGCTTATTTGGGTCAGCTGTGGAAATCAGCGTCACACATCATATTCCACAGACAGTCTCCAGCCTCATTATATCTGGGTGGGGCCACAGCACATGCTCATTTACTATGTGTTGAAAGTGGTTGTTGAAAGGTATGCTTTTTTCTCCTCCATGCCAACTGGGCAAGATGGACTGGCCAGGCCTGCTTGCTCCCTGGCCTCCCAGTCGTGCGAGGAGGGGGCAAAGCTAACCTTAGTCCTGAGCTCGCATTTACTCTTCAATAATATATTAATATTTAAAATTAGGTATGTAACACTGTAATTTTGCGAAGATCTCATTTTACACGGAAAAGTAGCAGGCATACAAGGAGCAGAGTTCTCTGTATGATGGATATAGTAATGACCTGTTTCTCCTCTTGCTTGAGTAATGACTTTTAAAACTCGAATAACTTATAAGCACTCTCAGTTTGATAAGTTTGAAAAGGGAACCTCTATATGTCCAGATTTGGGTGGGGCTTGTCCAAATTTGTCCTCTGAATACAGAGTTGTCCATTTTGGCTCAGGTCGTGCTATCCTTCCCTTCCAGAGCATGGCAGAACTCAGTTTCCTACCCCACCCCACCCCCATCTCAAGGGAATGTGGTTCTAAGTCCTGCTTTGGCTAGGTTTCTTCAATTCTCTCAGGAACTGTACTATAAACACATCAGTTCTTCTCAGCTAGCAACATGACTTCTCTCCTTTTTTCCAACCCAGCTCCTCATCTTCTTGTTTTATTTGTCGCCAGCCAAGACTGTGTTCTTACTACGTTTCAGCAAGTAAAGTAGTAGTTTTCCTAAATTCTCATCAAGGGAAAGAGAATGTTGCAACTAAACACTTTGTGACTCTAATTGAAATTTATTTAAAAAAAAAAAAATTGTTTCCAAAATCTGTGAAAGGCCACTTTATAAACATTATTTTCTGAAATCCAGCATTTCAACCTTAGGTTTGAGAACTGCTTTTCTGTAGCCTAAAGTGGATGGATTTATGGAGGGGGGGGGATAAGCTAATGAAGTCTCTCTATGCTGTGAAAAGTGACTGTGATAATGCATGCCGTTTCCCGTAATGCCAGAAAGTCACAGTAATTACTGCAGCTGCTCCATCGTTGGGGATTTTATGTTTTCCAATTAGTAGCTTCTTTTTTATTCTCACCAGAACAAATGTGGCTCTCATGAACTTTTTTGTTTTCATATTCCTTGGGCTGTGAGATATTATAGGTACATGTGAAATTATTTTTTCTGTGGTACAGGCTCTGGATACATTAACACACATTTTTAAAAAGAGTGGTTGGAATGAAATGGGTGAGTTCTACAGTGTCCAAGTTTAGCTCCGGCCTTGCCCAAGTTAGAAGATTGAATCAAAAACATAATCGGCTTTTGTGTATTTTCCAGGTGAACATATGTCTGAACCAAAAAAACGAGGTGAAAAAGAACGCTTAGTTTTTTAATTTGGGCTTGGTTGTCGAAAGCAAATTGATCTAGGAGTAGCAGTATGTGTCATGTTTTATTTGTGAGTCATATGGGTTGCATTAACCATGGTGGTCAGAAGAGCTCCCCATGAAACTGGGTCCATCATGTTGAGAATCTGGTTTGCGTGAGGTTCTGTCAGTGGCTTCTCCCCACTGCAAATCTCATCAATCAGTGTGAGCTGAGAGAGAAATAAACCCTTGGAATTGTGTAACATGAAATTTCCCTTAAGAGCATGTTTGAAAATTAAAAGTTCAGCTGTGCTTGGGAGACTTAATTATTCCAAATTCAGACTTTGATACCATTGTTTCAAACCCTGATTCTGCCCTCAGGTCCTACTTTGTAGCTCTGAGTGTCAGGATTTACTCTAACATCAATTTGGGGATACCAAGTAAGCAGGAGTAAGGGGATGGTTGTCAGTAAGGGGATGAGGGGTGATTTTTACAAAATCACAATTTATAAAGCTACCAAAAAACTGAACTCTTCCAAATCTAAAGGTCATTATCATGTGTATAACTAATATTCTGAAGTCAGAATTAGGCATTTTTTATTTGTAGACAATAATGTAAGTTCCTTGATATCCCTTTGACCAAAATGTTTTTTTCATCTATAAAGAAAGAAAACCAATGGTTAAGAACTCAGGTCTTAGCATGAGACAGACAGACCTATGTTTGAATCCCAGCCTTGTAATTTGGCAGCTGCTTGAGCTGGGGCAAATTACTTAACCTCTGTAGAACTTAGTGTCTCATTTAAGTGGGGATACCAACACTACTCACCTCAGAGAGTCATTGTGTGCATGAAATGAGATAAATTAGGTAATGTATGATGTACAGTGATTGATTCACATGGAAGGCTCGGAAATGTTAGCTCCTTTATGAAATGGAATGTAATAACAAATTAAAAACATCTTGCATTTTGTCTGATATTAATAGGTGTTCAAAAAATGAATAGTTGTTCAAAAAAAGTGTTCATTTCTTTTCTCTTCCTTTCTTCTGTTTGCCCATACGGTGGGAGAAGTGGGGGTGAGGTAGGAGGAATGTGGGGATAAAAATGACAGTAAGGATGTTTCACTAAAAATATTTCTTTAGCTTTTGGAAAGTGTTAAGTAACCCTCCTCACCCTGAATAATAATTAAGGTGAGAGACCACTTTAATTGAGACTCTGTAATTTCTTATGTGAATTTAAGTATATGAAAAACGAGATTTGGAGATTTCTTTTTCTGTTGAAACAGTGTGTCTATTACCTATTGTTGCTATCACAAATGGCTTTTGGTGCCGCCTGCCTCCATGTTCAAACCCAGAAGCACAGCATCCTCTTTCTTCTCTGATCTCTGCTCTGTCCCTTTCCTGCTTCTCTCTTTCCCTTGTGAGGATACTTGTGATATATCAGGCCCACCTGGATAAATTAGGATAATCTTCCCATCTCGAGATCCTTAATGAAATTTGCCAACTCCATTTTACAATGTAAAGTAACATGTTCACACGTTCTGGGGATTAGGACATAGACATCTTTGGGGGGGTCATTATGAACCTGCCAAGGCCAGTATCAGAATTCTGAACTCTTTGTGATAAAGAGAAAAAAAAAAAAAATTGGTGAGAACTTCTAAGAATCAAGGTCACAAAAGGCAATCAAAGATTGAAAAATGGGCACGATGAGAATTGATAGATGAATAACAGCAATAAATAACATGTCATAACGCGGCAGCAAATGTTTCAGATATATTACAAGGATGACCACCCAAAGATATTTTTGTAGCTTAACAACAGCTTTACAAAGGGAATAGAAAAGAGGTAATAGAGTGAGAGATGGATGGGGTCAAGGAAGACCTGTCAGAAAGGTGACGATTTAGAGAGTGTATTGCTGTTACTGCGAGATGAGCAGAGCAGCACTTCTCTATTCTCAATTTTCACTGGTGGCCAGATAGTTGACCTCAATGAGACAAAAAGAACTCAAGTATTAGTGTAAGAAATACAGTATTGAGATTCATTTATCTTTTATGCAAGTGTTTCTTTATCTCCTGAAATGGGAATTTAGAAAGTTAAATAGTCTGATGTGGGTTGAAAACTTAAATTTTTGTTCGGACACTATGATTTATATCTGTAAAGCCTATGTAAAGGCACACTAATTTATTGTCCAAGAGATATACACATGTTAGAAAACCGTAAGGTTTCCCTTGGTAACAAACCAAAAGGATGAATTTCCTGCCCCTGTTTCCTCCTGTCCCTACTCCCTCTCCACCTTGTATAAAGTGCTGTGCCTCTCTCTGTTCCCACTGCTGGCTTCAGTTCAGGCCTTTATTACTTGTCTCCTGGACTATTCTGTTAGCCTAACCAGTCTCCAGATTCTTTCCCTCCCTCTCCAATCTATGTTACACTGTTATATTAAATGATTATGCCACTCATTGCTTTAAAAACCTTTAATTTATTGATGGAGAATACATTTCACACCCTTTGGCCTGACATTCAAACCCCTCTGAAAATAGGTGGCCTGGTATAAACAAGGGACGTGGTGCAGTGGAAAGAGGGGAGGAGGGGGTGGGCCTGGGCTCCTGCCCAGCTCTAACACACACCTGGGCAAGGCAATTAATTTCCATGAGCCGTATCTACTTCATCTTGAAATTAGAGAGTATTGTGATGCCTGGGTTAAAATGTTGCTATGTGAATCCTGTTTTTAAAACAATGAATATGATAGCACTTTAAGCAGAAAGCAAAATGTTATCATTATTCTTGTTTATTATTCTTCCCAGGATTTCCTCCATTGAATAGCCCTATGTAGTGTCCACTTTGAAGTGTTTAATATTCTTTACAAATAGCACACATTTCCCCATTTGCCTTTGTGTATTAGTTTCCTATTGCTCATGTAACCAATAATCACAAACTAGTGCCTTAAAACAACATGAGTTTACTATTTTCAAATTCTAGAGGTCAGAAGTGTGGAACAGGTCCCAGTAGGCTGTGATCAAGGCGCTGCTGACTGTATTCCTTCCAGTGGTGCTGGTGGACTGACTGTATTTCCTTGCCTTTGGCATGTTCTAGAGACTGCTTCACTCTGACTCTGCTTCTCTCCTCCCTTCTCCCTCCCTGATGCACATTCCTGCTTCCCTCTTATAAGAACATTTGTGACATTTATGGTCAATTTGGATAATCCAGGATAATCTCCTCATCTCAAAATGCAGTTTAATCACCTCTGCAAAATCCCTCTTGCACATTTAGTAACATAGTTATAGATTCTGGATTAAGATGAGGACACCATTGGGCTGTTTTCTGCCTACCACAGTTTGTTTTGTCTCTCTTTCCACCTTGGGTTGCTACTCTTCCTCCCTAATACACGCACAATGTTTAAGTATCCCTTCTGTCATAAAACCTGTCCCAGTATTCCCAACCAGAAATAATCTCTTCCTTAGTAAACTCCCTGTGATAGGAGAAACATTTTTAATGTGTTCACAGCTTTTCTCCATCAATCTTCAACTGAATATTTTGAGTTTTGCCTTCTTGTAGTTCATTTCTCAACCCTGTGAAGAGAGAAGGGGTATAAGCTACATGGGCAGGTTCACAAGAGAAGACAGAGCCCCGCAGAGTTCATCACAGTGCTGTAACAGAAAAAGTGAAGGCATTTTAATGAGTTGGCTATAAACAGCTACCCACTTAAACCCTCTTAAATGTGTTTAAAAGGAGAGACAAGCAAGAAGGAATGTGACTAGCAGTTCTGTTTATGTTTCTTGGGGAAACTGGCTAGAGATTTGGAAGCTGGGCTTCCACTATGAACTTGATTCATGAGGGCAATGGGTGTTTTAGGGTAAAACTTGAGTCAGCTGGTTCAGAAGTCTTATGCTTAGAAAAATAATAAATATTTTCTATGGCATATCATTAGACTGATAGGGTGGAAGCATAGCATGTTTCTCTTAGCCATAAAAATAAATAATATGCATTATTTATATTTGTTTTTATGATTACAAATATTTTTTCTAGCTCAATACCAATTTTTAGCATTAGAATTGAGGGTTCATATAGTTGTGATTAAAATTGCAGTTTAGCAGTAGAAAGATGTTAGCAGACATTTTCTTTAAAGATATATTTCTTCAAAAAACTTTAATCACACTTCATCGGTTAGGTTTTTTTTTTTAATGGAGAAAATTTTTAATGAAAAAAATTGTATATTTTCCTCTATCTGATGATAATTATATAGATAATTATAAAGACAACTGTGTAGACAATACTGACTGATACTACAGCTTTTAAGAAGTGATTATGGACGAGAACAGATGTTGCAATGCTTAAAAATAAAACAAACAAAAAAATACCCTGGAATAATAGAATAAAACAGGTTATAGGATGATCAGAATTCATTAGCAATGGAGTTTAATTCCATGGTACTGTACTGTTATCTGTCAAACATTCTTACAATGAAGAGAAAATATCTCTCAGCGTTTCCATGGTGCTAGAGCATTCCAGTAGAACAGTCAGCCCACACAGGGCTGAGAAGCTATAAAATATTAATTCAGTACAAGTATGCATCCAACAAATTTAACGTTTATTACAGGTTACAGTAATTTTGCCCTCAGAGGTGATTCAGTTAAAATGAACACTGCCAAGTATTGCAGAACAGGGCATACCTTCCCACTTTCTTGAAAGTTGGTTTTTTAATCTTAAGACAATAAGGACTATTTGCATGATACAGAGCTCTCCACAATCAACATTTATACATAACGGGAGATAAAGAACAGGGAAGGTGAATAACACCCATTAGTAATACAGCTGTGGCATGCTATGTATATGGGACAGGGAGGGAGCTTTGGGGGCACAGTGGAAATAAGTTTGGTTT
Source organism: Rhinolophus sinicus (assembly GCF_057876585.1). Taxonomy (NCBI): domain Eukaryota; kingdom Metazoa; phylum Chordata; class Mammalia; order Chiroptera; family Rhinolophidae; genus Rhinolophus; species Rhinolophus sinicus. Next base: position 50,315,104 of record NC_142514.1, read on the forward strand.
CCTTAGAAGTTATCATTTCAGGAATCAAAGAAGTGCTGAATTTTGAGGTAGAAGAACAAAACTCTCTGTTCTAACCAATTTCAGAGGAAGAAAACATCCAACAGTGAAGAAGGGAGCCCAGATCCTTTCTGACCAATCCTCACCGTGGCTCATCAGGGTGCCAGAAATAACACTGCTCAGACAGGACTCATACTGCACACTGAACAAACTAAAAATGTCATTTCTATTCTCAGAGGAATGGCTTCATATGTGTTTTTTTGTAAATTAAGCTATCCCTATACTAGGACAGGGGTACTCATAACTTGTGAATGAGAGACTTTTTTCACTGTTTATTTCCCCCTCTCCCAAATTATCTTTATTCTTAAAAGATATGTATTGTAACAAGAGGCTGGCATTTACTGCTATTTCTGGAATTTATAAAAAGTCTAACAAGTAACATTTATCATATATGATTCCAGTTGTGTCTTTGGGGTGACTCATTTTTAGCATTAGTCATGTCATTAACTATCACTGGTGGTGTTTTGTCTGAAAAGCTACCGTTAAGAAGTCTAGTGTTCTATGGATTCCAGGGAGCTATAATAACACACGTGGCTCTATATAAAGTATGTTGGAGATGAAGAAGGATAAGCCAAAATTTTTTTCACCCTCTCATCAATGATTGATTTTCCACTGTCTCCAAAGTGACTACTTTTTCAATTTTTCAGATATACATGGTCAATGTTTATAGGTTTTGCCGTTTAACTAGTGAAAAAAATACGTGTACCTAAACGTGTGTCTTAAATGAGGAAACATGCATTTCAAACAATAAAATAAAACCTCCCTTTTTGGGATTAAAAATGGCCACTCCCAATAGAAGAATGAGTACGAGGAATGAACAGGTAATCACAATAGTGAGGGGAAGCTGTTTGCCACTCTAAGCCTTTTTCTAAGATAGACAGTATTTTAAGGTGGTTAGATTTAAGAAATAAAAGTTAAAACCTTTGACCTTCCCCCTAACTGCCTAAAAGAATTCAGACAGAGGACCTGATCCAGGAAGGGACATATCATCATAGATAACTGTAGTTTAACAATGTGAACTAAGTGTGATAGACAGGGAGGAAGCTAGCTAGGCACATTTGATCAAAGTCCACTCTGTGTCCCATTGTTAAAGATGGCCAGCAAACATTTACCAGACATTTGCTTTTCCATTTCTATGTAAATTGCCTTCCTCCCTTTTGAAGTCCCAAATACTCCCCCTGACCCTTCTCTTAGCTCAAGGTAGCATATAAACCTTATCACCCAATCTCTACTCAGGCTCACAGTTTTGTGGAACCCCCATATGTACACATGTGAAAAATTCGGTCATTTTCTCCTGTCAATCTGTTCATGTTAATATGATTTTCAGTCCAGAAGAATTTAGAAAGGTAGGAGGAAAATTATTTTTCCCTCCCCCACAATAGTTTAGTAATAAAAATAATATGTTCGTTATAAATAAAGCCTAACATTTACCAGGTTTTTTAAAATTGATTTTATTTTATCTTCATGAGAACTCAAGAGGGAGATTCTATTGTTATTATTCTTGTTTTTCAGAGAATTTCCCTAACTTTCTTCAGATGAAACAACTCTACCTAGTCAGGGAAACAAAATGCAAATATAGACCATCTGATTTTAGAGCCCAAGTCCAGAGAGAGAGAGAGAGAGAGAGAGAGAGAGAGAGAGAGAGAGAGAGAGAGAGGAAGAAAAAATAATAATGGCCTATTGCTTTGCATTGTCAAGTTGGCAGCTTTTGATTATATTGTGTCTGGTTTTTTTTTTAAAGGTTAATTCTCAATATTCGTGAAGGCTGGAGGTAACCTGAGTTCACACTATTTGTGGGAGTATAGATTGACAATATCTAACCCTCTTGCCAAAGCAGTTGGCTCAAGAAGGGACACATACCCAAATGGATCTAGACTGAAGTTTAGGATTTTTGTTTGAAGTTTGGGGAAGATGTGCTCTGTCTCTGAACCTAAAGGAAAAAAAAAATGTATTCTCAGGCGTTGTTGGCGGCCATTTGGTATCTGTGAGAAAATAGGCTCTTATCACAATGGGCAGAGCAGGAGACAAAAGGAAGCAGGGTCCCTTGGTGGCAATGTGGAGCTACTGGTGCATACCAGTTCTGTGACCTGAATTATCTCTGCACTCTGAGATCCATTGTAAAACCTTTATTATTTAAGCCATTTAAAAACCATGTTTCCCTGAAAATAAGACCTAGCCGGAAAATCAGCTAATGTGTCTTTCGGAGCAAAAATTAATATAAGACTTGGTGTTATGTTATGTTATGTTATGTTATGTTATGTTATGTTATGTTATGTTATGGTATATTACATTACATTACATTATATTATATTATATTATTATACCCAGTCTTATATTAAAAGATAAGACTGGGTCTTATATTAATTTTTGCTCCAAAAGACGCATTAGAGCTGATTGTCCAGCTAGGTCTTATTTTTGCGGAAACACGGTAGTAACTTAAATGTTGACTGCTTTTTTGTTGTTGTTGTTGCTATTGTTGTTAATAGCAACTGAGGGCATTGCAATTGATGCACATATCAAAAACCTTAACATTTTGAATTTGTTTTGACCAAGCAATTCCAACACAAGGAATTTATAATAATGATATAATCAGAGAGTGTAGCACTTTGTTTTAAATAATAACACAATATTAAAAAAATAAAATGAAATCACTTTGTTTTACATAACAAAACATGGAAGAAAACAAAATTAAATTATGGTACATCTATAAAATAAAATAGCATAGTGATAAAATATTTTAATTCCAAAAGCAGTTTCCTGTCATGGAAATATTTACAGTATAGTTAAGAGAAAAAAGCATATATATAATATACACACACCTAATATTAAGATGTTAAACAATGTATATCAAGATATATTAAATACATATTATATTAAACTAATTAATTAAATATATATTATACTATGCACATAAACCTGTGTGTACGTACTCACACACATTAAACTGGTAGAGAACGCTCAAAAATATTTCTAGTTGTTAAAATATGGGCAATTTTAATTTCTTTCTTTGTATTTTTCAATTTTTAAGTTATATATTTTTATCAAAAAACAATAAAAGCCATTTGTAAATAGCTAGAATTCATCTTAACTTTAAGTACAAAATGTCTGAGCCATTAACGAGGGTTTGTAGTACTTCTTTGCGCGCACTTATGCATGAATGCCTAATGCCACTTTCAGTAAAACCCTCAAAGCGGCTATTTTCAGAAGCAGAGTCCACACTGCATCAAGCTTCAGAGTTGTAGTCAGAGCTGATCTCTTACCTCCCCCTGGCTCCTCTGCTCTTCTTTAAGAGGTGCTGTCATTTTTTTTTCCTTTTTCTTTTTGGGGGACTTAGTTCTACAATTTCATTTATTTATTTTTCTCCTGGCTTCTGTCACCTCAGTCACATCTTTGGGGTGTGATTATTTTTGATTTTTCTCTCCCATCTTTACTATTTCTGACTTCCCAAGCTTCCTATGAGCACATTTCAGTCTTTTTCCCTATGTTATCTAATTCTTTTTTTCATGCCTTTATTTATTTTTTCATTCACTTTCATTTATTAACCTGTGTACCCATGCAAGAATCCATCCATCCATCCCTCGCTTAGTGATCTCCATATGGGTCAGACACAGGCAGGCATAGCAACATCTATAGAGAGAAAATAGCATATGGCTCTGGTCATCCCTTCCTCATCCACTACTGACTGGAGGCATCTGAAAGAAGGGTTGGTTTTGAGGAGTAGGAAAGACAGAGCTCAGTAAGTACGTTAGGGTCACAAAATAAAGGTGGGAAGGAGCACCAAAGACACATTTCTGGTCAGATTTTGGCACAGACTAGCCTTACCCTTTTCTTCTTCACAGATATGGGCCAGGATGGGCTCTCTAAGCTTTCCTTTTATCCCCAGGTATCTGTCATTCAGTCCTTGCCAGCCTTTCTCTGGATACCCAGTTTCATTTTCCTTTCTCCCTGATATGAAAGAAAGAGGGAAAGAAGCTTACTTAGACTTTGTATATGTGCCTACATATCCACTAGAATGTCTGCTCCATGAAACAAGGTTTTTGTTTATTTATTAGATTGGTGCAAAAGTAATTACGTTTTAAATGTTTAAAAATAAGTGCGAAAACCCACAATTACTTTTGCATCAACATAATAATTCTCTTCCATATCCTGTATAAATTATTAATGGGATGCTGAATCAATAAATGCCTTGAATTTTGCTCTCTTAATTCAGGACCCAGAAAAGTAAACCTTTCCCTGATACCCTGTGCTCTCCTCTCTCCTCTTCTTCACTTGCTGCGGTATCTTTGACCTATGGTGCCTGCAGAACAGCAATGGAGTTGGAATCTGCTATGTGCAGATAGCATATGTGTGGAATCTCCTCACATCATACTGGGTCTTACATTTTTCATCTTAGCAGCTCTCCTTTAGATGAAGCATAGGTAGCTTTTATGGTCTGTGGCTATATAATTGTACATCAGTAGATGAAACCAATAATTTCAGTTATATTTTAGCTTTTTTATTATTAAATTCAGTTGAGATGATTAGTCCTATAGCCCAGTGTACACACATTTTCACATTGGCCAGATCAACTTTTGCTCTTCGAATCAATTACATGAAAGTTGAAGTTACAGAGCACAGTTGGAGCTACCTATAGTACAATGTTGGGCCAATAGCCATCATTTTCACAGGGTAGAAATATAAGTATTTGTGCTTATTCTCAAAAGGGAATTCCTCAGGGAGCTGGAAAGCCCTCTTGGGAGATTTGATATTTCTTTGTTTATCCTAGGCTCTTCCCCAGAGGGTGGGAGAGTCATTATGGATAAAGTCAGCATATTGGGTCTCAGGTGAGCTAATGCAGTATAACTCACGGGTGGCTGTATGCTGCTGCTCCTCCAGGGAGAAAACACCGATTCTTTAAAAGATTTTATTCCTAGAGCTCTGCTTTTATGTGGGATTCCTCTAAACTTTCATTTGGGAACTCTTAGAATTTTTCACCAACACATTCTTGAAATCACAGTTCCCTTTAAATCTTTCTAAAATATGGGTTTGTTTTACTATATCTTTCAAACGAAACATAAACTTTTTTATTGGAATAGTTTATAAGCATATAGAAAATTTACAAAATAGAGAAAGTCATGAAAAAGAAGTAAAACTATAATTCCTCTATCCAGAGATAGCAGCTATTTATACTTTGCTATATTTAAGTCTTTTTCAATGAATATATATATATATATACATATACATACATATATATATATATATATATACATACACATTATTTTACAAAAATAAGATAATCTCAAGACTTCTGGGTATCTTGAAATAAAATGTTCAAAATTTTATAGCAGCCGACATGGATTATTCTGTTGCTTTTAATCATTTAACAATATATCTTGAGCAGAGCAGTTTTACATGTCAGTAAATATTCTTCTACACTATTATGTTTCAAATCTGTATAACATACCATTATATTCATGTATCATAATTTATTTAGCTAACTCTCCATTATTGTACATTAATTTTTAGTTATCTAAAATCAATATAATGGCTATGTCTTTGTATTTAACCATGATTATTCCCTTAGGATAAATTTTAAAATCTGATATTCTGCAACAAATGTGGTGAATACACATTTAAGGCTTTAATGTGTATAGTCCAATTTTTCAATAAGTATTTCAGCAATTCATTGTCCTAACTAAGCTTATTTCTCTGTACAACCTCAATGCAGCTAATCTATTCTGCTTCCCCTGTTATGTATAAGCTACATGACTTAAAGAGAATTTATCCAACCTTGAACACCAAGAATGGGCTCTGAATGCTTTTAGTCAGTTATCAAACTGTTATCTCCTTTGCCACAGTGATTATTTCAGCCCTGGGCATTTAATCCAATTGGAAGGTGCCATTTCCCTGGCCATGGTGATTGGTTCAGAATTGGATACATGGCCTAAATTTATCCCATCAGAATGATTGCCAGGACTGAGCTGTTTTATAGAAGAGATGCTCTCTTTTTCTGAATGGTGTGGTGCAAACCAACTCCTGAAAGAAATTACTGTAGCCATTTTGCTTCCATGAGGGTAGCCAGCTTTAGCACGATGCTGATAAGTAGACCAGATCCAAAGAATTATAGAGAAGTGGAGCTTGATCACTGATGAACTATACCTGAAGGCAAACCTACCTCTGGATTTTTTACATTATGAATATTCTGTTTTAAGTTATCCAGAGGTCTTATGTTTTTATATATTGAAATCCGTCACTTTGTCTTTTAGATTCTGCTTTTACTTATGTTCTTAAAGAATCCTTATCCACTCTGAAATTATGGAGATATTCACTTACATTTTCTTTTAGTTCTATATTTTTGTGTTTGCCTTCATACTTAATTTTTTTTGTTATTTTGAAATATATTTTGGTGTATGATGTATAGTAGGACTAAACTTTCTTCCAAATAATGACAACAACTCAATATGTGAGGTAAATAATCTTCAAATATAAAAGTACCAATAAATCATTTGTTATTTTGTTTTCCTTAAATTTATTTCATTGAAAGTAGGAAAAGCTTCCCTCATTGGTATGTTTTTCAGGTGTGATGTCTAAAAATCCATTTTTTTAATATGTAACTTTTAATCTAAAATATCTTTTTTTTTGCCCATCTGGGCGTGTTGGTGCTATGACTAAGATTAGATGTTTCTATGGTTGCAGATGACTTTTTGTTTTTTAAAGAGAGGAGCTTGCTATTATCTTTCAAATTCTGATACAAAAGACCCAGCAACTGGCTCACTGTGTCCTATAAATACATTTCACTGACACTTTGTAGTGTGTATTCAAACAAGAAGTAGAGAACCAGGAACTGAAAAAAAAAAAAAAATAGTCACCCTAAATCCACTGTTCAGAGATTAACACCAGCAAAAAGGACCATGACAGTTCTTCACTTTTTCTTTGAATTGCAATCTTTTATGTTCTGACCACATAGAGAACAGGAAAAGAAATTTCCAGCCTTCTGGGGACGTTTCAGATGATAAGTTTTTAGAGGACTCTGGTGCAGAGCAACTTAATGAGGTGAAAAAGATTTAGGCCATCTCCGAAGACCTGCAGTGAAAACAAGAACACAGTAATAATTTAGAGATTGGGAGCCTTTTATATTTATATAAGGGACCCCAGGACTGACTGATATTACCCATTACTGTAGCACTAGCTTAGCCTACATGGACCAAACGGGATACTGCTTCTGCTTTGGCTTTGTAGGCCTGTATGGTGAGTGGACTCTACTGTGTGTTCTTCAGAGTGTAAGGATCTTTACGGAAATGATAGTTCAATTTAAATTCGACAGAGTAAGTGGGAGTTGTCAAAAGATACATTGGGACACTTGCAAGCTTTTTGTACATATGTAGAATGTGGGCCTCTAAAGTGTACATGATACCAAGAAATAGAGCTAGGAGCAGCGAGTAGTGGCTACTCCAGTTGATTTTGCCTCCTAAATATCATTTGCATCCATCTCACCTATTTATTTACATGATTGTTGCTTCAATTTAGTCCAGGGGTCGGCAAACCTTTTCTGTAAAGGGCCAGACATATAAATGTTTTAGGTTTTGTAGGTCACATATCTCTGTTGCAGTTACTCAATTCTGCTGTTATAGCATGAATACAAGTACAGACAATATGTAAACAAATTGTTGTGGCTGTGATCCAATAGAACTTTATTTATAAAAAGAGATGGGAGGCCAGATTCCACCTCTGGGCTATATGCATATATGGTTTGCTGATTCCTTACTTAGACCTTTAACATTTGTTATCTGTGTTGTTGTAATGACTTCTCTTTCTTATGATCAGTTCACTTCATTTCAGTTCTATAAAAATTTATTTTTGTAGGCATTTACAGTGCAAGGATAAATAAGGCAAGATTCCTGTTCTTGAAGAACTGACAGTCCAGGAGAAACAGATATGACAGCCCATAACAATGTAATGAGCAAGGGTTGCTCTCTGCATTGCTGCCAAAATGGGCTTTCTACAAGAGACCATCATTTCCTTTTTCTGATACATAGTTAGTGATATCTTACAACATCATCACAAGTCGTTGATGAGGCAGGCAGGTCTCTTATTATCTGGCTCTCTGGCCTATAACCGTCTTCCTAGATTCATCTTTTTCACTTTCCACTTCCACACCTTAAGTTCTAACTATAATAAATCTTAAAACTAGCTATGGCAACAACACATACCATTATGCTCTTTTATACTCTGTGCCATCTGCATCTGCTGTCCTGGAATGACTTCTGTTCATTCCCCCACATCCAATAAGAGGAAGACTTCTATTCAAGCTGTCCAAGGACTGTAATGGGCTGCCTTGGTAGGTGGCAAAGGGAGTGTGATGGGAAGTTCTTTCTCACTGGAAGTATCCAAGCAGGAATTGGCTAAACACTTGGCGATGTCTCAGATGCTATTAGACCCCTACCCAGATTCTCTTTAGCAGGCCTTGTATTTGTCTTCTGGCTACTACAGGTGTTGGCTTTTAATATCACATACCTGCATCCTTTTTCTAAGGATTTCCCTAACCTGATGGGAGCCACCTCCTGGAGATGCCAGGGAGCTTATACCCTTCTCTTCTTTCTTCCTCTGCCAGGCCCCAGCTTGTAGCCCATTACTGTCTGATGTGGGGTTATAAAAGCCCAGTACCCTTGCCTTTGGGTGGGACGATTCTATGATGTAATTCCTGCACTAGAGCTCCCCAGGGGTCAGGTTGAGAATAGAATTCTGAAACCACATCTGCTGTACTAACTGAGCATTTCCTTTGTAAATTACTCTCAAAACAATCCTTAGAAGGGCAGAGAGATTAAATGACATTTAAGATATCTTATTAGTCTGAATGATTCTGTGTATGAAAGGAAATCTTCATACTCTAATTCTATCTCTATCAATTCTCTCTGTATCACCCCAATCCTTGTCCTATCACTTACTGTGTCACCTCAGGCAACTTTTGTGCTCTCTCTAATTCTCAATTTTTTCATCAGCAAATTTTGGATAATATTAGTATCTACCTCAAAGAGTTGTGAGAATTAAATGACATCATGAATATAAATTTAGCACAGTGTCTGGCACATAAAGTATACTCAATAATATTAGATAATTTTATTATCATTATCACCAACATTATTATATTTTCCAAAAAGAGAAAATATGAAGGCGGTGTTTTATGTGTTTTAAAACAATAATAATTACCTTAGTAAAGTAATGAGAGCCAAGAAAAATTCATGTTTGATGAACATATTTGATATCTCCATTGAGAATGGCTTTGTCTATGTAATTGTAGCTTAGCACATAGTAGGTGTGTATATTGTTGATGAATATAAAAATATGTTGGACTAGAAAGAGATTGGAATTTTAGGTGGTCGGTAAGTCCTACACAGAAGGTTAAACTAAAGATAACTGAATTTAAGCAATTAGAAAGGTAGTCATGACTTATGTAAATAATAGTCCATTCCAATATGTCTATTCTAGTTATGCCACACATATGTAACCTATAAGTCATAGACTTTGCCATAGTCTAGTAGATCACATTTCCCTCAAATGCCCACATAACAATAGTCTGATACTCAGACCCACTTGAAATCAGAAGTCCTGCCATTTTACCAGATTCCCAACTCCAGACATTCCCTGGAATCCTTGAGGAACTTACATATGCACCAAACTCTCCTAGATATTGTTTGCTATTTCATCCAGCTGCCTGACTGTAGACTTTTGCTCCTCTAATCTTCTGCAAGTTACTTATTGGAGTCTTGAGAATGGTTCTTTTTATGCCCCTATTCTCTCCTTAACTGCTATGTCCAACTCAGGTTTATTGAAGGTTTAGGAATTACAGAGAAAAATGAACAATTGTGGCAGATTATATTTTCCTAAAATGGCATGCTATTCTCCAAAATGGCCACATGATCCCACATGCTGTTCTTACAAAGTGATTGTATTAGTTTTCTATTTCTGTATAATAATTTATCAGAAATTCGGTGGTTTAAATAACACTCATTTACTATCTCAGTTTCTGCTGATCAAAAGTCCAGGCTTGGCTTAGCTAGGTTTTTGCTTGAGGGTCCCAACAGGCTACTGTCAAGGTGTTGACTGGGCTGCATTCTTATCTAGAGGTTTGGTTGGAAAGGATCCACTTCCTGGCTTGGTCAGGTATTTTCACAATACCTTACAACTATTAGCACTGAGGCCTTCCACTCCTACAGGCTGTATGCACTTAACTTGCCAAGTGGACCTATCCATAGGCAGTTTACATGATAGCAGCTTGCTTTCTCAAGGCTAGCAGGATAATCTTTTCCCAGTATGCTAAGATGGAGTCTTATGTAGGTAGCATAACATAATCCTGGTAGTGATAGCCCATCACCTTTGCCATATAACGTAATGTATTAGTCTGCTCAAGTTGCCATAATAAAACGCCATAGACTGGGTAGCTTAGACACCAGAAATTTATTTTCTCACAATTCTGGAGGCTGGAAGTCCAAGATTAGGGTGCCAGCCTTGTCGTTTCTGGTAAGGACTTTCTTCTTAGCTTGCAGATGACCATTTTCTTGCTGTGTCCTCACATGGCAGAGAGAAAGTAGCTCTTTGGTATTTCTTCTTATAAAGATAGCAATCCTATCATGGTGGCCCCACCTCAGTACCTCATCATCACCTAAATGCCTATCTCCAAATACCATCAAATTTTGGATCATGGCTTCAGCATTTGAATTTTGGGAAAACACAAACATTCTTTCATAATATATTTAAGCATTACTTTCTGTGGAGCAGTGTAACACTACCTTTGCCCTATAACATAATTTAATAAAAGGAGTGACATTTTAGCACCTTTGTCATATTCTGTTGGTTAGAAGCAAATCATAAGGTTCACATTTAAGGGGAGGGAATTATACCTGCCTATGTCTCATGAGGGTCACCTTAGTGTGTGTCCACTATAGTGTTGTTGACACCCTCTTCAATCAAGAGGTGGGGTCCATTATGTTTCTTCCCTTTGAATATGAGTCCTTCTTCATGAATTCTAGCACATTAGAATGGGGTAGAAGTGATGGTATGTGACTTCTGAAATTAAGTCATGGACAATATGGCCTTTTTCTCTCTCTGTCCTTATTTCTGTCTCTCAAGGCATGTGCCCTTGGAGTCATGAACTGCTGTGAAAGAGCTCTGGTGACCTTGCTTTTCCATGTGGAGAGACTTCATGGGGAGGCCCATTTAGAGAGGAGAGGCTGAGAGCCAACAGCAGACATCAAACACGTGACATGGAAGCATGCTAACCACTAGATTTCAGTTCCTTGTCTTTGAGTCTTCCATCTGATACCAAAGACATCAGCATAGATAAGTCATCTCTGTTGGCTAAGCTCTTGGCAGTGCTCTATTTGAATCCCTGACCTGTAAAACCATGAACAAAATAAGTGATTGTTTCTTGTCACTATGTTTTGGGGTAATTTGTTATGTGGTCATAATAACTGGAACAACAATGAAGAAAAATAAATTACAACTAGCTACTTACTATATATGAAGGTTCCCAGACTCATATACTGAGATTTTTGTTGGAAGATTCCTACTGGTCATTTGTTGTCATAGTTTCTGACTTTCTACTATGTTGTAGAGATAGTCTACCTCCCTCAATTAATGTGCCTTGAAAAGGTCCTGACAATTCTTATTTGAAGTTCAGGCCGAACTTGTCAAGGTCTCAGAAAGAAAAACAACATCCTGAAGAAGATACACATTCTGGCTAATTGTAATATCACCAGCAATGAATACATAGCCATTGGTATTTAATGAGGAGCATATAAGCGCCTCAATATCTCCTATTTCACACCTGGCCGTGCCATTATGGGTTCTTTGCTTATTTTTCCTCGCCAAATTATGTGTTAAATTGTCTTATCCTAAAACAAAGATCCAATCTTCTCCTAGAAGTGAATCAAATCCTGAATATGTAGGGAATGAGAAAAACTATTCTTTAAAAAATGGCATTTTTTTTCTTATGTCTCAAAAATATGGAGGTCAAAGCTCAAACAAAAGACCTGATGATTTCTATTATATTCAAGAGGATCAATTCAGAAGAAGTCAGGGAATCACCTTACTTTGAGGCACGTAGCTATCATTTCTTTCTTGCTATCATTCTGAGGGTTTTGTGACAGGGAGAAGTGGGGTAAGTTCAAAAGAGACTTACCTCATTCTATGTTAAGAAAATAAATTCCTGAAAGTTCTGAGTGCAACACTACCCCCAAATTAAGAGGAAGTGTTGATGTGCCAAGTAATAAAATAAGAATGATGAAATTCAGCAAACGATCCATATTCTTCAACTAAATTACTCCTGAAAGGCATTTGCCATTGGCAGAGCTTTAAACTTAACATGTAGTTTTCTGGCAATTTTTCTTCTTTTTTTTTTCTTTCTTTTTTTTTTAGTAGTGGATTGCCACCTTGTCGTCTGTTTCTTAGACCACTTTTCTTAAGTAGTGTCTAACACCACAGAAAACACTGTTTGAATTGTTTGTCTTTGTTTATGTTACTCTCAAACACAGAAACCCAGGAGCAGTTAGAAGGAAAGAGAAAAACACATTTATCTCATCTGCTATTGAATCACTGGGTCATCTGTTTGGGGCAATAGTAATACCATCTGGTCAGTTAGAAATGGGTTTAATAAATATCCCATGTGACACCAGCTGTATATCCATATTTTCTCAAGGGACTAAATGCTCAGAGTTTCAGAACCTTCACAGGACTCGTTCATATACATGTGATGGAGAGATGCCCAGTGACTTCATGATGCCCACGGGGAATTTGCATGTTAGGAGTTGAGGTGCTGTCCTAAGGGAATTACAGTCTTGTCCTGTTCTCAATATTGGCTTCTCCCTGGGGACCTTTCCATGCCTTTTTTCCTTTTGCGGAGTGTGAGCCATTTTGATTAGGTATGCAGCTCTCTGTTTCAGAGGCCTCTGCAAACCCTTGTTAAGGAAACGACTATCATTTGTCAAAAACGTGAGATTCTGACCAGTTGAAACGCAGTAGTCCTTGCAGTAAGGGTGAGTTGTGACTTGCATCGCAATAAGGGCTAGCATTGAATATATGTGCTGCAGATAATTTCTTGCAGAAATTCAGTACTTTTAAATCTTAAATTTCCAATGCATCAATCTGTGACTTGTACCTAGAGAGCATTTTGACAAGTGGAGGGTGCTGGTGGCCGTGGTGGTCAGGAGGATAGCATCCTTTCCGTTTTCCATTGCACTAGATTTTTGACTAATCTGAAGATCCTTGAGAGATCAGTTTAAGATTTTTGCAAATGCAGAAGTTGCTTTAGCACATTAGCCAGAATTAATCAGCTGTCCATGGGAAATTTTCTGATTAAGAGGAAAATCTCACCCATTTTGGTCACTTGGAAATAAACTCTCTCGTTTATAAGGGACAAGTCTGGTGTAATTCCGGGGTTTAGTTTTTCCTGCCTTCCTCTCTCCCATGTGGTCATTTCTTACTCTAACTTTAATATTCCACATATAGTCCTCTCTTCATTTATACTTTCCCTAATTTCTCCAGAGGGTTAGTTGCTTCTTAGCAGCTAACGTGTTCCCATAGGAGGGGCCGATTTCCACTCTTATGCTTAACACAGTGTATTGTAATTATTTCTTTATGTGTTTGTCTTTCTCAATAAACTTGAATCTAAATGTCAAGGATTACGTTTTGTCCCTAAATTTCTATAGCTAGCACTGAACATACTGGTAAGTGCCTTTTACATGTTTCCTATATGAAAAGAAGTCCTTCCATGTAAAAGATTGTCAGATTATTTGCCTTCTGACACAGAAGTTTCCCCTATAAGCTTCTACATTTTACAGTAAATTTATATGCCCAAATGTGATTCATTTCACTTCTTTTCTCAGTATGATTGGCATTTTTTTCCTATGTACATTGTTGTATTCTTATCCAAATCTAATTAACCCTCTGCATAGTTAACATTAATATCAAAATGAGTAACTAGGACAGCATTTACTAATGATGTTGAATGATCCAATAGCCACCCCTCCTTTATTTTTGTTTCCAATAGCCACCCCTCCTTTACTTTTGTTTCTAATAGAACTTGTATTTATTATATAAGTACTGTAAATACTGTAAACTTTATCAAGAGGAGGATACTCTTAGAGGAGGCAAGTTCCTCTATATTCTTGACCCAGAAGTTTAAGGCTGCATGTTTTTTTTTTGGACATTGCATAATGCATTATATTATTATCAGTACTGCAGACACAAAGTGCCGATCTTTTCAAGAAATAATGCAGCATATTTTGTTATCTGGCAGCTAAGTATTTCATTAAATTCTGTAGAAAACTCTTCAGTAGTCAGATATTTAAAAGAATTTAGGTTTATGTAAAATATTGTCACTTTTCACCTCTTATTCTTTCTCTGTTGCTCCAAATATTGAGGTAAAATACAGAGTAACGTAATTTTAAAAAAAAGGATTGATGAGGTTTTGGGTAAATGTATTGCTAAATCATGCTTTTTGTATTTCTCTATGAAAAGGATCCTGTTTTCATAAGAATCCACCTTTCTTTTTGTTTTGGTTTCAGCTGCAGTAGGACTTCCCTGTTTATGGTTTTCTTCTTTTGTTTTTGGGTTTTATATTTCATGTCTTAATGGTTTTCCACAGCATTTATTATCTGTGTTACACGTTTGATATTTATATTGTATATGAATCAATAAACACTGATTGTCCCAATATTGTTAAAGGTTTACTGTATGTATATAGATCTATTATCCCCAGGTACACTGTAAACTGGGTTTAAGAACAGGGATAAAGCTTATACTTGTTTATATTCTTAGTAGTGCTTGATATAATGCCTATCCAAAGCAAACATTCAATGAATATGTATTGATTGATTTATTTACCTCACTTTTTAAATTGTATTTCAAGTCAGAAATGCTATTTTGAATATATGGTTTATTTATTTTTTAGAAGTATTTAGGATTGACTTTTTCCTGTGAAACCATATAATGTATTGGCACCTGGGGCCAGATAATAGTTAAGAGCATACTTCCTAGTCAGACTACTTGGGTTTGAATCCTACCTTTTGCTAGCTGTGCAAATACTTAGCTGCCCAAATGATTTACCAATCAGTTTCTCAGTTTCCTCATATACAAAGTGCCTACCCATGGAACTGTGAGGATTAAATGACTTAAAATATATGTAATGTACTCAGAAAAGGGCTTGATCTAGAAATAAGTACTATATACACTACGTTTATATATGAAAAAAGTTCTGCAGTTTCATAGGATTATAGAACATTGGGATTGAAAGGAACTTTTGAAACGAGACTGGAAAGAAAATGAAAACATGGTCAGAAGACCTGGCTTTGAACTCTAGTTATGACACTTCTGAAGTGACTTTATTTATGAAACAGACATGCTAGTAACATCTTTACTGACCTTAAGGGTGTTTGGAGGATTAGATGGAAAAATATACTCTAGATCACACTGTAAATGGTAAAGCACTGTTAGCATTTTTGTTATTTTTACTACTTACAAATGAAGACACTGAGGTTCACTCTATGACCTTGAGCAAGGCACTCATTTTTTCCAGTGCCTATTTTGTATCTCTAAAGTATGGGTAATAATGGAACCCAGCTCATATGATGATTGCAAGGATTTAATGAGTTGGTACATAAAAAGGTGGAGCAAAGTGCTTCTGGATATTATGTAGTAGTAAGAGTTAGCTATTTATTATTTTTATACTCATCCAATAAATATTTGTGATCCAGTAATAGTCTGTGCTTATTTACAATGATATGTAGGGTTATTGTTAAAAATACTGACCCCTCTGCTAAAAATTTTGATGATCAGTTTTAGGATATATCTGAAAGGGTGGATGAGAAAAATGTCTGTCAGATATTTTCAGCTCAGTTTTCCTATATTGACTCACTACTTTAAGTTCTTTTTTGTGGATTTTGACCTCTTCTGGGTTATGTTAGCTCTCTTGTCTTATATGTGCTTTTTCAATGTTCTATGTAAATGAAAACAAACAACAAAGAGCGTTCTCTATATAGACAAAGACATACAAATACAGGTTTAGCATATATCATACTCAATTTTTTTTTTCCACTAAGGGAATATCTTTCAGTTTTGCATATTGTAATTTGCTTCTATAAGAAGAACTGTGGAGCATATAAACACTTAAGGCAGTTAGTTTAGTTCGAAGTGTTTCCCATTTTATGCTCAAATATATCTTCACAGGAGCTAGTCTTGCTTGAACAGTCTAAACTCTAAGCCAGTAGTTTTCTAGCTGCTAGGAGCTACCAGTTTTGAGAGATTTCTTTATGAGTGGTATGTGAGATTGCCGTATATTTTTAAACAGAACAATGAAGCTATTTCTTCTCTTTGAAAAGGTCTAATTTAAGCCTGTTCCTTCACTTGCCCTCTCAACATTGAATCATTCTTATTCTCAACACTTAAAGAATTTGGCAGAATTTATGATTAGCTTACAAGTCATAGAAGCCTGAACGTAAAAGTTATATCTGCTTTAAACATTACCTTGGTGGAATTATATGCAGGTGATTTAGCTGTTCAATGTTCTTTGATTCATCTTTGTATTCTTGACATAATGTGAGTGTCTGCTACCTATTAAATCCCTAATAAATAAATATTTGATGAAGAATAATAATGGCTTATACTGTGTTAGATATTATGCTAAGTGTTTTAGTTACATTATCTCTTGTAATCTTCACCTGCTGATGTAGACACTGTTATAGGCTTATTTTACAAAGGCGGAAACTGAGGTACAGAAAGCTTAAGTAACTTGCTTAACTTCTAAGAGCTAGTGAGTGACAGAAACCTTGGGTCTTTTTTTTATTCCAGAGACTAGTGCTAAAAATCTGCCTTTCATTAATCTATAAATGAGAAATGAGTGGATAAATGTTGCCAAGTTTTCATTTTGTGGTGATGTTGTTCCAGGTTAACTCTACTTGGCTCAGCTGAATCTATACTTTAATATATCTGCTCTAATGATTGATTATGTCTATTGGCTTTATATATCATGTCTCCTCCACTAAGTTATAAATAATTCTAGTGCATAGACAATAACTGTAGTTATTTGATCCCCTTACTGCTCCTGATTTGTTAGAATCACCATAGCTGTTTATTGACAAAGTTATTGACTATACACCAACTGACTAGAACATACTATAAATAAGCAGCAGATAAATAGCAGGTAACAAGCCTCGGTACTCTCTATTCGAAATGTTATAGAGATGACTAATCTTTCTTTAACTTCTTTGGTAAAACCTAATGTAACTTAAAATTTTTTCCAGCTTTATTCAGGTGTAATTGACAAATAAAATTGCATATATTTAAATTATACAATATGATGATTTGATATATGTATACTTTGTGAAATGATTAACACAATCAGGTTAATTAACACGTCCATCATCTCACATAGTTACCTTTTGTGTGTGTGCGGTGAGAACACTTAAGATCTACTCTCTTAACAAATTTCAAGCACGCAATGCATTAATGATAGTCACCATGCTCTACATTAGATTCCCCAGGACTTATCCATCTTGTAACTGAAGGCTGATACCCTCTGACCAGCATTTCCCCATCTTCCTCATGCCCCAGACCCTGTAAGTACCATTCTACTCTCTTTCTGTGAGTTAGTTTTTGTTTTTTTTTAAAGATTCTGCATAGGTGATCATATTTGTATGTATGTAAAAAAAGGGATTTGTCTTTCTCTGTCTGACTTATTTCACTTAGCATAATGTCCTCTCATTTCATCCATGTTGTTGCAAATGGCAGAATTTCCTCCTTTCTCATAGCTGAATAATATTCATATATATAGTCAATATATAACATATAATGTATAATATATGTATATATGTACATAAAGAGAGAGAATATACACATTTTAAGATATGTATATATATATCATCTTTTTTATGACTATATCTCTTATAATTTTATTATAAATGGCAAAATGATGGACATACACATGTATAGAACAGAATACATAGTCCAGACATACAAGTATTTCATATATATGTAAAAATTACACATTCTAATTGTTGCTGGCATAAAGGAGTGCACTTATCTTTTTATTTAGGTATACTTTACATGCAATAAAATACACCGATTTTAAAGGTGCGGTTTGTTGAGTTCTAACAAATGTATACATGCCTATAACACACATGTCAATTAGAATATTACCCTCATCCCAGAAAGTTGCCTCATGCCTCTTTCTTTTTCTTTTTTTTATTAGTTTCAGGTGCACAAGACAAAGTAATACTTAGACATTTATCATTTATATCCCTCACACTGTGTGAACCCACCCTTTCCCCATCCATTATCCCTCTGACATCGCACAGAGCCATTACATTTCCATTGTCTCTATTCCTAATGCGGTACTCCGCTTCTTGTAAGTATATACATACATATATATACATATATATATATATATATATATATATATATATATATATATATATGCATATAATTATACTTGGCATTCATTATTGTTCAGCTTCAGCTTCAGGTGTACAGTGCAGTGATCAGGCATCTACATCATCCCTGAGGTGGTCTCCCAAATGGGACAAATGTCCATTGGATACCCTACAAAATCTTTATAACATTATTGATTACATTCCCTAAATTGATTTTCAAACCCCATGGCCATCTTGTGGTTACTGACTGTTTTCTAATCCCCTCACCTTCCCCCTTATCCCCACTCCCCTCCCATCTAGCAACCCTCAGTTTTTCCTCTATGTCTCCAAAACTGTTTCTGATTAGTTCACTCACTTATTCTTTTCTTTAGATTCCACATATAAGTGAGATCATATGGTATTTGTCTTTCTCTGTCTGACTTATTTCACTTAACATAATGTTCTCTAGGTCCATCCATGTTGTTGCAACTGGTAAGATTTCTTTCTTTTTTATGGCTGTGTAATACTCCATTATATAAATGTACCACAGTTTCTTAATCCAGTCATCTACCGATGGGCATTTCGGTTGTTTGCATGTCTTGGCTATTGTGTATAATGCTGCAATAAACATAGGAGTGCATAAAGATTTTTGAATTAGAGTTTTGGATTTCTCTGGATATGTACCTAGGAGTGGAATTGCTGGATCATAAGGTAGTTCCATTTTCAGATTTTTGAGATACCTCCATATTGTTTTCCATAGTGGCTGCACCAATCTGCAATCCCACCAACAGTGCACCAGCGTTCCCTTTTCTCCACATCCTTGCCAGCACTTGTTGTTTGTTGATTTATTGATGATAGCCATTTTGACTGGGGTGAGGTGGTATCTCATTGTGGTTTTTATTTGCATTTCTCTGATGGTTAGTGAGGTTGAGCATTTCTTCATATGTCTGTTTGCCATCTGTACGTCCTTTTTAGAAAAATGTCTCTTCATGTCCTCTGCCCATTTTTTAATTGGGTTGTTTGGTTTTTTGGAGTTGAGTTGAATGAGTTTTTTATAAATTTGTGATATTAACCCCTTATCAGGTATATCATTGGCAAATATATTTTCCCATTCAGTAGGATCCTTTTTTGTTTATTGATGGTTTCCTTTGCTGTGAAAAAACTTTTCAGTTTGATGTAATCCCACATGTTTATTTTTTCTCTTACTTCCCTTGTGCGAGGGGATATATATATATCAGTAAAAATCTTACTCCAGGTAATGTCTGTGAAGTTTCTTCCTATATTTTCTTCTAGGAATTTTATGGTTTCAGATCTTACATTTAAGTCTTTAAGCCATTTTGAATTTATTTTTGTATATGGTATAAGGAGGTGGTCCAGCTTCATTTTTTTGTATGTGTCTGTCCAGGTTTCCCAGCACCATTTATTGAATAGACTGTCTTTACCCCACCATACATTCTTGCTTCCATTGTCATAAATTAAATGGCCATATAGGCATGGATTTATTTCTGGACTCTCTATTCTGTTCCATCGAACTATGTGTCTGTTTTTATGCCAGTACCATGCTGTTTTGATTACTATAGCCTTGTAGTATAATTTGATGTCAGGTATTGTTATACCTCCCACTTTGTTCTTATTTCTCAAGATTGCTGAGGCTATCCGGGATCTTTATGGTCCCATATAAATTTTAGGATTATATGTTCTATTTCTGTGAAAAACATCGTTGGTAGTTTGATAGGAATTGCGTTGAATATGTATATTGCCTTAGGCGGTATGGACATTTTAACTATATTAATTCTTCCTATCCATGAACATGGTATGTGTTTCCATCTATTTGTATCTTCTTTCATTTCTTTCTTCAGTGTCTTATAATTTTCTGAGTACAGATCTTTTACTTTGGTTAAATTTATTCCCAGGTATTTTATAGTCTTTGGAGCAATTGTAAATGGGATTGCTTTTTTAATTTCTCCTTCTAATGTTTTATTATTGGTATATAGAAATGCAACTGATTCCTGAATATTAATTTTGTATCCTGCTACTTTACTAAATTCATCTATCAGCTCTAATAGTTTCTTGGTGGAGTCTCTAGGGTTCTATATATATATTATCATATCATCTGCATATAGTGACAATTTTACTTCCTCCTTACTGATTTGGATGCCTTTTATTTCTTTTTCTTGTCTGATTGCTGTGCCTAGAACTTCCAGCACTATGTTGAATAGAAGTGGAGAAAGTGGGCAACCTTGCCTTGTTCCTGATCTTAAGGGGAATGGTTTCAGCTTTTCCCCATTGAGTATGATGTTAGCAGTGGGTTTATCATATATGGCCTTTATTATGTTGAGATATGATCCCTCTATTCCCACTTTCTTAAGGGTTTTTATCATAAATGGCTGCTGGATTTTATCAAATGCTTTTTCTGCATCTATTGATATGATCATGTGATTTTTATTTTTCATTTTATTAATGTGGTGTATCACATTAATTGATTTGCGGATGTTGAACCACCCTTGCATACCAGGGATGAATCCCACTTGATCATGGTGTATGATCTTTTTAATGTATTGCTGAATTCTGTTCGCTAATATTTTGTTGAGGATTTTTGCATCTATGTTCATTAGCGATATTGGCCTGTAGTTTTCTTTTTTTGTGGTGTCTTTGTCTGATTTTGGGATCAGGGTGATAGTGGCTTCGTAAAAAGTGTTTGGGAGTCTTCCCTACTTTGGATTTTTTGGAAGAGCTTGAGGAGAATAGGTGATAATTCTTTTTTAAACGTTTTGTAAAATTCACCTGTAAAGCCGTCTGGTCCAGGGCTTTTGTTTTTTGGGAGCTTGTTGATTACTGATTCAATTTCCCTGGTGGTAATCAGTCTATTCAGGTTTTCTGTTTCTTCTTGAGTTAGCCTTGGAAGGTTGTACGCCTCTAGAAAATTGTCCATTTCTTCCAGATTGTCAAATTTGTTGGCATATAGTTGCTCATAGTAGTTTCTTAAATTTTTTTGTATTTTTGCGGTGTCTGTTGTCACTTCTCCTCTTTCATTTCTGATTTTATTAATTTGGGTCCTCTCTCTCTTTTTTTAATGAGTCTGGCTAAAGGTTTGTCAATTTTGATTATCTTCTCTAAGAACCAACTCTTGGATTCATTGATTTTTTGGTATTGTTTTTCTGGTTTCTATTTCATTTATTTCCGCTCTGATCTTTATTATCTCCTTCCTTGTACTCCCTTTGGGCTTATTTTGTTTTTCTTTTTCCAGATCCCTTAAGTGTGAAGATAAACTGCTGATTAGTGATGTTTCTTGTTTCTTTAGGTAGGCCTTCAATGCTATGAACTTCCCTCTGAGGACTGCTTTCGCGGCATCCATAGATTTTGGGTCGTCGTGTTTTCATTTTCATTTCTCGCGAGATATCTTTTGATTTCTTCCTTGATCTCCTGCTTGACCTATTCATTATTTAGCAACAAGTTATTCAGCCTCCATGAATTTGTGTGTCTTCCAGTTTTTTTCCCGCAGTTCATTTCTGATTTCATAGTACGGTGGTCAGAGAAGACAATTGGTATGATTTCAATTTTCTTAAATTTATCAAGACTTGCTTTGTGGCCTAACATATGGTCTATCTTGGAAAATGTTCCATGTGTGCTTGAGAAGAATGTGTATTCTGCAGCATTGGGGTGAAATGCTCTGAAAATATCGATTAAATCCAAGTGGTCCAATGTATCATTTAAGGCTGTTGTCTCCATATTGATTTTCTGTCTGAAGACCTGTCCCTTGTTGTCAGAGGTGTGTTGAAGTTCCCTACTATGATAGTGTTACTGTTGATCTCTGTCTTTACGTCAGTCAATATCTGTTTTATGTATTTAGGTGCTCCTATGTTGGGTGCATAGATGTTTACTAGGGTTATGTCCTCTTGTGGGATCGATCCCTTTATTATTATATAGTGCCCATCGTTGTCTTTTAATATGTTCTTCATTTTAAAGTCTATTTTGTCAGATATAAGTATTGCAACTCCAGCTTTTTTCTCATTTCCATTTGCATGAAATATCTTACTCCAGCCCTTCACTGTCAGCCTGTGTGTGTCTTGATCTGAGGTGAGTCTCTTTTATACAAGAGTCTTGCTTTCTTATCCATTCAGCCACCCTATATCTCTTGATTGGAGCATTTAATCCATTTACATTTAAAGTGATTATTGATAGGTACATACTTATTGCCATTTTTAAATTTGTAGTTAGATTGTTTTCATCTTTCTTCTATTTACAGAAGTCCTTTTAGTATTTCTTGCAATGCTGGCTTGGTGGTAATAAATTCCTTTAGCTTATTCTTTTCTGGGAAGCTCTTTATCTCTCCATCAACTTTAAATGATAGCCTTGCTGGATGAAGCAATCTAGGTTGTAGGCCTTTGTTTTCCATCACTTTGAGTATTTCCTGCCACTCCCTCCTGGCCTTCAGTGTTTGTGCAGAAAAGTCATTTGATAGTCTTATGGCGGTTCCCTTGTATGTAACCCTCTGACTTTCTCTTGCTGCTTTTAGGATTCTCTCTTTGTCTTTAACCTTTGCCATTTTAACTATAATGTGTCTTGGTGTGGACCTGTTTGGGTTTATCCTGGTTGGAACTCTCTGCACTTCCTGGGCTTGTATGTTGGTTTCCTTCATCAGGTTAGGGAAGTTTTCGGACGTTATTACTTCAAATATGTTCTCAATCCCTTGCTTCCTCTCTTCACCTTCTGGTATTCCTATGATGTGCATGTTGTTGTGCTTGATGTTATCCCAGAGGTCTCTTAAACCATGTTCATTGTTTTTTGTTCTTTTTTCTTTCTGTTGTTCTGTTTGGGTAATCTCTGCTAACTTGTCCTCTAAGTCGCTGATTCGATTCTCTGCTTCATCTAACCTGCTGTTAATTCCTTCAAGTGAGTTCTTTATTTCAGTAATTGTGTTCTTTAGTTCTAACTGGTTGTTCATTATGATTTCTCTATCCTTCTTTATGTCGTCTCTGAGCTCCTTAAACATTCTTACCATCAGTGTTCTGAACTCTGTCTCTGATACGTTGGTTACCTCTGTTTCATTTGGTTCCATTTCTGGAGGTTTCTTCTGTTCTTTTATTTGGGACATGTTTCTTTGTTTCCCCATTTTGGCTGACTCTCTGTGTTTGCTTCGATGTACTAGGTAGATCCTCTAGAGTTCTTAGATCTTCCTGGGTTGTTTTTTGTAGTATGTGTCCTTTATATTTGACTTCGTTCTTCTCCTCTGCGTGTGCTCCAAAGGTGACTCTTGTGTTGTGTATATTGTCCTGTTAAAGAAGATCTTTAATTGCTTTTCTCATGTAAGTAGGTGGGGTTAACTCCTAGGCTGACTAGTTGTGAGACTTGGCTCTGCCCACCACAGGGTGTTCTGCTGCGTGAGGGTTGACCGCTTAAATGTGGTTTGGCCTCTATGGGCTCTTGTGCCTGTAAAGAATTCCCTCTGGGTGTGTCACTTGTAGGTCAAACCCAGTAGTACTCTGGTTTGGTCTGGAGTTGGCCTCGGGGTATGTTGAATCTTGTGCCTCTTAAGCTGGGCCCTGGTAGGGCAATTTCAGAACAAAGCAAAACACCAACCACAACAACAATAACAACAACAACAAAGAAAAAATCAAATACATTCACATGTTAAAACAACCGACAACCCCCACTCAACACAGGCAAAGATATCAAAGATATAGACAAAACAAAACAAGGAGCAGCGCCAGTCTTGGCTTAAGCCCACCAAGTAATCTCCAGGTTGTCCTCTGCTGTACCAAAGTGTCCCCTGTGTATTGTGCAGGCAGAGCCGGTCACCTGGTGCCCAGAGTGACGTTCGGACTGCAGATTTAGATGCGTGGGGCTGAGGGGTCTGGATGGTAGTTTCTACAAAGTCAGTGCAGTTTCTGCCCTTGCCTACAGATATGTGCACTGAAAGTAGCACCACCAGCCTTGTGTCCAGTTCTTCTGAGTCTTAGGGCACTTCTTCCGTGTGTGTGTGTGTGTGTGTGTATGTGTGTGTTTGTGTGTGTGGCGGGTGGGAGATTTCTGAGCTGCTGAAAGCCCAGAGCTGCATCTGCCATTTACTGCTGATCCCTGGGAGTGCCTCCGCAGTTGTAATTGCCTCACCCTAGGCAGGCCAGAAAGGGTGGGGGCTGGGGATGGAGGGGTCTTCTCTCTCCCAGCCCAGCCATGTCACACTCTTCCCGCAGGTCAGAAAAGGTGGTGTCTGGGGGTGGAAGAGTCTCTTCTCTCCTAGCC
This sequence comes from Rhinolophus sinicus, assembly GCF_057876585.1. Lineage (NCBI taxonomy): Eukaryota > Metazoa > Chordata > Mammalia > Chiroptera > Rhinolophidae > Rhinolophus > Rhinolophus sinicus. The sequence continues at coordinate 50,339,784 of NC_142514.1, forward strand.
CAGCAAAAATCACACTCTTCCCAGCCTCTTCCCTGGGTAAGAGCTGCACGCCAGTCTTCCCAGAGCCTGAGCACTAAGGATTCTCTGTAATCTGACATTACTCAGTTCAGGGGCCAGTTTAAGTCTCTGGAAGGGCGGGGGTAGGATTGGAAGAGTGGGAGGTGGCGGGGTGGGGGGAGGCCCAGGTATGGAATTTGTGTCCTTTGTCCTGCCTAGGGCCCAACTGGAGGTATCTGCTGAGGTTATTGCCTCAAATGCTGTATATGCTGCCTCCTCAGTGGGAGAGATCAGCTGTGGGATGCAGGGAAAGAGCCCACCTCCTGGCTTTTGTGTTCTCTGTTCCATCCTGGGATCCCCTGTGTCTCTGCAGCTGCGGATGCCGGCTGCATTTCCACCGCCGCAGATGCGGGGCCGTGTCTCCACTCTGCTCCCTTCCCTCTTCCCCTGCTCACCCAATTTGCCCACCTTCAAGTAATCCTTGCACGAGTCTCTTAGGTGTTCTGTGTGATGAGCAGAGAGTCCTTTGATGGGTTATAGATGTCCTGTTTGTGATAAGATCTGGAGAAGAACTCAAAAAGTGGTCCCCCGCTGTCGCCATTCCTATGACGTCACCATCTTATCTTCTTTATTCATCAGATGCTGGATACTTATGTTGTTTCATTATCTTGGCTATTATGAATAATGCTACAATGAACATGAGAGTGCAGATCTCTTCTCGAGATACTGATTTCATTTTCTTTGGGTATTTATTAATACCCAGAAGTTGGATTGCTGGGTAATGTGGTAGTTCTATTTTTAATTTTTTGAGGATCCTCCATGCTGTTTTCCATAATGGCGGTACCGATTTACATTACTACCAACAGTGCACAAGGATTCCCTTTTCTCCACATCCTCGACAACACTTGCTATCTTTTGTCATTATGGTAAAAACCATCCTAACAGGTGTGAGGTGACATCTTATTGTGGTTTCGATTTGCATTTTCCTGATGATTACTGATGTCCAGCACCTTTTCATATACCTGTTGGCCATTTGTATGTCTTCTTTGGAAAAAATATGTCTACTCAGTTTCTTTGTCCATTTTTTAAATTGGGTTATTATTATTATTTTTAATATTGAGTTGCATGAGTTCCTTATGTGTTGATTCAATATAGTGAGTCTCAGTGGCTAGTGTTGTGAGGATTAAAGGGAAAGTGCATTGTAAATGGTAAGGATCTCACCAAAGTCGGACTGTCATTAGGGCATAACACAGACCAGCTACTTTAAGACTCTTTGCTGTACAATGGCTCCAGGCCTGTTTATGGGGTGAGAGCATGGACTTTGGAGTAGAACTGGCATGGAGTTATCACCTATTAGTCAGATACACTTGGATAAGTACTGTTCACTTTACATCCATGTCCCTTCCCTCTTGTTAGTATTATTTCCTTTACCTTAAAAACTGCCAAAATCTAGGGCAAGTGACACCTCAAAGTTAACTCCCGTGAGGCTGTCGCTACTTGTCTTCTGCCCTCACGCATAGTTTATCATTCCTTCCTCTGGTCACCACTGTCTCACAGCTCCATCCTTGTACTCCACACTCCGGTGGAGTATGTTTCACATAATTCCTTAAATCTGAGATGTTTCTCTTGTCTCTTCAGACATGCTGCTCCTCTTACTAGAATCTTATTTTCTGCCTCTTAACATACTGTTTTCTCATCCTTAAGGCTCTTAGTTAAATGTTTCTTCCTTGGGAAGCAATTTGTCTTAACCCTGTCATGCACTTGATCACAATAACTTGTTTCATTGTCTGATTCTTTCTGATAGACTATATGCTCCATAAATGCAAGGGCACATTTTCTTGTTCTCTGCTATGTATTCAGTACCTGTCAAAGTGTTTGGCACATTACCGTCTCTTAAATATTTGTTTGAGGAATTAATGTATTTGACTTAATATGGAGTCTTTTGGAAAAATTATTGGATGTGATATGAATTTTATGTTTGTGGGACTTTAAGAAAGTAGTAAGGTTTATCGTATATATACTCGTGTACACACACATGCATACACATATATGTGTATATATGTATTTATATACACATACAAAACACATATACGTGTGTGTGTGTGTGTGTGTGTACACATATCTCCTAGCAATTACAAAAGGAATGGATCTTACTAGCCACATGCTAAATGCTTTCAGTTTGTTATTTTTCTATTATCCAAGAAAGGGAAAATAGGAAGTATGAGGCAAGGGAGACATTCCTGAAACATTTTCCAGAGAACACACAGGAAAGGCCCAGAGAATAGAGTTGTTTTGGAGTAGACTACTATTACATGCTAAAGAAAATTTTCTCCCAAGTGAACCAAACAGTCAGATAGATAAAGAAAAATTTAATATTCCATAGTCATTTTCACTTTTGTGTTATGATAGATGTAAAAACAGAAAAAAAGCTACTGTCTCTTTCTCAAGGAATAGGTGAGAAGAGATGGGGGATTAACATTAGTTTGCTAATGGCCATCTTCAGTCATTAAAAATGGCTTGAGAATAGCTTCACCAAACCTCAGCAAGACAGCAGCAACAGAACTGGGAGAGACAAACTTGCAAACTCACTAAGCACAAGGTTTCTTTGTAGTATATGCCCTGCTGAAATAAACACTGTCGAATTCTGTTTCTTTAAAGATTGGAAAGCTTCATAGAAATTGCGTTAAGAAGTAAAAGTTTTTCAATGAGCAGAGATATATGAGTTTGTTGGCACCATGGCTCCGAGGGGTTATGTAAACACTGATGTCAGGCATTTTCCTCCCACGAGTCCACCGAATCACAAACTCAAAGATTATTACATTTGCTTACTTACTACCTGCAATAGATACTGCAGAGAACTGACATAGGTCACAGCACAATCCTCCTACCAGCATTCTTAGTACAAAGTTTTTTGGGGAAATTAAACAGATATGAAAGAAATATATGGAATATTTTGCACATTTATATAATTAAAGAATGGGATCTGGAGGTTGCATATAAGTAGCAAAGATTTCACAAAATCTCTATTCTATAAGTATCTACCAAGTTAAACCAGTCTGAGTTGGAAGGAAAATCTAATGGAGAGAAGAACAGTAATTTCAAAGCCAGAGATCTGAGTCTTAATATCTGTTTTCCTAGGTCATTGTCCACTTTTGGTGGGTGCCTTCATTATTTTGTCTTTAATGATTAGTTTTCTCCCCAGTTATAATGGATCTTCCATTATGATCTTTATTGTTCTTTCTTTCTTTCTTTCTTTCTTTCTTTCTTTCTTTCTTTCTTTCTTTCTTTCTTTCTTTCCTTCTTTCTTTCTTTCCTTCTTTCTTCTGTAATACATATATGTGTATATATGTATTTATATACACATACAAAAACACATATACATGTGTTTGGCCTCCATCCAAAGTTTTTTTCTTTTCTTTTCTTGATTTAGAGAAGTAAATTTACTTTCAGATCCTGGAAGAAGGATGGCAAATGAGGAATCAAAGTGCTCACCAATATTTATATGCTACCCTTCTTCCTGGATCCTTTACTTTCCTAGCCTCCTCACACTAAGTAGGTGATAGTTCTGGCCGATGGAATACAGACAGAGTGTTGAATGCCATCTTTAGGCTGGTCCCTAAAATTTCTGGTGAAGTGCCTCCACTATTATTGTAACTTCCCTGGTCAGGTGGCTGACCGTGGAACAATGGTGTCCAATAGAAATATAAAGTAAGTATGTATGTAATTTATAGTTTTCCTGGAGCCACCTTAAAAACAGTAAAAAAAAAAAGGTGAAATTAATTTATTACTGTATTTGTTTAGCACAATGTATCCGATATATTATTGTTTTAAAATATAATCAGCATAAAAATTATTAAAATGATAGTTTATTTTCTTTTTTATACCACCTATTCAAAATCTAGTGTTTATTTTATGCTTATATTTCATTTCGATCCAGACTAAATCCCCATTTCAAGTGCTCAATGGCCATATATGGATCATGGCTATTCTATTGGATAGGACATTTCTGGAGGGATGACATGGAGAGGACAGCCTTTAGATGGGAAAACCGTGGGCCACTGAAGGACTATGGATCAATGTCATATATCACTGGTCTACACTAAATTGTAAAGTGAGTAAGAAATAGGCCTTTGTGAAGATATTAAAATTGTGGGGTTTATTGTCAGCTAGTGTACGGTGGAAGATTAGATTAGTGTATCGCCAATATTCACCACCTTTCCCCTGTCTTCTCTTGAAACTCTATGAGAAGAACACACTTTCCTGCATCATTGATGTTGGGCTTGGTCATGGGATTTGCTTTGGCCATTGGAATATTGACAGAAAAAAAGAGAGTGCTGGCTCTAAGTGTAGGCCTTAAGACTTTTATGCGATTTTAAACATTCTTTGGGCTTTTTTCATATATATAAAATGTGAACCAGATGATCCCTGGTCCCAGAAGAATGAGAAACACCTTGAGCAGTCATGAACTGAACTTATGGTCAGCAGTGAAGCTCAGCTGAGTCTAGTCTAGATCATCTAGAACATCAGCCAACTTGCAGATGAGTGGCAAACAATAAATGCTTATTGTATGCAGCTGTATTTTGGGGTGGATTTTTGTTCAGTGTTGTGATGCTAGCTGAGTGATAGAACTACCCTAATAGAATTTTATTTCCCATGGGAAAATCTTCAGCCCACTGCCAATCCATAGTCCCATAGGCCTCCCTTCTTGTGGTTCTGTCCCATGTTGCGTCTCCTCTTCCATTCTTTTCTTCCCTTTCACAGTCTTCTCATCCATACCATTCTACTGTGTTTCCCCCAAAATAAGACCACGTCTTATATTAATGTTTGCTCCAAAAGACGCATTAGGGCTTGTTTTCAGGGGATGTCCTCTTGAAAAATCATGCTACGGCTTATTTTCCGGTTAGGTCTTATTTTTGAGGAAACACGATACGTTAGCTGCTAGTGTTGATCTGCCTTTTGCCTTATAATTATATCCATGTGTAACTCAGAGGTTAACCAGTGTCTTGTTACAACCTGAGATCTAGATATGCAATCATCCAACACTTTTTTGAACTCTTGATGTATTCCAGACACTCTTATCGTCTACAAGGCCACAATAGTGAACAAGAAAAACTGTTCTCATGATACTTACATTGTGGGGTGGAGATTTTGTTCTAGTCTATCTGACTTTAAAATTAGTATTTGCAAAGTGAAAACAAATTTCATAGTCACCTCATTTAGGTTAGTAAACATGTAACTTACTTGGTTGTTTTGATAAACACTTTGCTGCCTAGAGTCTGCCCAATGGAAAGTAACTTAATCTAGTCACCTCCATGTAAACTCAGTCATTCCATGATATGAACTCAGTGAAAAAAGAATTTAAACACAGGCATATCAGTGAAGTCCTAATTCCAGGGGGTTGTGCATTATTGTACATGGTGGGGGGGGCGGTGTTTTGTCTGTGGCTATTCTCTGTCTGTTGTTGTCATCGAGTGAACTATAAATCATTTAGCCTGGTCATTAGGCAGTGGGCTCCTTCTTTGACATATTATTTTTTGTGTCCACTGTCTTTCCATGGTCATTGACAGAATGTGCCACACTAGACACTCTGACCTGGTTCTTCATGATATTCTTGAGCCTGTTCTAGTCATCCTGCTCTCTCTCAGTCAGGTCCTTGCCCTCTGGGATGAAAGTAAATATGTGCTATATTTAAATATAACTAATATCGGGGGTGCTCCAAGATTCCATTCAGGCCCATCTACTTACACCCCTCCTTCCAGCACTGCCTGGCAGGCAGGATAATGTCCCCCAAACATGTCCACATCCTAATCCCCAGAACATGTAAATTTCCTTACATGACACAGTGAATTTTGTATATGTGATGAAGTTAAGGTTCTTGAGACAAGAGAATTATACTAGATTATTCAGGTGGGCCAAATATAATCACACAGGTACTTACGAATTGAAAACCTTTCCCAGCTTAGGTCAGAGAATGGTCAGAGAGCTGAAACAATGCTGATTTTGAAGATGGAGGGAAGGAATTTTGAGCCAAAGAGTGAAGCTGGCCTGGAGACTCTGGAAAAGGCAAGGTAACAGACCCTCCCCTAGAGCCTCCAGAAATGAACACAGCCTTGCCAACACCTTGATTTTTATCCCAAGGAGACCTGTGTTGGACTTCTAACCTACAGAACTGCAAGACAATAAATGTATGTTGTTTTAAGCCTCTAAATCTGTGGTAATTTATTTCAGTAGCAATAGAAAACTAATACACTTGGCAATATACTGGGCCAAGACTTCTCTGTGAAGATGCCAACTCTCCGAGTTCTAAGATTCCCCTTAGCTTTTCTGAGGATTCTACGATCCCTCATCCTGGGATCATCCTGAGAGAGGCAGGATCCCAACTCCTTCCCCTACTGACAACACTGGCCAAATTACCTTATATTCTTCACTAATGAAAAATATCTTACCGTCTCCTCCAGTTAATTGATTTTTTCCTATGGCTCTTACAACACTGCAGTTTTCCTAACACTGTTTTTTATGGCACAAAATTTATCTTATGCTCTTTATGATTTTAGCATTTTTTTTAAACTCAAATGTTGTTGTCTATAAACTTTACTTCTTATAATCTAAAGCTTTGGCTTTCAAGATGATTGATTCTATACTGAGTTTCAAGAACATGTTTTATAAAATAAAAAGTTAAACAGTAATTTTCAATTTTGCTTCCTTTTTGCAAAACAATTCAACTTATTGCCTATGGAGAAAATTTGACTGTTGCCTGAATGAAGGCAAGAATGGGATACCTTATAGTGTTCATAGAATTCCCTGTTTATCCTTTTAATTTCCATTGGATCAGTAGTAATGACTCCTCTTTAATTTCTGATGTTGGTAACTTGTGTTCTCTCTGTTTCTGTCTCTTTCTATCTCTGTCTGTTACTATCGTTTATTAGTCTGCTTTGTTTTGTTTTGTTTTTGGTATTTTTCAAAACCAGTTTTAGAGTTCCTTGATTTTCTTTATTTTTTTTTCCTATTTTCAATTTCATTGATTTTTATTCTAATTTTTATTATATTTCTTCTGCTTCTTTTAAACTTAATTTTCTATAGTTCAAGCATAGGTTATTGATTTTAGACCTTTTATTCTTTCCTAAAATATTTATTTAATGCTATGAATTTCCCTCTAACTACTGTCTTCACTGCCTTCTACAAATGTTAAATTGAATTTTCATTTTCATTTAGTTCAAATTGTTTTCCTTAAGACATATTCCTTGACCTATGTGTAATTTAGAACTGTGTTCTTTGATTTTCAAGTATTTGAAGATTGCTCAGATATCTTTCTCTTATTGACTTTTAGTTTAATTCTTTTGTGGTCTGAAAATATATTTGTATGATTTCTATTCTTTTACATTTTTTAAGGAGAATTTTATGGCCCAGAATATAGTCTGTCTTAGTGAATGTCCTTTGTGAGCTCCAGAAAAATGTATGTTCTGCAGTTTTTGGATGGACTGTTTTAAAAATGTGAATTAGATCAATATGATGATAGTGCTGTACAGGTCAAATAAATATATTTTTTATTGATTTTTGCCTGCTTGCTCTGTCAATTACTTACATCTATCAAGTCTCCAACCATAAGAGTGAATTTGTCTATTTCTCCTTACAATTCTGTCAGCTTTTGTCTCTTATATTTCAATACTGTTTTTAGGTGTATACACATTTAGGATTGTTATGTCTTCTTGTAGATTCCTTTAATATTACATAATATCCTGTTTGTCCATGATAACTTTCCTTGTTCTGAAATCAGCTTTGTCTGAAATTAATATAGCTACTCCAACTTTCTTTTGATTAGTGTTAGCATGGTCCATGTTTCTCTATCCGTTTACTTTTAACCTATCTGTATTTTAAAGTGAGATGCTTGGAGACAACCTATGGTTGAGTCTTGTTTTGTTAATCTCCTCTGACAATCTCTGTATTTTAATAGGTGTATGGAGACCATTCACATTTAAAGTAATTTTAGAAATATTTGGATTGATATTAACCATATTTGCAACTGTATTATATTCATCGCCAGAGGCTTTTTCCCTGTCTTTTATTTTAATTGAGCATTTTATATCATTCAATTATATCTCCTGTTAGTGTATCACTCCTTTAAAAATGTTAATGGTTGTCCTAGAGTTTACAATATACATTTCATAAATAATCTAAGCCTTCCTTAAATAACCCTACCTTTGTTTCACGTGTAGTATAGGTACCTCATAACAAAGTACTCCCAGCTCCTCCCTTCTCTTCATTGTGACATTGCTGTCGTTTATTTAATTTACCCATATTTTATGATCACTTAGTATATTATTATTATTATTTTAAACAGTTATTGTTTAGCTAAATTAAGAATAAGGAAAACAAAATATTTTAGCCTTCATTTATTGTTCTTCGATGCTCATCCTTTGTTTATATAGATCTGAGTTCCTAACGTATCATTTCCTTCTCCCTGAAGAATTTCTTTTAATATTTCTTGCAGTTGCTGGCAGTGAATTCCTTCAGTTTTTGCTTGTTTGGCAGAGTATTTTTCCCTCACTTTTGAAGAATAATTTTTCTGTGTATGGAATTGTGGGGACAGAGCCCCAGAGAACAGTTTCCAGGCTCTTGGCCTCATGTAGAAAGGTGCTGGCTCAGGTAGTAAATGGCCATCAACTGTGATTGGATGGCCATCAGTTGTGGCTAGTTGACCTTCAGCTGTAACCAGTGAGCCATTGGCCACTAATATACCTGCCGTGGCTAAGCTAGTAGAAAAAATGGAGGCTAGCAAGAAGATGGTGGCTGAGCTAGCAAGCACGGATTGCAGTTAGGAGGGCGGATTGCTGACAGTGTGGATCCAGCCTCCAGTGAGACTATAGTGCCGCCAGTGAGAATATAGTAGTATGACTCCCCTACTTATGGCTCCGTGGGTGTTCCTTTTTGGCCTCACCATATCCTGCATTCTTGTGTGGGGAGCCGGAGCTGAGACCCCACAGGCCGCCCCGCATGACAGGAATTCTAGATTGGTGTTTTTCTTTTTTCCAATTCTTTAAATATTTTACTCGACTGTCTTCTTGCTCTCATGGTTTCTGATGAGAAGTCCACTGTAATTGTCATCCTTGTTTCTCTACAGGTAAGATTCTTTTGTTCTCTCTCTGGTTTCTATCTATATTTTTTCCCTTTGCTTTCGGTGTTCTGTAGTTTGATTATGATATTTTGTTTGCTTGTTTGTTTTCTTATTTTGTCTTTCATTTGTTTTGCTTAACGTTCTCTGAGCTTCCTGGATCTGTGGTTTGGCATCTATCATTCATTTTAGAAAGTTCTTAGCCATTATTACTTCAATTATTCCTTCTACTCTGTTTCTTTCTTTGCCTTCTATTCTCCCAATTACATATATGTTACATCTTTTGAAATTGTCTCACACTTCTTGTATGCACTGTCTTTTTGTTCTTTTCATTCTTCTTTCTCTTTGCATTTCAATTTGGGAAGTTTCTTATTGATCTTCTTTCAAGATCATTGATTGTTTCCTCAGCTATGTCAAGTTTACTAGTGATCACACCAAAGCCCTTCATTTCTGTTACAATGTGTTTGATGCTAGCATTTCCTTTTATTCTTTCTTAGAATTTCCATTTTTCTGATTGAATTACCCTTCTGTATTTAGATGTTGTCTACTTTTTCCATTAGAACCCTTAACATAGTAAAGTTATTTTAAATTTCCTGCCTGTTAATCCCAACATATCAGAATCTGGTACTGATGCTCATTTTGTTTCTTCAGGGTGTGATTCCCCCCCCCCCTTTGCTATGTGTGGGGACAGAGCCCCAGAGAGTAGTTTACAGGCTCTTGGCCTCACGTGGAGGGGTGCTGGCTCGGGTGGTGAATGGCCGTTGGCTGTCGGCTGTGGCCGGTTAGCCGATTGGCCGCTGGTATAACTGCTGCGGCTACGAAGGATTGCCGAGGAGCCGAGCAGAGCCGAAGAGAGCAGAAGAGGAGGGCCGAGGAGAGCGGAAGAGGAGAGCCGAGAGAGAGAGGAACAGAGTCGAGAGAGTGGAGGAGAGTCGTCGATCGGTCGGTTGGCGGAAAGGCTGACAGCAGGTCACGCATCCAGTGGGCCCAGCCTCCAGTGAGACCATAGTGGTATGAATCCCCTACCTATGGCTCCGTGGGTGTTCCTTTTTGGCCTCACCATATCCTGAGTTCTTGTGTGGGGAGCGGGAGCAGAGACCCCGCAGGCCGCCCCGCCTAAAAGATGGCGCGGTGAGAAGGCCTCCGCGCACGACAAATGGCGCAGCGAGCAGGGTCTCCCGCACGACAGTATGCCTTTTATTTTTTTGTTAAAATGTGGTGTGGGGACAGAGTCCTAGAGAGCAGTTTCCAGGTTCCTCAGCCTCACATGGAAAGGTGCTGGCTCGGGTAGTAGATGGCCATCAGCTGTTGCCAGTTAGCCAGTAGCCACTAATATAACTGCCATGGCTATGCTGGGGTTGGAGGGTTGGTTGGCAGAGAAGCATACAGCAGATTGCGGATCGTGTGGTTCCTGCTTCCTGTGTCTCCAACCCAGCCGCCAGCGAGACTACAGTGGTATGACTCCCTATCTATGGCTCCGTGGGTGTTCCTTTTTGGCCTCACCATATCCTGCGTTCTTGTGTGGTGAGCAGGATCGGAGACCCTGCATGACAGATGGACGTACTGCATTGGATATTAGAAACTACATTAGTTTTCTATTGCTATTATAGCGAAGTATCACAAGCTTAGTAGTTTAAAACAACATAAATGTGTTATCTAATAATTCTGGAGATTATAAATCCAAAAGACGTCTCCCTGGGCTAAAAATCAAGGTAGTCACATTTTTTTGGGAGCTCTAGGGGAAAACTAGAAGAACTTTTGTAGCTTCCAGTGGCTACCTGCATTCCTTGACTTGTAGCCCCATTCATTACATTTGGCTGAATCATTTACATGGTGCCATATCCCTAGTTCTCTCATCCTGTTTCCCTTTTTGATTTTACCTTATGCTTTCACTGGGCCCACTTGGAAATTCAGGATTATGTCTCCATCTCAAGGTTAGCTGATTGGCAATGTTGATTCCATTTACCACCCTTAATTTCTCTTTTCTGTGTAACCTAACATATTCACATTTTTTAATTAAGATATGGGTATCTTTAGGGGAGAGGGATGCTGTCATGCAGGGCACCCTGCGGGAGACCCTGCTCGCTATGCCATTTGTAATGCAGAATCTCAGCTCCCCACACAAGAACACAGGACACGGTGAGGCCAAAAAGGAACACCCACAGAGCCATAGATAGGGGAGTCACACCACTATAGTCTTGCTGGTGGCTGGGTTGGAGACAGGAAACAGGAGCCACACAATTCTCAACCCTCACTGCACCGCTTGCGGGCTCAGCCACCATCTTCTTGCTAGCCCCCCATTTTTTGCTAGCGTAGCTACGGCAGTTATATTAGTGGCCAATGGCTCACCGGTTACAGCTGATGGCCAACTAGCCACAGCTGATGGCCATCCAATCACAGTTGATGGCCATTTACTACCTGAGCCAGCACCTTTTCACGTGAGGCCGAGAGCCTGGAAACTGCTTTCTGGGGCTCTGTCCCCACAGATGCCTATTTTGCCTATCATAGGAACTGAGTTCATTATGTCTCTAATTTGAGAATTTGTGGTTATCTGGCTAGGAGTATGGCTTTGTTTAGTGTTTTCTGAAGCTGTAAGTGTCAGGGCCTTCAGATTCCTCTAATGCTTTGTTTGGGCTTTCCTTTCAACATTGACCTTCCCTAAATACCTTCTCAAAGAAAATCTGTGTCTTGCAGCTCTTTCAGTTGTATCCACTATTATGCAGGAGCCCTGTTGGTGTGTTGGTAATGGGGGAGGGGAGTGTTCTATTATCTTCTATTTCAATATCAGTCTTTTAATGGGCCCATCATTCTGGCCTGTGACTTTCCCAAGTTTCTTCTTGTGTAGACATTTTTTCCCCTTATTTGAGACAGGAAGGCTAGAGGGAAGAATGCTCTGCCCTCCAGCCTCTGGAAAAGCATCTGGTAATCCCCCCACCCCACCCCATGGAGTAGGCTTTTGTTATGGAGAAGACTCTGGGCATATGTATATCCCAGGATTACTTGTCCTCTTCCCCTGTTCAAACCATGAAGGGATCTTTTTTTGGATCTTCACCATGAGCATTTGATGGGTGTCATGTGGGGCGACTTACTGGGTCTCAGCTCCCACTCCCAGTAAGTCGCCAGTAGGTTGGCCAGTAGGCGAGGCCAAAAAGGAACACCCATGGAGCCATAGATAGGGGAGTGTGGGGACAGAGCCAGGAGTGCAGGTTCCAGGCTCTTGGCCTAACATGGAAAGGTGCTGACTTAGGTAGTAAATGGCCATCAACTGTGATTGGATGGCCATCAGCTGTGGCTTGTTGGCCGTCAGCTGTAACCAGTGAGCAATTGGCCACTAATATAACTGCTGTGTCTACGCTAGCGGCAAAATGGGGGCTAGCAAGAAGATGGTGGCTGAGCTAGCAAGTGGCGGAGTGTGGATTGCAGATTGCAGAGGCGGATTGCAGCTAGCAAATGGGGAGTCGGTCGGTTGCCAGAAAAGCGGACAGCAGGTCCCATGTTGTGTGAATCCAGCCTCCAGTGAGACTATAGTGGTATGATTCCCCTACCTATGGCTCTGTGGGTGTTCCTTTTTGGCCTCACTGTGTCCTGTGTTCTTATGTGGGGACCACTAGTCTCTCCGGGCACAGCCAGGGTTTCTCAGGGCACCACCAGTACTTCTGGGCACAGCCAGACTTCCTGGGCTTCTTAGGGGACCACTAGTCTCCCTGGGCACAGCCAGGGTTTCTCAGGGCACCACCAGTGCTTCTGGGCATAGCCAGACTTCCTGGGCTTCTTAGGATACCACCAGTCTCCCCGGGCACAGCTAGGGTTTCTCAGGGCACTGCCAATCTCTGTGGGAACAGCCCGACTTCCTGGGCACAGCCAGGGCATCTCAGGGCACAACCAGACTTCCTGGACTCAGCCAGGCCTCTCAGGGCACTGCCACTCTCTCTGGGCACAGCCAGACTTCCTGGACTCAGCCAGGCCTCTCAGGGCACTGCCACTCTCTCTGGGCACAGCCAGACTTCCTGGACTCAGGCAGGGCTCTCAGGGTACTGCCACTCTCTCTGGGAACAGCCCGACTTCCTGAGCACAGCCAGGGCATCTCAGGGCACTGCCACTCTCTGGGCCTCTCAGGGGAGGACTAGAGACCCCGCAGGCCGCCCTGCATTACAGGAGTCATACCATTATAGTCTTGCTGGCAGCTGGGTTGGAGACACAGGAAGCAGGAACCACACTATCTGCAACCTACCGTCCACTTATCTGCAATCCGCAACCCGCACTCCTCACTCCTCCGTGCTAACTGCAGTCTGCACTTACCAGCCACCATCTTCTTGCTAGCCCCCATTTTCTGCTAGCTTAGCCACAGCAGTTATATTAGTGGCCAATGGCTCACCGGTTACAGCTGACGGCCAACTAGCCACAGCTGATGGCCATCCAATCACAGTTGATGGCCATTTACTACCTGAGCCAGCACCTTTCCACGTGAGGTCGAGAGCCTGGAAACTGCACTCCTGGCTCTGTCCCCAGAATGGGTTTCCTGGAGGTAAAGGCTATACAAGTTTAGATGCCTGGCCAAGACTGCCGCCTCCAGAAGTATCTCATACTCACACTCATCCATAGTTAATCTCCAGAAATTTGTCAGAATCACCATTTCAGTATTCCTACGAGTTTGTAGCTGCAATGGCTTCTGCTTCAGGCAAGGCTATCTTGTCTGTGAGTCTCTGGATTTGCTTGTTTCTCCAGGTTTCAGGGTGGCAGCGTGCTCAGAAACTCAGTTCTCTGATGGGTCCAAGAAAAGTCGTTGATTTGGTTTGTCCAGATTTTTCTTGTAACGATGAGAACAACTTCCAAGCTCTTTACATGTCAGAGCAGAAATCTTTTTAACTCTACTCAGCTTTGCCTTCACATTCACTCTCCTCACAGCAACGCCTCCTGAATTTGTCATCATTGTAATTTCCCCTCCTCAGTGATTTAGACTCCAGTAGCCCTTTGCCTCACTGTCTATAGCTCTGACCTGTTGCCCAGCTAACTTTTCCCGTATCTTTTCTTCCAATTCTGAAGCATACACTTCATGAAATGCTCCCAGTTTCTCTATTCTAAGAGCCTCCTATAGTCCTCCCTTCCATTTCTTTTATTTTTCTCTCTTCCATCTCTTTACAAATTGTTCACTTGATTTTCCTATACCCATCTAACTGTTCTCTTCTGGTGAAGTGTAACGTAATTCATTTTTGCCTTCTTTCTCATCTTTAATTCTCAGGCTGATTTACAACAATGCAAACTTATGCTCCCTAACCTGAGCTGAGTCTTTAGAATCACTTTCAACCCCTGTACTTGTCTGATTCACTCCCTTCCCCATTGCATCACTGATTATTGCAACTATGTACCTGTCTCCTTCAATCCTTGTTCTCAGTCTCAAGGGGTAGCATGTTAATCCTTTCAACAAAAATTGAGGCCGTTAAAACTTCCTCAGCTTCTCTTTTTATCTCCATTACTGGCTTAAGAAATATATGCATTGACAAGGAAGAATAAGGAGTTAAAAAACTTACATCCTCAAGTACAAAATGAGTGCTACATGTAGCAAGTGCTAAAGTTTGTAATAATAGGAACAAAACTTTGAAAATTTTATTTTAGGTGTACAACTACTTGTAAGGTAGTATAACTATTACCCCCATTACATAGATGAGTGAATCGAGGCTCAGAGATATGATGCAATTTTACAAAGATGGCTGAGCGAGTAAATGGTAGAATCAGGTCTCACAATCATATCTGACTTATAAAAAATAATAGATTCCCCTGTAAACTTAGGTGTAATGTTTTGCTAATATTTTGTTGACTTTATTCAGTGCCACCTCTCTGGGTTGTCCCAAACCTCTGGAGGAATGTAAACACTTCCAGAGGGGGGCTATGGATATTGCCTTGAACCTTATTCAAAGCCTCAGTTAAATATATGTTGGTTTTCCCCAGGCTCTGTAGTATTGATTTTTAGAGTTTATTTCCAAGCATCAAAGTGGAAATAGATCAGGTGATGCAACATAGGTATATACTTACATAATTTGTTGTTAACTCTACCTCTGACTAATAGCACGAGAAACAAAATGTCCGCAGTGTGGGAAACTTCAAACAAAAAGGCTAAAATTCATCTTTTTTTTAATGTCATATTCTTTTGTTTTATGGCATTCTTCTTTGCCAGGAATACAAACTCTTTTCCATTCCTTCCCATGGTTGGAGCCTTTGTGAAGTCTTCCTGCTTTTTACTTCTTATTTTAATTGCATGCAAATTTTTTCTTATTTTTATTCCCTTTATCATAAAGTGAGGTTACCGTTTCACAGATATTCAAAAGTGGAATATGCTCAGTGCAGCTCTGAACATACTTTTATGTTTATCTAATTAGAATCCCATTGTACTCTTGGCTAACCTCACTCCTGTGGTTAAAAAACATACAGAGAACCATGTGATTTCACTGATATGTGGTATATAAACCAAAAGCAACAAAGAACAAGACAAACAAATGAGAAACAGAAACTCATAGACACAGACAATGGTTTGGTGGTTGCCAGAAGGTAAGGGGGGTGGGGGGTGGGGGGTGGGAGATGAGGGTAAGGGGGATCAAATATATGGTGATGGAAGGAGAACTGACTCTGGGTGATGAACACACAATGGGATTTATAGATGATGTAATACAGAATTGTACACCTGAAATTTATGTAATTTTACTAACAATTGTCACCCCAATAAATTAAAAAAAACAAAAACAAAAACAAAAAAAACAAAAAACAAAAAAACAAACAAAAACACATACCAATCCACTGGACAGACAGTGCACCTGTATTCTCTTCTTGTTTTAACTCTTCTCCAAAGTTTGTCTAAACTGATTATTTCTTCCTAAACTTACTGTATAGCTCCTTCTGTTTATACTAGCTAACTTGATGCCTTTCTCTCATCTTCTCCCATAGATTATCCCTCTGATCAATACTTGCCGCTTAACAGTCTTATTCAAGCATAGTCTCAGAGTGCATAGACTGGTCTTTAGTTGAGAGTTATACACTAATAAGAGCTACAACACTTCTTTTAGATCTGACCACTTAATATTTTGTTTCAAGTTGTTTTTGCAATCAGTAGCAGAGGACTGAGTTTTCAAACAGTTTTCAAAGTACTTATTCAATATGCTATGTAAATATGCTACAGTTCCCATCAGCCACCTCTGTGCCAATTTTAAACAATGGTCTTTGTTTTATTTACTGCTTATTAGTTACTGCCAAGAATGGTATCAATGTTGTGCCTCCTGGGCATAAAAAGAATAGAGATGCCACACATTAAATTTCAAATGTATCTCTGAGCTCATCAGAGTTGTCTTTTGAAAAAAAAGTAATGAGACTCCCTGAATTGCTATAAACATAATTATAAATTTATAAAGCATTACGATGTGTTCCTGGGCCTATAGTTGTCTCTGTTAACAGGATTTAGAAATACGAGGTCTCACAATTAAGTTCGCAAATTCATCCTAGAAAATGTGCTACATACCTCAGTGCTGAATATCACTATGGTCACCTTCAAAATACTCCTCTTGGGAAGCTATGCACTGACACCACCTCCTAGCCCACCCTTCAAAGCAATTTTGGAACTCTTTTTCTGAAACAGCCATCAGAGCTGCCGTCATATTACCCTTGATGTCCTGAATGTCATCAAAATGTCTTCCTTTCAATATTTCCGTTATCTTCGAGTAAAGAAAGAAGTCATTGGGGGCAAGGTCAGGTGAGTAGGGAGGGTGTTCCAATACAGTTATTTGTTTACTGGCTAAAAACTCTCTCATAGTGCCATGTGTTGTCGTGGTCCAAGAGCCAGGAATTGTTGGTGAAAAGTTCGGGTCGTCTAACTTTTTCAGGTATCCTTTTCAGCACTTCCAGATAGTAAACTTGGTTAACTGTTTGTCCAGTTGGTACAAATTCATAATGAATAATCCCTCTGCTATCAAAAAAAGTTAGCATCATAGTTGCAACAAGTTTGCGAACTTAATTGTCTGACCTTGTTATATTACTCAAATAGTTAATCTCTTTGTATGTATACGTGTGCAGAATTCTCCTTCAAGCTCTTTGAGTAGTGTGAGTTGCATGTGAGTCCTCCAGAATCAAACAGAATTTTCAAACACAGAAATTACCCAGTTTATTGTCACTCCTATCATTTGAAATACATTGCTAACCCCAAACTGTAGGCCAGCTAGATCTCTTTGCTTTCCACTTAAGCAAAATACGTTTTGAGTAGAAAATGTCTAAAACAGTATCTATGGAATGACTACTGTAGGAAAACTAATTTTGAAGGAATCAAACAGGATCTTATGCAAAACACCCTGAACTCCCAAAACAACTTTTCAACCAGAAAAGCCCTGTCTGCTCAGAGAAAGACGGTGAATGTGCAGAAGGCAATTGGTGTCAAAACTAGATCTTTTTTTATACCAAACTCTTTCATGTGAAATTATTTTGTGCAATAAGAATGGACTCAGTAGTTTATTGGTTATAATGAGAAGCAAAGCCTGGGGAAACGTATACTTAAGATGGGGTGAGGGATAGAAAGACAGATTGTTTTGAAATGGGGAGCAGATATTATAAATAACACCAAACAAATCATCAGGACACTCTAGGTGTCCATTGTACTTCAGGTTACTTTATGAGGGGGTGTAGTCTAAGCAGTCCAATGCCAATTCCAGGAGCCTCTTAAGAGAGAGCAATCATATTTTGCTCTGACAAGTCTGTACATAGTGGGTGTGTGTGTATACCATTGTTATTTTTATTGATTTGTGACACATGGTAAATAGTTTAGGCAGTGCAGGCAACAGAGTCTGTCACAACTAATTTATTCTGCTATTGTAGTGTGAAAGCAGCCATAAAAATGCATAAATGAATAGGGATGACTTTATTTCAAAAACAGGTGATGTGACAGATTTGGCTTTGGAGCCATCGTTTGTGAGCTTGGCAATATGTGACATAAGAAGACTCAAATACATAATCATTCTGGCTTTCAGGGTCTTACACTTAGACCAAAGCAGAAACTGAATTTGGTAGTTCTCTGCTGAGAAAGATGGGTATGTCCCCAAGGTGCAATTTTCCTGACGTGGTTGACAGTGTATTATGAGAATGCGTGACTTGGTGTTCCTTCATGTAGGCACTGCTACCTTTCATGAAAATTAAGCACAGGAATACAGAACGGGGTTCAGAGTGAGTGGTGTGAAATTAAATGGTTGGCATTAATCATGGATAGGAGCAAGTTGAAAAGGAAAAGTGTAATACGTTGTATTCTTAAAGGGCATCTAGCATTCCTGAGACTTACCTAAACTAGCTGCATAATTTGCCAAATTCACATTCAAGAATTAATAGAAGAGATCTGGTAGAATCTAGGATTTGGAACCAGAGAGGCCTGAGCTGGAATACTAATTCTATTTACCAGTAAAAAGACCTTGAACAAGGTAAACAATCTTTTTGAGCACCCTCACCTGTGGAAAGAAAATAATAACGAATACTTCCTTGAATTTTTGTACAGTACATTATAATACACGCAGAGGTCCAAGTGCCTATTTCACAGTAAACATTTAGAAATATTACTTACATTTCTTCTAGTGCCGGGAAGAAAAAAAGATTATATACGGTATTGCTTTGTTTTAGCATCACAATTTTAAGGTTCTTAAAGGTATGTAATTTTAGGAAATCGAATTCTTAAAATTCAGTTCTCTAGGAGGATGTCTGAATAGTCAAGTTAGTGGTATATACCTATGTTTGAATCTTCTAACATATCCTCCAATAACCATAAAAATCAAGTATGATTTACTTGGCCATACTTGCTGATCAGGGTCAGTAAACTTATTTTGTGAAGGGACAGAGAGTAGATATTTTAGACATTGTAGCCACAGAGTCTCTTTTATAACTTATTTATTCTGTAGAGTGAAAGCAGCCATAAAAAATGAATAAACCAATGACTTTATTTCAAAAACAGGTAATGTGCCAAATTTGGCTTGGGAGCCACAGTTTGCCAACTCCTGAGGTAGAAAAACAAATATAACTATACAAATCCCATAACTTTTAGTATAATTATAAGTCAGAGAAATTACATACTTCAAAATGTCCATAAGTAGAAAAATAAACATCAATTTTCAGTGGAGATTATTTCTCAGATCTCTACCACAAGCCTTTATAGAAAGCAAGATGGGTCCAGAAAAACTGTGGAACAGAGAAGAGGGAAATGAAGGACCTAAAATAGAACTAAAATCAACAGCAGAAAGAGAAAGTCAATCTATGTAAGAAAATACTGAAAAAAGAGTCATGGTAATTTTGAACACTGAGTAAAAGAAAGGTACTTAAACGTGCAGAAGGCTTCTAAGGAGGAAACCTTGGAAAGGCAACATTTGGGAAGAGGAGAGTAAAAAGGAAAGAGAAATAAAATTTTGGAGACCACATGGTAGAGATAAAAAGAGCAAAGAGGGTGGGAATTTGTGATCCCATAAAATAAAATTTAAAATAATTGAAGAACATAACCGTCCTCTACCCATCCTCCAAAAAAAAAAAAAAAAAAAAAAAGAAAAGAAAAACAAAATCAAAAGAGTTCTTTGTTAAAAACCTGTATGTTGTAACACTGACAGAAAAGTAGACTTGAACTAAAATCTTTTAAACTATCCGCAACTGTCAGCCTGTTCACAGATATGCAAGAGTACAAGCAGATTTATATATAATACAAAGTTTCTAAAACAAAAAGCCAAAATGGAACACATGAATACAAATTTTCTCAATGCAAAACATCCCCCCACCCCTAGTCAAGCAGGAGGCAGAGAGAACTGTAATGTGTAATCCCATACTGAAGCATATATCATCAAACAAGCACATGAAGAAATAACTTAGATATTTAAAAAACTTAGTACAAATATGAACATAAAACAGGAAGAAATATAAAATGGATCAAATTTATGAAAAAATAAGAAATGACAAAGCCATATCAGAAGTGAAGACTAACTTACAAAATGCCTAGAAAGAATAAGTTTGAATAAGAACTAAATAATACACTCTAAATATTCAGGATAAACAAGTAAAAAGTGAGAGATGGAGTTTTTAAATTAATACAGTCAAGGAAGATCCAACATACTTATGATTGGGATCCCTGCATATGAAAAAAATAAACATTGAAATGACATTAATATTTAAAATTCTAATAGAAGTTTTCTGGGAAAAAATGTATTTTATATATACATTATTTACCAGGTACCTGGGGAAATTGTCCCAGAATCGTCAACTCTGATATGTATTGAATTAAACTAATAATTATAAAAGCCTCTAGATAAGCCTCATGTAAATCATGTCATCAAAGTAGCAGGATTTTCAAGAAACTCTAAGAAAAAAATGTGAAACAAGGATTTTATATCCATTCAAATTGTCTTTTAAATATCATGGATATATTAAAAATAGTTGTAAACATGCAACAACTCAAGGAATATTGTATCCTTGAACTTTTCTTGGGCCAAATTACTAGAGAGTGAACTTTACCCAACCAAGGGATGATCAGGGAAATTTAAGCAAAAGGAGTTAATTTTAAATATAAGATTAATAAATATGAAGATGGGTAGGAGAATAATATGCAAATATTATATGCCCTTAGAAAGTAGAAATGATGCAGCTAAAAGAGGAGAAGGGAGAAATAACGAGAAAATAGAATCATCTTATTGATTATTATACATGCAGTATGGGCGAGTGAGAGTGCTATAAAATATTGACAAATTAAATAGTAAAAGATTAAATAAAAAAATAGGATAGTGGGCATTTAACAATTACATAAGTACAAAAGTAACCAATACAACCAAAATGTAAATCTTTCTAAATACCACAAGTAAATTAAAAATAAGAAAAACATAACATAGGTAAAGACATTGGAAAATAAACATAGTACATGTAATAACATTAAAGTTTATCACTTATATCAAGAAATGTGAGTGGGCTTAACCAGAGAAAAAGACGGTGATTTTAAATTTGGCTCACAAAGCAGATCCAACTATGTGCCTTATATAAGAGACAAACCTAAAATAAAGTGATTTATAAAAAGTGGCATATAGAAAGGGGCAAAGATATCCAGATAAATAGAGGCAATAAAAAACAGATTGCAATCCTGATATCAAATAAGGGGTAAAAGTCAAAGGAAGACAAGTATTGAACATAGAATAGTCAAAAATTCGAAAAACTGTAAAACATAATGAAGATGTAAGTTTATAGAAGGAGAGTAATTAGACATAGTAAGAAACACATTAATAGAGCAAACTTTAAGACACCAGCCTCAGTACAAGACAGGTCAAATAACAACAACAAAAATGAGATACAGAAGACATAACAAAGTCATAACTTATATTTTATGAAAATATATTTGCTAATATTAATGTCGTAGAATACAACTTCTTAAGTATACATTGGAAATTTACAAAAATCAACTATATATTAGGTCACAAAGAAAGTAGCACAAAATTCAGGAAATAATACTCTATGGTCATAATGAAATAAACTAAAAATCAATAACAAAATAAAAACATTATCTTTTTATCTAAATATTTAAATATATTTCTATCAAGCAACTTTTGGGTGAAAAGTTAAATGCAAACAAATTACAAAATTTTTAAAAATTGGTCATGAAAACATTACGTATCAGAATCTATGTGTTACATGAAAGGAGTGAGCTGAGAAAAATATTACAGCCTTAGAAACACGAAATATTGAAAATAAATGTATTAAATTACTAATTCAAAAAGCTACACAAAGAAGTAAAAAAACAAAAAAATAAAGGCTTAAGGAAGAAAATTATAAAGATAAAAAGCAGAAATTAATGATGTGGAATTTGCGAATCAGAATATCTAATTAATAAATCAAATCCTGGCTTTGGGGGGAATTAACTGAAAAGAAAAACCACTTGTTAATCCAGAAAAAACGGAGAAGTCACAAATAAGAAATGAAAAGGGAAAAGTAGCCATGGAAACAAGAAATTCTAAAACAATCAACAAAGACTATATTGTTAACCTCTTGTAAATGCATTTGAAGATCTAGATGAAATGGATGATTTCTTGTGGGAATGCAGTTTACTTGTTTAATTAAACCCATCAGAGGTAGAAAATTTAAACAGACCAATTTTTATGGGAGAAATATCAAAAGTTATCAAGAAATAAGTTCACAAGGGAATTCTATCAAATATTTAAAGTCTAGATAGTTCAAATGCTACATAAATTGCTCCAGCACACAAGATATCAGGGAAAGTCTCTTTGTGAAGCACACACAACATTAACTCTGATAAAGAGAGCACAAAAAAGTAAAAGTTACTGACCAGTGTAACATATAAACATCCATGTAAAAAATGCTAAATAAAATATTAACAATTGTACTCCAACACTTACAATAAAAAAAACACCCATGACCCAGTAGAATTTATTCCAAGTACCAGGCTCCTGAGTACTCAGGATTGGTAGATGTTCCCAACCCCCTAAAAAAGTGAAGACCACAGAGCTCACCTATATTTAAGAATCATGCTCCTTTGACATTTTGGCCTTCAGATGATTTTTCTTTATTTCCAAGTCACTCATTGTTAAAAAATGTAATCTAAATTTCAATAGTCATTAAAAGTATAATATAATGATTTTTGTGTGTGTGCTGGAAGAGTTTGTATTGCATATTAAGTCTACCATCCAATATTGCTAGAAACAGTCTTGCCAACCTACATGTCGTACTGTCATCCATACTGAACTACAAATATTATCACATCTCTCACATATTTAAAACATTTGATTTTTCTGAAATGTCAAGATGAAAGACACATTCTTTTTCTTTCTTTTTTTTAATTTATTGAGGTGACAATTGTTAGTAAAATTACATAGACTTCAGGTGTACAATTCTGTATTACATTATCTATAAATCCCATTGTGTGTTCACCACCCAGAGTCAGATCTCCTTCCATCACCATATATTTGATCCCCCTTACCCTCATCTCCCACCGCCCACCCCCCACCCCCCTTACCCTCTGGTAACCACTAAACTATTGTCTGTGTCTATGAGTTTCTGTTTCTCATTTGTTTGTCTTGTTCATTTGTTGTTTTCGGTTTATATACCACATATCAGTGAAATCACATGGTTCTCTGCTTTTCTGTCTGACTTATTTCGCTCAGCATTACACTCTCAAGCTCCATCCATGTTGTCACAAATGTTCCTATATCATCTTTTCTTACTGCCGAATAGTATTCCATTGTGTATATATACCACAACTTCTTTATCCATTCATCTATCGAAGGACATTTTGGTTGTTTCCATGTCTTGGCCACTGTAAACAAAGCTGCAATGAACATTGGAGCACACGTGTCTTTATGTATAAATGTTTTCAGATTTTTTGGGTAGATACCCAGGAGAGGGATTGCTGGGTCATATGGTAATTCTATTCGTAATTTTTTGAGGAACCTCCACACTGCCTTCCATAATGGCTGCACCAGTCTGCATTCCCACCAACAGTGTATGAGGGTTCCTTTTTCTCCACAGCCTCTCCAACACTTGTTACTATTTGTCTTGTTGATGATAGCCATTCTGACTGGGGTGAGGTGATATCTCATTGTGGTTTTGATTTGCATTTCTCTCATGATTAGTGATGTTGAGCATTTTTTCATATGTCTATTTGCCATTTGTATGTCCTCTTTGTAGAAATGTCTCTTCAAGTCCTCTGCCCATTTTTCAATTGGGTTGTTTGTTTTTTTGTTGTTGAGTTGCATGGGTTCCTTGTATATTCTGGAAACTAGCCCCTTATTGGAGGCACTGTTTGCAAAAATCTTCTCCCATTCAGTTGGTGGCCTCTTTATTTTGTCAATGGTTTCTTTTGCTGTGCAGAAGCTTTTAAGTTTCATATAGTCCCATTCGTTTATTTTAGCTTTTACTTCCATTGCCTTTGGAGTCAAATTCATAAAATGCTCTTTGAACCCAAGGTCCATAAGTTTAGTACCTATGTTTTCTTCTATGCAGTTTATTGTTTCAGGTCTTATGCTTAAGTCTTTGATACATTTTGAATTAACTTTGGTACATGGTGACAAATAGCAGTCCAGTTTCATTCTTTTGCACGTAGCTATCCAATTCTCCCAGCACCATTTATTGAGAGGCTGTCTTTTCTCCATTGTATGTTTTTTTGCCCCTTTGTCAAAAATTGTCTGTCCATATTTATGTGGTTTTATTTCTGGGTTCTCAATTCTATTCCATTGAAGATACATTCTTTATTAGGGCACCTGACATTATTTCCTTCATGATTTGATCCCTGTGTAGCATTTTATCTTGGACTTACATGACTTCCTTCCTATCCTTTGTTCTATTAAAATACTTACATTTTCCCCATAGACATCATTTATGTTCACTCTGTGCCTTTGCCTGTTGAAGTCTCAGCTAGACATTTAGTTTTAGTTTTGTTGATTTGCCTAACCCATCTCTCAGGATTGAGGTGATGGCTTTGACATAGTGTCTCATAGGAAGCTTCCTTTGACCTGCCCTTGTATTAATCCTGTTCCACCTGCCCTCTATTTTTATCCAAGTTGTAAACCTTATACTGAGAAAAACTAAGTCAAACTTTCTTATCTCCTCATCCCCAGTGCCTCTTATATTTTCCATATAACAAGTCCAGTGAATGTTGACTACTGAGTACATGTGTTAAAAATATCTCATTACATAACACAACAGCTTTAATTGTTACTTTTTATCACCATATTTTATAGAAAGCATGCAAAGAATTTTAATTTATACTTTAGGATTTTGTTTGTTTGTTTGTGTGTGTGTGTGTGTGTGTGTGTGTGTGTGAATGTGTGTTCTCACACAAAACAGTTCCCTATCCATGACCACATTTTTGTTTGACGAAACCCTCTGAAAATTAAATAACTTCTCCAAAGTTAAAAACAACAACAACATAGCCTGGATTTCAAAGAGGAATTTTAAAATTCCAAGGCCAGATTTATCCCTGTCCCACACCTGCCCATCCATGAGAACCATATAATCCTCGGTGACTGTTAATATCAAGATGGTAATAGTGCTGTAATGCTGTTTGCTGACATGATTAATATTTCTAAATTGCTTCAATTCTCCTCATTGTACCTTTTATCTTATTTTACAGTTGCAAAAAGTTTTGTTCAAATCAAAATTAGGTTTCCTTAGTTTTTCTGTGGTGCAGTTTGAATGCTAGCAAAATTAATTTGGTATTGATATTTTGCTCTTGGAGGATGGTCATTTTCTGAGTGCCCTGATGAAATCAAAAGAGATTTGATTATCAAAGCTGCTCTTGGTATTTATGGAGAAAAGCTCAAAATTTAAAAAATACCCCACATTAAAAGACTGAGGATATAAAGATATTTTGTTAGGTAAAGATGTAGTTTGGTCATTACTTAAGCAAGCAGGAGCTAAATGGAGTGGGTTGTTTGATTTCCTTGTGGTGAAAAAGATGATACGTGAAAGCAAAGATTTAAGATAGAGAACGTGATAATAAACACAAACAACAGTCTACCGAAGTTTATCTCACCAGTAAAGTAGTAGAGATGTTTGAGTTCACGACTGTGCTTCTCACTAGTTATTTAATGAGGTGAAATTCATATAACCTACAATTAATCTTTTTAAAGTGCGCAGTTATCATTTAGTGCATTCACTGTGTTGTGAAACCATCACCTCTCTCTAGTGTCAAAACTTTTTCTGTCACATCAGAGCACCACAATTTGCTTATACATTCATCTGTTGATGAACTTTTAGATTGTTTCCACCTTTTCCCTATTGAATTTTCATTGAACATCTGTCGTGTGCTTGTTAGATATTTGTATATTTTCTTTAGAGAAATGTCTGTTCAAGTAGTTTGCCTCTTGTTTCATTGGGTTGTTTGCTATTTTGTTGTTCAGTATATATTGTGGATAGTAAACTCATAGATATAGCTTGTAAATATTTTCTCCAATCTGTAGATTGTCTTTTCACTTTTTTTGGTAATGTGTTTTCAGGCATCTAAGTTATTAATTTTTAATAAGTCCAATTTATCAAGTGTTTCTTTTATTGTTTATGCTTTTGGTGTCAAATCTCAGAATCCATGATGAATCCAAAGTTATAAAGATTTATCTCTATGTTTTCTTGTAGTAGTTTTATAGTTTTAGCTCTTACAGTTAACTCTTGGATCCGTTTTGAGTTAATTTTTGTGTATGGTGTGTAGTTGGAGTCCAGCTTGACTATTTTGCCTGTGGTTATCCAGCTGTGCCAGCATACTTTGTTGAGGAGTCTATTCTTTCCCTGTTGAATGGTCTTGGTACCTTTGTTAAAATTAATTGGCTGTTTATGGGTTAACATCTAGACTCTTAATTGTATTCCACTGGTCTGTAAGTCTATTCCTGTGCTGGTACTATATTGTACAGATGATGCTCTGTTTACTTGCGGTGCATGAGTACCTATCCAAAGCAAGAGAGTGTTTCCTTTCTTCCAACTATCAAATGACAGAAAAGGGGCATAATAAGCTACTCCACCTTTTCTAACTCTAATTCCTGCCAAATATCTGTGATATGAGATGAAAAAAGATGGGTGATCACATCCACAGGATCAAATTGGGTTATGATTATGTAGTAGAAAGGAAGTAGACTTTGTAGTTTAATATACTTAGATTGGAGTCCTAGTTACCAGTGGTAACATCTTGGGCATGTAATTTTAACCTTTTTGTACCTTAATCTATACTTCTGTTAAATATCGATAAAAATACCTACACTGTAGTATTTTTGTAATGAGTAGGCATAATATATCTAAATTTCTCCTATTTCCATGCCTGACACAAAATAGTTGTAGACAAAATTAAAAGCTATTACTAGCTCTTGGGTTTTTTTTTGTTTTTGAAAACAGAAACTTATATGGAGAATGATCCTAAACCTTGAAAAATGGTCTCTTGAAGACCTTGGAAAAGCAGCCCATTTTAATACATTTCAGAAGTCCTAGGATAATGGCATCTTACCTACTAACAATTACCTTTGGCTTTGAGTGTCAGGAATTAGCTTCTTTTCACTCAGATGCCAGCAGCAGTGTGTGTGTGTGTGTGTGTGTGTGTGTGTGTGTGTGTGTGTGTGTGTCCACTCTGTTTACTTTTGTTTTACATGCTAAGTCTGTAATCCTTGGTTCAGGCACTGTCTTTATTAATATGCTGTGTAAATGTGCCTGAGTTCTGTAAAATAATATGCTGCTTATCAATAAAAAATAAAGAGGAGTAATGGCATTGCTGGAGATTGAATGGGATCTTCTGACTACCACCTCGAGACTATCCAGTTCTCAGATTTATAGCTAAGGCACTTTCTTAATGTAATTGAATTGTAGGTAAGAGAACTTGGAGCCAATTTTATTTCTCTGAAAGAATTATTAGATCTTCATTCCTCCTCGGTACCAGACATATTGTTACTAGGATATGGTCTCATCAGACAGCCAGAGTTTGCATATAGTGAGACCTGGTCCAAATCTATATGGCACCACTCATTGGCTGTATAATGTTCTAGAGTCACTTCACCTCTTCAAATCTGTTTCTCATATGTATAGGAGAAAGAATGATTACATCATAGGGCTGATTGTAAGAATAAAATGTAATCATTGAAGTGAAAGGGCCTTTTCTACCATAAAGCCTCCTACATGTGAGCTCTCATTATCGTCGACATTTAGTACCATTTATGGAATTGTGGAATCTTAAATTAGGAAGGTACCTTATAGGCCACTTTGCCAGTTACCCACCACTGTATTTGCCTCACGAGCAAGATGTGTATACTACTTTGTTGAGTAGTACTACTTCTTGCAATGGATGTTTGAACATGGTACCATTGTAGTGTGAAGTGACACATCTAATTAAAAATGTGGACTATTCAAAATATGCACACTCTCCTCAGTGGTCTGTGTAAGTAAGTGACTTTTTCACTTTTAGAGGCAGTTAAGGAGTCTTTAGAATATCCAAGAAAGACCTGATTCTTGGGGTGTTTCTCCTTAATAGGCCAGTGCCAGGCTGTGAGTGCACAGAGAATGTTGAATGATGTAAATGGTAGCTTGGCCACATTCCCATTTTTTGTGCTTCCATTTTCAGGCTTAGCTGAGACAAAATTCTAAAGTTTGAGCACAGGGAATATGGAAACAGCGCATCTTGAATAAAGAATCTTAAATACTGTAAAAATAACTACGACGAGCTCATTAAGCTAGTTACTCTATAACAAAGGGTTGGCTTTATATTCTGTGCAACTTTCTAATTTATGAAATATTTGAGGTCAAGAGGAAGATGTTGTTTGTAAATGTAATTCATTTTACTCCTCCATCTCTAAGAAATGTTATCATTTTCTATGTAGAGGTGGGCTACTTGTGTATTTTTTCAAAGTATAATTAAGGACTATACATTTCAGAAATTGAGCAGTTCCGGGATTGCCATTGATAGAGGAAAGACAAATCGTATTTGTTTTCTCAAATCCTTGATGATAACTGATGTAAATATGAAACAACAACCTCTAATAACAGGAGTTAGTTACATTTCATGATGCCATTCTGTGTTAGACAGCTGTGTTTGTACACAACATTTATTCTCCATCCTTTTGGTAATACCACCATAATGTATATGGAGAATTATTTTTCCTTTACTCAGTCCATGTGATTTGGGGAGTGCTGGCTCTACTATCCCATGTTACATCAACAATAATTTATTTATTTTAAATAATTGTTTTTATTTTGAGGTAATTATAGGTTTACATGCAGTAGTAAGAAATAATACAGAGAGATCCCATAAATACAGAAATAATACAGAGAGATTACCCAGTTTCCACCAATGAGATAACCTTTTGCAAAACCGTGGTGCAGTATCACAACATAGATCTCGACACTAGTACTGTCACGATACAGAACATTTCTATCACCACAAGGATCCCTCATGCTGCCCTTTTATAGTTATAGCTGCTTTCCTTCCACCCCATTCCCTCCTTATGTCCTGGCAACCACTAATTTGTTCTCCACATCTATAATTTTGTCATCTATAATTTCAAGGAAGCTGTATAATGGATCATGCAGTATGTCCTTTGACATTTTCCTTTTTCACTCAGCATAATTCTCTGGAGATTCATCCAGATCGTTGTGTGTGTCAGTAGTCTGTTCCTTTTTATTTATGTGTAGTATTCCATCACACGGATGTACCCCAGTTTGTTTAACCTTTCACCTACAGCAGACATCTGGGTTGTTTCCAGTTTGGGCCTATTACAAGTAAAACTATTCCAAACATTTGTGTACATGTATTATTGTGGATGTCAGTTTTCATTTCTTCTGGATACACGCCTGAGAGTGCAATTGCTAGTTAGTATTGTTGTTACAAATAATAACACATGTTAATATATTACATAGAATAGGGTTAATTAAAAAAAATGTTTAGTGGAATTCTCTAATAAAACACTTCACCTGGTGATTTTTCTTTTTAAATTTTAAAAGTATGAATTAATTTTTTCTTAATAGAGGACTATTTGAATGAACTGTTTCATATTGGATGAGTTTTGGTAGTTTGTGTTTTTTTGAGGAATTAATTCAGTCGTGTACTCGAAGTTATCTAACTTATGGTTGTTTGTACTATTATCCTTTGATATCTGCAGCATCAGTAGTGATCTTACCTGTTTAATTCCGGATATTGGTAATTTATGTCTTTTTTCTTCACTTTATCAGTATTGCCAGAGGCTTTTCAATTTTACTGATCTTTTTAAAGAACCAGCCTTTTGTTTCATTGATTTTATTGATTTCTGTTTTTTAACTATTTCTTTCCCTTTGCTTGCTTTGTGTTTATTTTGCTCTTCTTTTTCTAGATTCTTGAGATGGGACCCTAAATGATTGATTCAGTACTTTTTCTGTTTTTTAATATAAGCATTTAGGGCTATTAATTTCCCACTCCATTGTAGCATTTATCATATTACATTATGATTAACTGACTTTACTGCTTTATTTATTCCTCACAAATTGCTACGATGTATTTCATTTTCAATCATTTCAACTCATGGATTATTTAGAGTTACCAGGTGTTTGGAGATTTTCTGTAGCTTTGTGTTATTGATGTCTCATGTGATTGTGGCCATTGTGGCCAGAGTAAACACTGTGTATGATTTCAGTTTATTTATTTATTTATTATTTTAAAAAGTTTTATTAAATTTATTGGAGTGACATTGGTTAGTAAAATTATATAGCTTTCAAGTGTACATTTCTATAAACATCATCTGCATTGTATGTTCACCACCCAGAGTCAGTTCTCCTTCCATCACCATATATTTGACCCCCTTTACGTTCTTCTACCACACCCTTACTCTCTAGTAACCACTAAACTGTGGTTAGTGCCTTTGAGTTTTTGTTTGTATGTTTGTTACTTGCAGTTTTATATCCCACATATGAGTGAAATCATGTGATTTCAGTTCTTTTAAATTTGCTGAGATTTGTTTCATGAGCCAGAATATAGCCTATTGTGGTATGTGATTTGTGGGTGTTCGGAAACAATGTATAATTTGTTGTTGTTGAATGAAATATGTTATAAATATCAATTAGATCAAGTGATAGGAGTGACAACTTCTAAGCTTTTTAAGTTAGAGGTGAAATTGACTAGTCTTTTAAATTTCTGGTAATTTTTCCATTTTTGCCTCTATTTTAAGGCGGTATCAGCTGAAAGCCTGGGATGTTTACTGGGTTTCTTCACCCTTGTAGATTCCAAAATGCCAATGTTTGTCTTCTCAGTTTTATAAGACTTCTAAAAGGTTACCTCAGTTTATCCACGTCTTAGCTTCCACTTGTAAATTGACAAACAACTTGAGAAAAATGTTGCCAAATATGTCTTACAACTTTGCCCTTCTGTTGTCTATGGGATCTTGGCCACTGAAATATCTTAGAAACTCTCTGGTGTGTGTGTGTGTGTGTGTGTGTGTGTGTGTGTGTGTGTGTGTGAAAACGTTATATTTTCAATCAAAATTTCTCCAGTTTCTCTAATTTTACTTGTTGGTAGAATTGTTTTGATACAAGATGATGTGCCATAGGCAAAACTGGAACCTCCATAATTATTTTACTGAGTCCCTATTATCTGTTAGGTACCATTCTGGAATCTCTTTTCTAGATTCTCTCCCTTAACAGAGCTCACATTTAAGTAGGAAAGTCAGCACAATGAGGGAATATCCCTAAAACCCAGTTAATTAAATAGTATCTCAATGGTAATGGGTTGCTCCAACAATAGGCTTTATGAAAAAAGCCAAGCCAATTTGATCCAATCAGATTTAATAGAAGGTGTTTGAAGGGACTGAAATAAAAATAAATTTTATTTCTGCGGGACTTGGAATTGAGAGAATGTAAGCCTGAAGATGCTGGGATCAAAGAGAAAAGAGATATTATTATTATTATTTTTAATCTCTGAAGGTATGAAATCAACATAGAGAAAAAGTAGGGCCAAGAGAGTCACCATACTGATTAAATTGTTCAGGTTTCCAGTACTACTTCTGGATATATCAGCTATGTGAATTATATTGGTTTTGCATAAGCCCATCTGATTTGGGTTTTGTCACTTAAAATCTCATTAATAGTCATGTTAACTAGCAAATTCAGTGGATACTTTTTGGTACTTTAGTGGCCTCTCTTTACACTTGACTTTGACTTTCTTTTTCCTTAAATATTTCTTTCCTTTGGCTTTTTATGCTACTGCTATTTATTGGTATTTCTTCTAAGATTCATACTAGTTTTCCTCAGACTCCTTCCCAGGCTTTTTCTCTCCTTCTGTCTTTTTTTACCTAACTTGCATCCTTCATGATGATATCCCTGGTCTTATTTAAATGAATGTCTTTGCATCTCTTAACTAAATGAATATCAATTAGAAGTTACCAAGAAACCTGAGAGTTAGTGTTGACTCATTGATTCTATTAGGTTGGTGCAAAGGTAATTACGCTTTAAAAGGTTAAAAACAATTGCAAAAATCTCAATTACTTTTGCACCATCCTAATACAAGGTATGATCAAAATATAGGGGGACTGTTTAAATTTTAAAAATGTATACATTACATTAAAAGACAGATTGCCATTCATACCCCTTAAAATACTCCCCCTCACTTCGACACACTTGTCTCATTGTTCTTGCTACTTTCTGAAGCAGTTCTGGAAGTTGTCTTTTGTGAGTGTCTTTAGTTGCGCTGTCGTGGCTGCGTCGATGTCCTGAATCGATTCAAAATGTTTACTTTTCGTGGTCATTTTGACTTTGGGGAAGAGCCAGAAGTCACTTGGTGCCAGATCTGGTGAATTAGGTATATGAGGACACACAGTAATGTTTTCATTTGACAGAAATTGCCATATGCCAGAAACAATATGTGACACAGAGTGTTGTCATCATGGAGGATGAAATAAAGACACTCCTGAAGGAGGACTTCCAGAACTGTTTCAGAAAGTGGCAGAAATGATGGGATAAGTGTGTTTGAAGTGAAGAGCAGTATTTCGAAGCAAATTAATGGCAATGTGTCTTTTACTGTAATATTTATTTATTTATTTAAACATTCACCATTTTGTTTCATCACACCTCGTAACTCTTAATTATCTTTTATTTCTGTCCCTTGATTACAGTTAACCCTGCTTCTCTGTATTAGTTCAGGCCTTCATAAACTGTCACTTGTGCCAATTAATAATAGCCTCCTAACTTATCTCTCTTCTATTAATCTTATCATTTTCGAAATAGTCACCAGAGTGGTAGAGCTTTATTACAAAACTGATCATGTCACACATAACATTACACATAAAATAAAGTTAGTACTTAGTATGCAGTCCTAGCTGTCTTCTCTCTCCTCAGCATATCTTGGCTTTCCTTTCTACCACTTGCTCTTGTTAGAGAAAATTGCTTGGAGACCCATCAAAAAGTTATGCTTTCTATGCTTTGGCTACATTGCTCCTGCTATTCCCTATAAAATATATCTTTCTGTGTCCAGTCTGCTGAACTCATCATGGTTGTACTTCAAATTGCAGCTCAAATTATTATCTCCTCTTTGAAACATTCCCCAAACTTTCTCAGACAAATTCAGGTAGTTTACTCCACTTTATTGTAGATCTAGTATTACTCCATCATAGTATTTATTACATTATATTGTAGTTGACTGTAGTTCTCTTTCCTAAATTCTAAATGATGTAAAAAAGAAGATGTTTTTTTTCTTTTTTTTTTCTTTATTTAATATTATAAATCCTATTGTGTGTTCACCACCCAGAGTCAGTTCTCCTTCCATCACCATATATTTGATCCCCTTTACCCTCATCTACCACCCCCCTCCCCTCTTACCCTCTGGTAACCACTAAACTATTGTCTGTGTCTATGAGTTTTTGTTTCTCATTTGTTTGTCTTGTCCTTTTGTTGTTTTTGGTTTATATACCACATATCAGTGAAATCATATGGTTCTCTGCTTTTTCTGTCTGACTTATTTCACTTAGCATTATAATCTCAAGATCCATCCATGTTGTCACAAATGGTCCTATTTCATCTTTTCTTACTGCCAAATAGTATTCCATTGTGTGTATATACCACAACTTCTTTATCCATTCATCTATCGAAGGACATTTTGGTTGTTTCTATGTCTTGGCCACCACAAATAAAGCTGCAATGAACATTGGAGCACACGTGTCTTTATGTATAAATGTTTTCAGATTTTTTGGGTAAATACCCAGTAGAGGGATTGCTGGGTCATACGGTAATTCTATTTGTAATTTTTTGAGGACCTCAACACTGCCTTCCATAGCGGCTACACCAGTCTGCGTTCCCACCAACAGTGTATGAAGGTTCCTTTTTCTCCACAGCCTCTCCAACAATTGTTACTATTTGTCTTGTTGATGATAGCCATTCTGACTGGGGTGAGGTGATATCTCATTGTGGTTTTTATTTGCATTTCTCTGATGATTAGTGATGTTGAGCATTTTTTCATATTTCCATTTGCCATTTGTATGTCCTCTTTGGAGAAATGTCTCTTCAGGTCCTCTGCCCGTTTTTCAATTGGGTTGTTTGTTTTTTTGTTGTTGAGTTGCATGAATTCCTTGTATATTTTGGATATTAGCTCCTTATCGGAGGCACTGTTTGCAAAAATCTTCTCTCATTCAGTTGGTTCCCTCTTTATTTTGTCGATGGTTTCTTTTGCTGTGCAGAAGCTTTTAAGTTTCATATAGTCCCATTCATTTATTTTAGCTTTTACTTCCATTGCCTTTGAAGTCAAATTAATAAAATGCTTTTTGAACCCATGGTCTATAAGTTTAATACCTGTGTTTTCTTCTATGGAGTTTATTGTTTCAGGTCTTATTCTTAAATCTTTGATCCATTTTGAATTAATTTTGGTACATGGTGACAGATAGCAGTCCAGTTTCTTTTGCACGTGGCTTTCCAATTCTCCCAGCGCCACTTATTGACAAGGCTGTCTCTTCTCCATTGTATGTTTTTTGCTTCTTTGTCAAAAATTATCTGTCCATATTTATGTGGTTTTATTTCTGAGTTCTCAATTCTATTCCATATTGGAATTCTATTCCAAATTCTATTCCATTCCAGTATTGGTTTTTCTGCCAATACCACGCTGTTTTGATTATTGTAGCCCTGTAGTACAAGCTAAAGTTAGGGAGTGTGATACCTCCAGTATTGTTCATTTTTCTTAAGATTGCTTTGGTTATTCGGGGTCTTCTGTGGTTCCAAACAAATCTGATGATTTTTTGTTCTATTTCTTTAAAAAATGCCATTGCAATTTTGATGGGGATTGCATTAAATCTGTATATTGCTTTGGGTAATATGACCATTTTAACTATGTTGATTCTTCCAATCCATGAGCACAGAATATCTTTCCATTTCTTTGTGTCTTCTTCAATTTCTTTTAAAAAATGTCTTATAGTTTTCAGCATATAGATCTTTCACATCCTTGGTTAAATTTATTCCTAGGTATTTTATTCTTTTTGCTGCAATTGCAAAAGGAATTGTTTCTTTTTTTAAATTTCTTTTTTTCTGAGATTTCATTGTTAATATATAGGAATGCAATGGACTTTTGTACGTTGATTTTTAGCCAGACACTTTACTGTATGCGTTGACTGCTTCTAATAGCTTTTTGGTAGAGTCTTTAGGGTTTTCTACATATCACATCATGTTACCTGCAAAGAGTGACAATTTAACTTCTTCATTCCCAATTTGCATGCCTTTTATTTCTTTCTCTTGCCTGATTGCTCTGGCGAGGATTTCTAGCACTATGTTGAAAAGCAGAGATGATAGGGGACAGCCCTGTCGTGTTCCTGAACATAGAGCAAAGGGCTTCAGTTTTTCACCATTAATTATGAGATTAACTGAGGGTTTGTCATATATGGCCTTTATTATGTTAAGGTATTTTCCTTCTATACCTATTTTATTAAGTGTTTTAATCATAAATGGATGTTGTATCTTGTCAAATGCTTTTTCTGCATCAATTGATATAATCATATGATTTTTGTCCTTTATTTTGTTTATGTGATGTATCACATTGATGGATTTGCATATGGTGAACCATCCTTGTGTCCCTGGGATGAACTCTACTTGGTCGTGATGAATAATCTTTTTAATGCATTGTTGCATTCGATTTACTAGAATTTTGTTTAGGATTTTTGCATCTGTATTCATCAGAGATATTTGTCTGTAGTTCTCTTTTTTTTGTGTTGTCCTTACCAAGTTTTGGTATCAGGGTAATGTTGGCCTCGTAAAATGAGTTAGGGAGTACTGTCTCTTCTTCAATTTTTTGGAAGAGTTTGTGCAGGATTGGTATTAGATCCTCTTTGAAGGTTTGGTAGAATTCACTTGTGAAGCCATCTGGTCCCGGACTTTTGCTTTGGGGAAGGTTTTGGATGACTGGTTCAGTTTTGTTACTGGTGATTGGTCTGTTTAGATTTTCCAGTTCTTCATGGTTCAGCCTAGGAAGGCTATATGTTTCTAAGAACTTGTCCATTTCTTTTAGGTTATTGAATTTGGTGGCATATAGTCCTTCATAGTATTCTTGGATGACCCTTTGTATTTCTGTGGCAGCTGTGATAACTTCCCCTTTTTCATTTCTGATTTTGTTAATTAGTGTCTTCTCTCTTTTTATCTTAGTGAGTCTAGCCAATGGTTTGTCAATTTTGTTAATCTTTTCAAAGAACTAGCTGTTTGTCACGTTAATTTTTTTCTATTGTCTTTTTGTTCTCTATTTCATTTAGTTCTGGTTTGATTTTTATTGTTTCCTTTCTTTTACCTACCTTGGGTTTTACTTGTTCTTCTTTTTCTAGTTCTTTAAGGTGTAACATGAGGTTATTTATTTGGGATTTTTCTTGTTTCTTGAGATAGGCCTGTAATGATATAAATTTCCCTCTTAAAACTGCTTTCACTGCATCCCAAAAATTTTGGTAGGATGTATTTTCATTCTCATTTGTTTCTATGTATCTTTTGATCGCTCCTCTAATTTCTTCTTTGACCTGGTCGTTCTTTAAAAGTATGTTGTTTAATCTCCATGTGTTTGTGGTTTTTCCTGCTTTCATTTTGCAGCAATATCC